>NC_044033.1:515821918-516125002 GCF_901765095.1 Microcaecilia unicolor | reverse complement strand
AATCTTCTTGGATTTACAGACAGTATGTAGAATACGCTTAGGCAGACTTCACTGTGACAAGAACTATGCGCACCCATTTAACCAATGAAAAAGTGGCATAAATCCCTGCGCTTAGATTTAGTTGCACTGGGCCATATTCTATAACAATAGGCATAAATTTCGGAAACCCCATGAAATGCCCATTTCCCCGGTCATAACCATGTCCCATTTTGCAGCATGTGTTCCAATTTAGTCTCACTGCATTACAGAATACACAGGGATTTTTGCGTGTAAATTCTAATTATTTCCATTAGTGCTCATCATAGCTTGTTAAGAACTGTTAACAATGCTAATTACCTTAAATCAATTAAATTATGCACATTGTTATGGAATCTGCCTGGAATTTTGCGCATAAATCTAGTCACGCTGTATAGAATCTGGGGGTAAATGCTGTTCCATAAAGGGAATGCATCAAACGTTTGGATGCTATATTTATGCCTGCTAAAAGCCCAACTTAGGCGCATTTTGGGCGAATTCTACAAATCTGTGCACACCTTTTGGAATGTCCCTGGCCATGCCCCCTTTACAGGTAGGTGTGATTGAAGTTAGGCACTGTGCTTTATAGAATTGCGTGCATCAAGATGCTCACGCTGTAGCATGATATGAGTTTAATTGTCAGAGTTATTGATTTTGCTGGATCAGATACAAATATATATAAAATACTAGTGGGAAAGGCCCGTTTCTGGCGGTGATGAAACGGGCCCTAGCCGGCACCGGACTCCCTTCCCCTCCCCTTATGCTTGTCTCCCTGGTGGTCTAGAGGTACCTGTTCGGTTGGGGCAGGAAAGAAAAAGCCCCCTCTTTCCTGCCCATAGCGGTGCTGCTTGCTTCCTTGCTGCGTTGTGTTGGAGTACGGCTCTCGACGTTTAAAAATGGCCGCCGTGAGTTGAAGTCTCGCGAGGCAGCTTCAACTCTCAGCGGCCATTTTGATTCGCCGAGAGACGGACTCAGACACGATGCAGCTGGCAGCTAGCAGCAGCGCTCCGGGCAGGATAGCGGGGTTTCCTTCGTTCCTGCCCGAGCGAACAGGCACGGCTAGACCACCAGGGATAGTGGCGTAAGGGGATGGTAGGTGACAGGGGGGAGGGAAGGTGTTGAGGGGAAGAGTGTGTTACCGGGGGCGGGCCGGTACCTTCAAAGGGGCGGGGCGATGTGTTGAAAGGGGCCGGGGTGCTGGTCACATCGGCGTTTGCGGCTGGGATTTGTTGGAAGGGGAGGAGTAGGGAAACACGCTGCACGTGTTCCTACTGCTCCCCGTTCGTTGATTTGCCTTTTTTTCGTGTTCCGCCCTCGACGTCATCATGTGTGACGCAGAGGGCAGGGCCCTGCCAACATGGTGAGTGTTGTGGCTTCACCACCATGAAGTTACGAACCTGTGTGTGAGTGCCTGCAGTGACGTCAGTGTCCTCAGAACGTTGAGGGTGTGTTTATTATAGTAGATATACAGATGCAAAGACTTTACTTTCACATTCCCCCTGGAAACTACTGATAACAAAAACTAGCTGGGTGGATACCTAAGCCCATCAACACATCTCCAAAGAACAAAACTCTGAAGATGGACAGCAATCACAGAGACTACAGTTAACCAAAGACAGTGAAACTCCACCTATTCTCAGACAATGGACCAGCAGATGTCCAGACAGAAAGTCTTATGATGTCATTAAACATGTGACCAGTTACCATGCTCCATCTCAAAACTAGATGAAACCACTTTTCAGCTATCCCTGAGTTTTCATTGGATCAAGCACACCCCACCTGACTTTAGCCTAGGGTCCAGCAAGAAAATATTTTTTAAAAAAGCCTGGAAAATGCCCAGCTCTGGGGATCTGCCTCCTGCCTCTCTGCTGGACTTCACACACACCCTGATGACTTTCTCCAGGCTCCAACTACAATTCTGCAACAAAAGACTTCTGTTTCAGCAAGGATCTTCATCACTCCACCCAGCAGCATCTATCAAAGTGAGTTACCATTATCCAGCATAATTTATAATTCAGACCTTTTAATCTGGAGAAGCACATTTCACTTGTGAAAGATTCTTAAAAACTGCCTCTCTCTTGTAACAATATTGCATTACCTGTATTGTAAATAAACATTTTAAAGTTAAATATATGGTCTTTATATTCTGAGCACATGTCCTTAAACCTTACAGTGCAGGTTAATGTAATTCAACAAGTATAGTATTTAATCCCCCCTTTTCTTACATATTCTTATTCTTATCTTATTACCTTATAGGTAATTGGTGGAGAATAGAAATATATATTATCTAACAATGTGAATTAACATAAGTCATTGGTTGTTAGCACCTAATTATTGATGTTTCTGAGCTCAATAGTCAATTTATTTGCACATGGATCTCTGATGCGCAAACAAATTTAGGTGCAGAAATTTGGGCATCATATATAGAACATAAGAATAGCCATATTGGGTCAGACCAAAGGTCCATCTAGCCTAGTGTCCCATTTCCAACAGTGGCCAAGCCAGGTCACACGTACCTGGCAGAAAACCAAATAGTAGCAAATACTAGTAGAATCTGGGGGAAAGCCTGTTTCCAAACAAATGTAAGGTGCTTTTCTTCAGAAATAGAGTATTTTCACATTAGTCCACTATTCCCCAAATTCTATACATGATGCCTTAATTTGTGTGCGCTAATTTGGCCACATGGCCAAGTTGCACGCACCACTTAATTTATTAACAAGCCAATCAGCACTGCTAATTGGTAGTTGACTACCAATTAGCAGCGCTAATTGGCTTTAATTAGAATTAATACGCACAACTTTCTAGGTGTATAATGTGGTGCATGTAAATTCTAATGTGTACAGTTGAAAAGAGGGTGTGGCTATGGGCGTGGAATGGGCAAGTTGTGGGCGTTTCACAAAACTATGCGCACTATTTTAGAACACATCCGAACTGTGCCTAACTTAAGCACAGGTATTTAGGCCTGGTTTTAGGTGGCTTAAACGGGTGTGCCTACATTTTAATCTTGAGAGTGGCATGTGAACGTATTCTATAAACTGTGCGTATCTTTAGGTGTAGCTTATAGACTCACACTAACCACGTGGTTTTACGGTGCTGATTTTTAATCATATATAGAATTTCCCCCCATGTGAAATTTTTCATTTAAATTCGGATCGTGTAAAGAAGCTCCTTCCTTTTGAGTTTTTTGAAAACCAGGAAACAAAAAAGACTTAGCGGCAATATAAATAATAACCACATTCCTATAGTGCTACAAGATGTACACAGTGCTGTATATATTATATGCAGCTACTTTCTCCAGGGCCGCCGAGAGACTGAACCGGGCCCAGGGCAAGGCCGGCGGGGCGCCGCCACCGCCCTCCCAATTGCTACTCAGGCCGACGGCGCCATAGTCCCCAGTCTCCACCCCGCCCACCCCCAGCCCCGTCGACAGCCCCCCTCCGTCCGCCACCAGGCCCCCTGCATTCAAATCGGCACATCTCACCTCCGTGTGAAAGGGCAGTGGCAGATAGCCTCCCTTCGGGCCTTCCCTCCCTGTGTCCCGCCCTCGTCTGATGTAACTTCCTGTTTCCGCGAGGACAGGAAACAGGGAGGGAAGGCTCGAAAGGAGGCGATCTGCCGCTGCGCTTTCACACGGAGGTAAGGCGCTGCCGATTTGAATGCAGGGGGGCCCGGTGGTGGATGGAGAGGGGCTGTCGATGGAGCCGAGGGCGGAATTTTGTCCCCCCTCTGCCCCCCCCCCCCTCTCAGCAGCCCTGACTTTCTCTGTCCCTAAAGGGCTCATAATCTCAGTTTTCTGTAACTGGGGCAATGAAGGGTTAAGTGACTTGCCCAAGGTCACAAGGAGCTGCAATGGGAATCAAAACCAGGTTACTGCTGCACTAGTACTCCTCTATTCGGGGAAGTATGGTCATCCCTTTTTGTTGACTTTCTTGAGACAAGATTCTGCAAGACAGCTTACTCTGAAGTCCATTTGCAATTTTCTTGTCTATCCTGTGGGGAAGATCATAGTTTAGTACCTTGGCCTCTTTAAATGCAGTTTTTAGTGGGTAGAAGATCTGAACGTGCATTAGAAAGGTTTTATTCTCACAGACTGTGTGTTGGAAACAAAATTCATTGCAGAATCTTTATGGATAAAAATCTACAGCCCCATTTCAGAAAGGACACAGAAGTCAGAACAGAGACGTTCAGGTCAGGTTTCACCATTATTTTAGAACACAGTCTGTTGATGTAGAAGTTGTTCTGAACTACAGGAGAAAGGGACATCTATGCGCCTAGTACATAAGTACATAAGTACATAAGTAGTGCCATACTGGGAAAGACCAAAGGTCCATCTAGCCCAGCATCCTGTCACCGACAGTGGCCAATCCAGGTCAAGGGCACCTGGCACGCTCCCCAAACGTAAAAACATTCCAGACAAGTTATACCTAAAAATGCGGAATTTTTCCAAGTCCATTTAATAGCGGTCTATGGACTTGTCCTTTAGGAATCTATCTAACCCCTTTTTAAACTCCGTCAAGCTAACCGCCCATACCACGTTCTCCGGCAATGAATTCCAGAGTCTAATTACACGTTGGGTGAAGAAAAATTTTCTCCGATTCGTTTTAAATTTACCACACTGTAGCTTCAACTCATGCCCTCTAGTCCTAGTATTTTTGGATAGCGTGAACAGTCGCTTCACATCCACCCGATCCATTCCACTCATTATTTTATACACTTCTATCATATCTCCCTCAGCCGTCTCTTCTCCAAGCTGAAAAGCCCTAGCCTTCTCAGCCTCTCTTCATAGGAAAGTCGTCCCATCCCCACTATCATTTTCGTCGCCCTTCGCTGTACCTTTTCCAATTCTACTATATCTTTTTTGAGATACGGAGACCAGTACTGAACACAATACTCCAGGTGCGGTCGCACCATGGAGCGATACAACGGCATTATAACATCCGCACACCTGGACTCCATACCCTTCCTAATAACACCCAACATTCTATTCGCTTTCCTAGCCGCAGCAGCACACTGAGCAGAAGGTTTCAGCGTATCATCGACGACGACACCCAGATCCCTTTCTTGATCCGTAACTCCTAACGCGGAACCTTGCAAGACGTAGCTATAATTCGGGTTCCTCTTACCCACATGCATCACTTTGCACTTGTCAACATTGAACTTCATCTGCCACTTGCATACAGTATAAACAGTATAAACATCGATTTTAGAAAAAACAGCTGAAAATTTCAGGAGGACTTTTACAAAGGTGCTCTAGCGTTTTAAGTACATAAGTATTGCCATACTGGAACAGACCAAAGGTCCATCAAGCCCAGCATCCTGTTTCCAACAGCGGCCAATCCAGGTTACAAATACCTGGCAAGATCCCAGAAATGTAAAAACATTTTATGCTGCTTAGCCCAGAAATAAGCAGTGGATTTTCCCCATGGTCTATGGACTTTTCCTTTAGGAAGCCGTCCAAACCTCTCTTTTTTTTAAACCCTGCTAAGCTAACTGCCTTTACCACATTCTCTGGCAATGAATTCCAGAGTTTAATTACACGTTGAGTGAAGAAACATTTTCTCCGATTCGTTTTAAATTTACTACTTAGTAGCTTCATCGCATACCCCCTAGTATTTTTGGAAAGAGTAAACAGATGCTTCACGCTTTTAGCTTGCGCTAAACGCTAGAGGTAGCCATAGGAATATATGGGCATCTCCAGCATTTAGTGCATGCTCAAAATGCTAATACGCCTTCGTAAAAGGATTCCTCAATGTTTTTTTAGGTACATTTAGAAATATAAACATGTATTTTCCCAGCTCTATCACAGAGACAAGTATCTCTTGGTTTGGGACGGGTGACAAAAGCAGCTGGAGGATTAAGTGGGCAATCTCCCCTAATTCCTCCAGTGGAGTGCTGCTCAGTTGAAACAGTTTACCAAAACCTAAACATGTTGGATAGCAGTTGTAAATATTGGTGTCACTCTGTTACGACACCTTTGTTTATTCTACTGCTAATCATGGCTGTAGTGCTACTACACATATGCAGTGTTCTAGAAATTATATGCAGGTACTTTCTCTGTCCTAGGGGGCTCACAGTCTTAAGCTTTTGTATGTTTGGCAATGGAAGGTTAGGTGACTTACCCACAGTCACAATGAGCTGCAGTGGGAATTGAACCCAAATTACCAGGCTCAAAGCCCACTGCACTAACCACTAGGCTACTCCTCCACTCCTTCTTAGCATATTACAATCAAACATATAAACGGCAAGTGACTGTACTCCCTTGCAAATGCGCAGTACAGACTTCTCTCTCTGTCCCGCCCTCGCGTCAAGACGTCATGACATCAGAGGGCGGAACAGAGAGGGAAACGGAGTCGAATTGTCGGCCGCCGCCGCCTGGAAAGGAACATCGCACGAAACAACTTCCACCCTCCCCCCCATCCCCACCGCCGCTCCCTTCCCCCTCCGTATCGGGCCCCCTGCGCTGACCTGACAGCGCCTCTCACCTCTGTGTGGAAGCGCTGCAGGCAGCAGCAGAGCGATCTGCTGCTGCCTGTAGCGCTTTCACACGGAGGTGAGAGGCGCTGTCAGGTCAGTGCAGCGTGCCCAGCACAGAGGGGGGAGGGAGCGGCAGCGATGAGGGTAGCTGGACATGGGGGGAGGGCAGGGGGAACAGGCCATGGTTGCTGGACTTGGGGTGAGAGCAGGGCACAGAGGAGGGTTGCTGGACATGGGGGGAGGGGGGAGGCCAGGGGAGAGAGGAGGGCTGCAATACTCGCCCGTTTTTACGGGCTTAACGGCTAGTTCAATATAAAATAAAAATGAAAGGAACAGCATAATTAATTCAATAGAAAAGAAGAAAACTGTCACAAATTATAGAACAAGAAAAATAAACACATTTTCAGATGACACAAAACTATTCAAAGTTGTCAAAACACTTGCGGATTGTGAAAAATTGCAAGAAGACCTTAGGAAATCCAAATGGTAGATGCAATTTAATATGGACAAATGCAAAGTGATGCACATTGTAAAGAATTGTTACTGATGCTAGGGTCCACCATAGGAGTCGGCACTCAAGAAACAGATCTAGCTGTCGTTGTAAATAATGCGCTGAAATCTCCTGCCCAGTGTGCGGTGGCGCCCAAAAAAAGCAAACAGGACACTAGGAATTATTAGGAAAGGGATGCAAAATTAGACCAAGAATATTATAACGCCTCTGTATCGCTCCATGGTGCATTCCTGGCCAGTTCAATAGTGCTGAATATTTGTGGGGAGGGTCTGTATTTTATACATTTTATAACTGTAACCTAGGCAACCCTTTGGTATTTTTCCCTTCCCCCTTTTTCTAATTTCCAATACTTTTATTCATACACTATATATTTATTTGCGGTAAATGAAATAAATTTGAACTCTGAACCGTGATAGTGCAGCATCCTCTTTGGCCCGAATTTCTTGTTCGTTGCCATGTGAAATAACTGTTCAGTTCTTCACTTGCCTGAAAAAGAAGTAAATAGACCCTTTTATGCCAGTAGATGTTTAGGGGAAACCTGATATTCAGCCACTGGCCTCTAGGTGGAGAACAGTGGCTGAATATCAGGTTTCCCCTAAACATGATGGCAGGAACGGATGAAGCCCACACTCTGTATTCTGTCCCCCACCAGTTATAAATAAACACCAAAGTGCATTACTTCTACAAGTTTCAATTTCACGAGCCACTCAAGAATCAAATACAAAATGTGTGTTGTCATGCACAATAATATATTGGTTTTATTTCACAGTTAAGGAGTGTTTTTCTTGATAAGGTTTCAACTAATACCATTTGCTTTGCTCTAATAAAGCATCGCAAAGTGGTTTAGAATTCTTCACTTATCATATGAAAACATTTTTGTGCTGTAGTTAGTCCTGGAAATGCGATTAGGCTTGGGAACTGTAAGCGAAGTGCAAACCAGCAACCGAAGGCTTGCACGTTACAGAAAGCATTTAAAGGGCATCACCTTTCAAGATCTAACCTGTCCCTCCTGCATTGGCCCATAATCCTCTGAAAGCGAATGTACTAGGTAGTATTTTCTGATAAATCATTTTGTTAGTCCAATAAAAGATATTGCAGTCCCCAAGAATACAGTTTATGAACTGGAAAAGTAGTTATTACATTTTATAGTGGAAATCTATTGAACTCAAGGGAGGATCCCTCGCTTTGTGAGCACTTTTACAGCCCCAGACTGAAAACACATGAGCCTGTAACCATGCTGGGCAGTAGATCCTCACTCGTGATAAGGACGTTGGCATTAGGTTAATATCTTGTTTTCTATCCTTCTTTGTTAAATTGTCCAACGCTGCGTAACCCTGCGTAGCGCTTTAGAAATGTTAAGTAGTAGTAATGATGATAGCCTTTATTTATGGGCAAAGTGGTCATCTGCGTAGTGACTGGGAGAATGTCCGCAATCAATGGAAGACACCCCACTTTGGTGGGTCATCTCCTGCGCTCCCATTGGGGAGCAAGGATCTCCCGTTGAGCCAGGGCCTAGCTACCATGGAGCGAACCCAGCAAAATGCCCAGTGCCGCCAAGTTGCCTCCTGCTCTCTGTCCCCACTATCTGCCTTCTTTGACCTCGACTTGCCTCCACCCAATCCTCGTGTTCGATATCTCTCCCTCCCCTTGCATGGGACCGGCATCTACTTCCACTCCCCCAACCCTCCATGTAGGTCCACCCCTCCCCACACAAACACACACATGGGTCCTTTCGCCCTACAGCCCTCCCAAAGTGGCAGTGGTTAAGTTAGCAGAGGAAGTGCTGTAAGTAGGCTGCCTGCAGCCAGTCCCACCATGACCTATCCCTGCTGTGTCTGCCTCCTATGATGTCACTTTCTGTAGGCAGACATAGGAGAGGAAAGGCCCTGGCTCGGCAGCTCTGCCCCCCCCCCCCCCCCCCTCAATCCTTGCTGCTTCTAAAGCTGTATAAAGGTACAAAGCAACTGTCTAGGCTGCACCGCTGATGACTCTACCAGTCCTGCTGCCTCTGATGTGAACTTCCTGTTTCTGAGGGGTAGGACCAGCGGAATCAGCAGCAGCACAACCTAGACAGAAGGTCCATGCCTTTTATGTCATTTTTATAACCGAGAAGAGGCTTGACTGGCAGGAGGTAAGGAAATTGTGCCTCTGAACCAGGGGTAGGGACGCCACTGGACTGGACTGGGTTTCATAGGTGCTTAAAGGGGCCCTGCTCTTCCATCAGCCAGGTTCAAATCATTATTCTGGATGAGAAGATCAGTTTCTAAGATTCACCTTTTCCTGAGTAGAAATTGTCATTCTTGGAGGGTTATTTTTTTTTTAAAAAGCCTACCATGAAACTTCCACCCAGTAAATTCCTCGATTTGCCCTGACTCAGGAGCTTGATTACTGCACTGTGCCCCTCCCTCCAGACTTAGGATCAGATTCTAAACCCCCATTCTGCCTCATCACTGGACTTCCAATGTTAATTTCCTCAGCTCCTCATGGACTGCAGTGTCCATCCTCTCTCCACTAAGGTCATGAATGTAAGAGCTCCAGTTACACTACAAGAAAGTAATTTATATAGGATTCGTGGTACATAAAGGCCTTTTCTACATGCCTTCAAGGGCTTTTACAAAATTACCTGTGAGGATACATGTGTAAATGGTGCTAAGAAGGAATGTGATGGCAGCTGGCCTTGCTGAGTTTAAAGGGGGTCTGGACAGATTCCTGATGGAAAAGTCAATTGATCATTATTAAATTTTGTTTTTTTGCCAGGTTCTTGGGGCCTGGATTGGCCGCTGTCGGAGACAGAGTGCTCGGCTTGATGGACCTTTGGTCTTTTCCCATAGTGGCAGTACTTATGTTGATATTCAAAAGGATTTAACAGGGTAGGAGAGCTAGGCAGTCCCAGATATTCAGGGGTACTTAACCGGATAATGACATGGAATATCCCGGCTAATTGGCCTCCCCTAACCAGCTAGGTTAGGGGCGGGCCAGAAGCAGAACATCAACCTAGCTGGTTAGCGACAATTTTTAGTCTGCAAACCTGCTAAGTAACCGCATTCAGGGGCCCTTTTACTAAGCCATGTAAACGTCTATGTGTGCCCAACGAGCGTCAAAATGGAGTTACCGCCCAGCTACCACATGGCTCACGGTAATTTCATTTTTGGCGCGTGTACGATATGCACATCCAAAAAGTAATTTCTATTTTCGGACGTGCATATTGGACGAGCACCATGGCATTTGATGCGCGTACTACTACTACTACTTATCATTTCTATAACCCTACTAGACGTACGCAGCACTGTGAACTTGAACATGAAGAAGACAGTCTCTGCTCGACAGAGCTTACAATCTAATTAGGACAGACAAAAAGGACAAATAAGGGATAAGGACAAAGAGTAGCAAGATTCCGGAATCCCAAAGAGTAGCAACATTCCGTGCCAAACCCCAAAGAGCAGCAAGATTCCGGAATCCCAAAGACTACTACTACTACTTATCATTTCTATAGCGCTACTAGACGTACGCAGCGCTGTACACTTGAACATGAAGAGACAGTCCCTGCTCGACAGAGCTTACAATCTAATTAGGACAGACAAATAGGACAAACAAGAGATAAAGGAATGTAGGGAGAGATGAGAGTGGAGAGGTACTGAAGAGCTGCAGAGTGAATGAAGAAAGAAAGAAAGAAAGAAAGAAAGAAAGAAAGAAAGATATAGTGAGGAAGTTATCAATGTGGGCTACTGTTAAGTCGGGTTATTTTAGTACAGGGTCTTATTCCATAATATGGGACTCTGTGGTAAAATAGCTTATCTTAATGGTAACCCACATCGATAGCTTCCCTCCTTAGCGCAGTTATATGGACAGGCAGTGGCACTGTTTATACACAAAGGGTATTTGCCACCAGCAGCTTTGTCTGCTGTTTCCACTTCTGTTTCACAGTATGATTTTAAGCCCCAAAGCAAATACGGGCCGATAGTCACACCTCGAGAGTTAGCCCGGATATTCAATGTCTGGCCGTTTCCGGTGACCTGCACTGAATATCTGGTTTAATTTTGGCTAGTTTGAATTTAACCGGCCCAGCCGATATTTGGCACTGGCCGGTCAAGTCCAACCAAATTATTTTCGAAGGAGAAGGGCGGCCATCTACCAACACAAATCGGGAGATGGGCGCTCTTCTCCTAAGGGTGGCCAAATCGGTATAATCGAAAGCTGATTTTGGCTGGCTTCAACTGCTTTCCATCGCAGGGACGGCCAAAGTTCAAGGGGGCATGTTGGCAGTGTAACGAAGGCAGGACGGGGGCATGGTTAAGAGATGGCCGTTCTCGGCCGATAATGGAAAAAAGAAGGGCGGCCCTGACGATTATTTGGCCGACTTTACTTGGTCCCTTTTTGTTCACAATCAAGCATTGAAAAGGTGCCCAAACTGACCAGATGACCACCGGAGGGAATTGGGGATCACGTCCCCTTACTCCCCCAGTGGTCACCAACCCCATCCCACCCCCCAAAAAAATTATAAAACATTTTTGCCAGCCTCTATGTCAGCCTCAAATGTCATACTCAGCTCCATCACAGCACTATGCAGGTCCCTGGAGCAGTTTTAGTGGGTGAAGTGCACTTCAGGAAGGCGGACCCAGGCCCATCCCCTCTACCTGTTACACTTGTGATGGTAAATGGGAGCCCTCCAAAACCCACCCGAAACCCACTGTACCCACATCTAGGTGCCCCCCTTCACCCATAAGGGTGGTGTACAGTTGTGGGGAGTGGGTTTTGAGGGAGGTTCAGCACCCAAGGTAAGGGAGCTATGTACCTGGGAGCAATTAATGAAGTCCACTGCAGTGCCCCCTAGGGTGCCCGGTTGGTGTCCTGGCATGTGAGGGGGACCAGTGCACTACAAATGCTGGCTCCTTCCATGACCAAATGGCTTGGATTTGGCCAGTTTTGAGATGGCCGCCCTTAGTTTCCATTATCGGCGAAAACCAATGTCGGCCATCTCTAAGGGCAGCCCAAATGTTGAGATTTGGCCGGCCCCGACCTTATTATCGAAATAAAAGATGGCCACTCATCTTGTTTCGATAATACAGTCAGGTACGCCGCTTTACGGGGCCATCATTAGAGATGGGCGCCCCCGTTCGATTATGCCCCTCCCATTGGCGTAGCCACAGGTGGGCCTGGATGGGCCAGGGCCCACCCACAGGGCTCAGGCCCACCCAACAGTACCACATGTTTAGTGGTAGCTGGTGGGGATCCCAAACTCAGCCAGCTGAAGACTTCCCCCTAATGGTAACAAAAACACTACTCTCCACGATACCAGCACCTGCGCATTCTCAGTTTTCAGCGCATGCGTACTGCAGACTGCCACGGTGGAAAGAAGCATTTCCCCACCAGCTGAGATATTTTTCTTGGTGGTGGTTGGGGGGGGGGGGGGGGGGAGAGCACATGGTGCCCACCCACTTCTTGCCTAGGCCCACCCAAAATCTGTAGTCTGGCTACGCCCCTGGCCCCTCCAAATCAGCCAAAGATATATCAGGTATGCACGTGGCCAAACATGGCAACCATAATCATGCTGAAAATCGACAGATAACCTGTCATGCGATAGAACCGGCTATCCACTGGCAGTGAATTTTCAGCAGGTCATGGCTGGACCTGCCCCACTGAAAATTTGCGGATAGCCAGCTAAGTACCATTACACCAGTTAGGTGATGTTCTTGGCTGGTTAAATGGTTTTGAAATCGGGGAGATAATTTTATCATTTCAGCCCAACATGCCAAACCCATTCTCTTTAAAACAAATTTTACCTAAATCAATGTTTACAATTTAAAAGAAACACAGAAGCAATAGCTCCCAGGCATACAAGCAAGCAAAAAAATGGACCTGGTGGTTTATAGTGTTTAAAACAGTCAAAAAATTACAATCAACAAATTATAATCATGCCTGTAGGGGAAAACATATCATGTCAAAGTGATCCATAAATAAACGTCTGATTGGCAATAAAGCCTCATATGTAGAACGAAAAAATGGGATGCATTCAACTGAGCCATCTTTTTAATAACAGCAGAACATGCATAAAGAGAGTTTTATATCATTCATCTGAATCTATTCTTTAATTGCATCTGTATTTTCCTAAAACAGGACATTTGATTAATCATTTACCATATGTGCTCAATCTCTGGTGTTCTGCAGTGCCAAGTGATCTGCATAGGCTTTTTATCACAAAGTGACGAGGAACGTGCATCAGCTGATCGTCTCATGGAGGTGGTGTTCTTGGCGCGGTCCCTTTGTGAACACCGCTGGTAAGTAGGGCCAAACACCCTGGACTTGCTTTATGAAATGAAGAGCTGGACTGATTCACAAGCTGATTTTGGATTACCAAACAATAAATAGTATGAAAGCTGTGAACAAAAATGAGTCTATAGATATTTATAAAAATATAGACTTAAAACCCCTAATTCTAAAAATGGTGCTTTAAATTACATACGCACATTTGGGAGCACAACCAATTTCGGTGTGCGATTTAATTGAACAAGCCTATTAGCGCCGATAATTGGGTGCTAACAATTATCACAAATTGGCACTAATTAAAAATTACACACTGTTAAGACCTGGGTAGTGAGCCCTTGTGCCACAACTGAGCACGATAGAAGAAGAGCAGCGCCGTACTCGGTCAGGCAGCCAGACAACCCCTAGCTTCACCTGGGAAGCGACCACCGTTCCCCAGGAGTTGAGCCCCCAGGTGCAGGTGGCCACCAGGACTTCAGGATGTGGTTGGACAGCAACTGACCTGGCTGGTGAGTAGTTGAGTACAGTCCAAGGGTCTAGGCAGGCAGCAACACAGCGGGTAGTCGAGTTCAGTCCAAGGGTCTAGGCAGGCAGCAACACAGCGGGTAGTCGAGTTCAGTCCAAGGGTCTAGGCAGGCAGCAACACAGCGGGTAGTCGAGTTCAGTCCAATGGTCTAGGCAGGCAGTAACACAGCGGGTAGTTGAGTTCAGTCCAAGGGTCAATCCGGAAGTCAGGTAAAGCAGGAAAGTAGACAGCAAAGCACACGATATCGAACACCAAACCTCTATAGCAATAGAAGCCGAAGCAAGGTATGAGGGAGACTGCGGCTGTTAAATAGTTCCCTCATCAGCAGTAACTCTGAGCAGCTGAAGAGAACGATCTGGATTAGTGGCTGCTGGAAAGAGGTGGAGCAGCAGCGAAAGCTGGCCAATCCCACCCAATCAGGCGTGGCGAAAGAATCGCGCCGGAAGCAAGCCCCACTTCCGGAACGCCACCAGTCCGAATGGCCGACCTTCAGGGCCAAATCGGAATGGCCGGCCTACAAGGCCAGGAAGACCCCGACCGGCAAGTCTGCTCCAATGGCCGGCGACCGGAATGACCGGCCATCAAGCCCGGACACCACAATCCCGAAGCGTAGCCAGCCATCGCGACTGGACCTAACATGGCCGGCCACCGCTACCACGAGCGAGACCGAAGCTGAGCTGACCGTGTGGGCCGCACAGCAGGTGAGGGACGTAACACACACGTATATTTACGTGAGTAAATATTACGCGCGGCTCCAAAAGGGGGCGTGGCTGTGGGAGGTTGCTGTCCGGGTCAGGGGCATTTCTACAATTTATGTGTGTTGTTATAGAATAAGGGGGGATCCTGGCCTAATTTAGCTGTGCGGATCTACTCCAAGAGTTTCGTTGGTGTCAATGGTTGAGCCGAAATGTAATTACACTTCCCAGCACCTAGTGCTGTTTTATAAACGGTGCCTAATGTTGAGCGCCGTTAATAGAATTGCGCTAACTTTTTGTAACACGGGAAATGGCATGCGCTGGGGTGGGAACTATGCCGGGCTCCTGCCGTAGCCCGGTGCTAGTTCTGGATTGGCAGATAAAGACCTGTTTAATCCGCCCAGTCCGCCCAACAAGATAAACTCATAGCATAAGGTGTGATGTGATACTACATGTAAACTTGACCTTGATTTGTCCTTGTCATTTTCAGGGCACAGAGCATAGAAGTCTGCCAGGCCCAGGCCTTGTTCTCCAACTACTGAAGCCGTCATCGAAGCCCCACGCCAGCACATCCAAATCTATCCAGCCACGATCAGGGCACAGACCGTACAAGTCTGCCCAGCACTGGCCTTGTGCTCGAACTACTTGTCCTCCAGCTACCCATACCCTACCCACTTCAATGCCATCTTAGCTGTTGCGCATGACAGAAGTGAGGCACTGAGTTTACAGAATAGGGGCACAAGTCACATACGCATGCAACTGCTAATTAATGCCAATTATTGCTACTTATCTCCAATTATGTGCTAATTTAGTGCTAATTAGGCATTGGAGAAGGTGCCGAGAAGGGCGACGAAAATGATAAAAGGGATGGAACGACTTCCTTATGAGGAAAAACTGAGAAAGTTAAGGCTCTTCAGCTTGGAGAAAAGACGGCTGAGGGGTGATATGATAGAAGTCTACAAGATAATGAGCGGAGTAGAGCGGACAGATGTGAAGCGTTTGATTACACTTTCAAACAACAATAGAACCAGGGGACACAAGATGAAGCTAGAATATGGTAGAGTTAAAACAAACAGGAGAAAGTTTTTCTTTACTCAGCGTGAAGTTGGATTCTGGAACTCGTTGCCGGAGAACGTAGTGACAGCAGCTGGCCTTACGGAGTTTAAAGGGGGTTTGGACAGATTCCTGAGGGAAAAGTCCATTGAACATTATTAAAAATTATTATTATTTTTTAATGGGTTTTGCCGGTTTCTTGAAACCTGGATTGGCCGCTGTCGGAGACAGGATGCTGGGCTTGATGGACCCTTGGTCTTTTCCCAGTATAGCGGTGCTTATGTTCTATATTATATACGCAACTGACCCTATACTTGCATTTGCACACCCAACGTTAAGTGCCATTTCTAGAATTTGGGGGATAGAGAGTAATTCTCAAAAGGTTGCCTCAGTCTGGGTGCTGGGATGCTGCGTGTTGAGTGTGCATTCTGTAAGTCTTGGTAGCATATCTGTTTGAAGACACCTCTTCCTTTTGCTCCATAGTTCCCTGACGCAGCTATGCGAAATACTGGCCACCATAGTACATGGACATTTCTAAAGAAGCTTTGAATACAATAGAACTTGAATTAAATAGCATTCAGTTTTGCAACATTTTCAAGAGATTTACTGTGGGAAGCTTTTTTTATGCCAATGACAGATTTAGAGCTGTTTCTAACTGGTTGTAACCAGAGGTTAAAATTTATGTTAAAAATTATTTGCCTGGGTTCTGTGGTCATGCTGCAGACAGACCCGACACGACCCACACATCCCAAGCCACCTGACAGCAGAGGGAAGTTGGCATCGGTGAGGCAAGAAAGGCCCCAGTCTAGTTTTGGACCTAGGAATGTCAGAAGGAGGCTGCTGAAATCAGCCGAGCATGCACCATAAGGGGAAGTGTTCCAGTGGCTACGGAGCCTAGTAAAACCATGAGTCAACAATTATTTTTAAAATTAAAGTGGGGAAAGCTCACTTTAAATCCGGAAGGGGTCCTTTTAAAGAAGGCACGATTTTGGCCTGATTTGTGCGAATAACACGATCACACATATGCGGTTTTGCTGCAATTGTTGCCCAATGACTACTGAGAATTGGGGGGGGGGGGGTGCTCAGAAGTACATAAGTACATAAGTAATGCCACACTGGGAAAAGACCAAGGGTCCATCGAGTCCAGCATCCTGTCCACGACAGCGGCCAATCCAGGCCAAGGGCACCTGGTGAGCTTCCCAAACGTACAAACATTCTATACATGTTATTCCTGGAATTGTGGATTTTTCCCAAGTCCATTTAGTAGTGGTTTATGGACTTGTCCTTTAGGAAACCATCTAACCCCTTTTTAAACTCTGCCAAGCTAACTGCCTTCACCATGTTCTCCGGCAACGAATTCCAGAGTTAATTACGCGTTGGATGAAGAAAGATTTTCTCCGATTTGTTTTAAATTTATTACGCTGTAGTTTCATCGCATGCCCCCTAGTCCTAGTATTTTTGGAAAGCGTGAACAGACGCTTCACATCCACCTGTTCCACTCCACTCATTATTTTATATACCTCTATCATGTCTCCCCTACTAAAAGCCTGAAAATGGTGCAAAAATAGTTCATGCTCAATTATAGAAGGGAGATTGGCATGGATACCTATCTATTAAAAAATACATTTAAAAAAAGGGCCCGATATTCAAAGGTATTTAAATGGGCAGCAGAAGCACTCACAAAACTTTTTTTAGCCCCCTAATCCCCTTACAAAGCCCCCCTCTTTCCTTCCTCCCTGCCCGCTGCATTGAATATGACCTCTCTCCCTCCTTCCCACCTGCCCGCGGAGGTCCAAACCCTCCCCCCCAACTCCCCACCCCTCATGGTATAGGTAGGCCTTCCCCAGGCCAACCTTATGTCCCTTTTGGTCCATGGGGTCATTGGGAGGCAGGAACAAAGGCCACTCATTCCTGCCCCGTGTGGCCACTAAAAGAAAATAACATAAGAGTAGCCATACTGGGTCAGACCAATGGTCCATCTAGCCCAGTATCCTGTTTTCCAAACAGTGGCCAAGCCAGGTCACAAGTACCTGGCAGAAACCCAAATCGTGGCAACATTCCATGTAGAACCCCAAAGAATAGCAAGATTCTGGAATCCTAAAGATTAACAAGATTCCGTGCAGAATCTCAAAGAGTATCAATATTCTATGCTACAAATCCCAGGGCAAGCAGTTGCTTCACATGTCTGTCTCAATAACAGACTATGGACTTTTCCTCCAAGAATTTGTCCAAACCTTTTTAAAACCCAGATATATTAACCGCTGGTACCACCTGACAGAACCTGAAATACGCTTCCTCTTTTACCCTTTTGGCTTCATCCCTCTTCCTGCCATCATTATTCATTCTTCCTTAATTACAACACACTATCCCATAAGTACATAAGTAATGCCACACTGGGAAAAGACCAAAGGTCCATCGAGCCCAGCATCCTGTCCATGACAGCGGCCAATCCAGGCCACGGGCACCTGGCAAGCTTCCCAAACGTACAAACATTCTATACATGTTATTCCTGGGATTGTGGATTTTTCCCAAGTCCATTCAGTAGTGGTTTATGGACTTGTCCTTTAGGAAACCGTCTAACCCCTTTTTAAACTCTGCTAAGCTAACCGCCTTCACCACATTCTCTGGCAATGAATTCCAGAGTTTAATTACGTGTTGGGTGAAGAAACATTTTCTCTGATTTGTTTTAAATTTACTACACTCTTCCCACTCCCTACCTCTACCACCTTTCTCTCTTACCCATCTTACTTACCCACTTTTTTAATTGTCCACCTCTTTATATACTATATTCAGCTGTTTTATCCATTTTGTGTTATCTTGTAAACCTGTTATATTTGTAGGCCGCATTGAACCTGCTAATAAGTGGGACAGCGCGGGGTATAAATGTTACAATACAATACACCTCCTCCAGCAAAGAGTTCCAGAGCTTAACTATTTGCAACAGCTTACTGCAGCTTGCGGTACTTTTGTGTACAGTTGGTGTAAATCCTGGCATCCAAAACTGGTCACGAATCCCACAGCTAAGTATTATTCTATAAACAGCAGCCAACACTGAGCACACATATTTTTTCGGTACCCAAATTTGGTCATCATTTACAAAATGTAGTCCACAGCTTAAAGAATGCTACAAGTTACACATGTCCCTGCCACATTTAAGCACCTGCTCTTATGCCAGATCTATGACTGGTGTGAGTGCAGGTACCTAAATGTTACATGTTGAGTTATCCTAGTCTTCTATCGAAGAAGCTAGACACCTAGCTTCCGTTAACTATTCGTTGAGTAAAAAAATATTTCCCCCTCAAATATTTAAGCTATGGAACTCTTTGCCGGAGAATGTAGTAAGAGCAGTTAGCATATCTGGGTTAAAAAATGTTTGGACAAGTTTCTGGAGGAAAAGTCCATAGTCTATTATTGAGATGGATGTTAGGGAAGTCACTGCTTGCCCTGGAATTAGTAGCATGGAATGCTGCTACTATTTGGGTTTCTGACAGGTACTTGTGACCTGGAATGGCCACTGTTGGAAGCTGGGCTAGATGGACCTTTGGTCTGACCCAGTATGGCTAGTCTTATGTACTTATGTACAGAATAGGCTTTTACTACCCACCCTTGGGACACCTAAATGGAGGCACCAAGGTATAGAATCACCTCCTTAAAAGCTGATGTTTTCCCAGATAGTTCTAAGTCTGTTAATATATCTTACACTCAAAAACCCTAAACTAAGAAAGTTAAATTAGTGAAAGGAAGGAAATTATGTAGTTATTCAAGAGAAGCATTTTTCCATTGTAGACCAGACAAAGACTTTTTGTTTTTTTGTTTTTTTTTTCTTTAACAGCATAGTGATTTGGCGTCTGTAAGGGAGACATTAAGAATACACTGAATAAAATTACAACAAAGATTCCGTCAATGGTTTTAAGAAACCACACTGGGCATTGGTCCAAAGTTCATGAAGTAGAATTAACGTGCCCCAAAATCTACAGCACATCATCTGAGTCAGTGATGCACAAAGAGCTCAGGGGAAAGGGTATCAGCCGCACAGGGAGGTCTAATAAATCATGACATGATGCTAATTGTACTTGCTTAGTTTCCATATGAATTCAATCAATTTTGTTTTGCAAACCATTTTCACTCCTCAGTGGAAGGTTTCACCAGTAAAGTAGTAACCAGTGGGCTGAATAAATTAGATACGATACCTTACGGCTGACATGAGTTTTGATGAATAAATCTATGCTTTTGCCTCCAAAACAACTCTATTTAGACTTGAATAAAGTTGCCTAAGCTCCTCCAGATGCCACGGATTGCTTCTTCCAGGGAATACATTTTGTAGGCAACAACAACTCCAACTGTGATTCCCACTGCCTCCTGTGCAGTCTGATTTATCCAGGCTCCACTACTCAGAGTTAAAGCTTCATCAGTCCTATCCAGCTGCATGATCCTAGTAACATCTACTATAATAAAACTCACCCTCAACGTTCCGAGGACACTGACGTCAGTGAAGCCAAGCCGTGACTTCCTTCAAAAAGGTTCGAAGGTTCATGGTGGTGAAGCCACCAAAATCGCTCCAGGCCCCGCCCTCGAGGGCGGAGCTATGGCAGAACAACGAAGGGGTTGGCAGGGAGGGAGGCAGGGAGGCGGGGGGGTGGGAAATCGCTCTGGGCTCCGCCCTCACGTCAAACGTCATGACGGGGGCAGAGCAATGGCAGAACAATGAAGGGGTTGGCAGGGAGGGAGGGGGGGGGGGTGTTGGCGATGAAAACCTTGCTAGCGCCCATTTCATTTGCTCAGAAATGGGCCTTTTTTACTAGTGGTAGATAACAGATAAAGACCTGCTCAACAAGATAAGATCATAGCACATACCACCTTGATCTTGATCTGTCTTTGCCATTTTGGGGACACAGACCATTGAAGTCTGCCCATTACTGGTCTTACTGCTCAACTACTAGAGTTGCCGTCACAGTCCACTTCTGTCCATCCAGATCTGTTTAGCCATATCTAAAAAAAAAACATCAGATTAGCCACACTGGTGAGAAACCATTTATATGACCTGAGTGTAAAAAATGCTTTGCTCATCTTTCATATTTTAAAAAAACATCAAATTATCCACAGTGGAGAGAAACCATTTGCATGCTCTGACTGTAAAAAAAACTTTTGCTCATCTTTCTTATCTAAAAAGACATCAAATTATTCACAGTGGAGAGAAACCCTTTACATGTCCTGAGTGTAATAAAAGCTTTGCTCGGCTTTCGAGTCTAAAAAGTCACTAAATGACCCACGTGGGAGAGGCAAAAGCATTTTTATGTACAGAGTGTAATAAAAGCTTCACTCAGCTTTCAGACCTAAAAAAACATGAAAAGATCCATACTGGAGCAGTATCCAGGAGATACTATCTTTCCCACAAAAATTCCATATGCTTATCCTGTAACCCATCCCCCTCCTGCCTCTTCTACCCTTGCTCACACCTCTCCTGCTCCTTCACCCCTGTCCTTCTCTACTTACCTATCACTTTTGTTATTCTGTTATACTTTATTTTTATTTTTGTTACATTTGTACCCCGTGCTTTCCTACTCATGGCAGGCTCAATGCGGCTTACATATTGTATACAGGTACTTATTTGTACCTGGGGCAATGGAGGGTTAAGTGACTTGCCCAGAGTCACAAGGAGCTGCCTGTGCCTGAAGTGGGAATCGAATTCAGCTCCTCAGTTCCCCAGGACCAAAGTCCACCACCCTAACCACTAGGCCACTCCTCCACTCTTGCTACTATTTGAGATTCTACATGGAATGTTGCTATTCCACTAGCAACATTCCATGTAGAAGTCGGCCCTTGCAGATCACCAATGTGGCCGCGCAGGCTTCTGCTTCTGTGAGTCTGACGTCCTGCACATACGTGCAGGACGTCAGACTCACAGAAACAGAAGCCTGTGCAGCCTTCTACATGGAATGTTGCTAGTGGAATAGCAACATTCCATGTAGAATCTCCAATAGTATCTATTTTATTTTTGATACATTTGTACCCTGCGCTTTCCCACTCATGGTAGGCTCAATGTGGCTTACATGGGGCAATGGAGGGTTAAGTGACTTGCCCAGAGTCACAAGGAGCTGCCTGTGCCTGAAGTGGGAATCAACCTCACTTCCTCAGTTCCCCAGGACCAGAGTCCACCACCCTAACCACTAGGCCACTCCTCCTTTCATTTTTATTTCTTTATCAATATCCTGTAATCCCTATTACTATGTAAGCCGCATTGAGCCTGCTTTGAGGGTACAAATGTAATAATAATAATAAAATATTTTACTTTACTTTACTTATAAAACGCTTATATACCGTTCTGTGTCAGAGGGTTAAAGCTGTTTGCAATAAGAAAAAAAAAAACAAGGAGCGACCTTGGGAAGATAACATATTTTCCAAAAATATACATGGCAGTATACAAGAGGATAATGTAGTATACAATTTTCTTGCATAAACTAATAATACAGGCAGTATGCAAAGGTACAGGGTGGTGTGCAATTGTTTATATATACTAACATAATATAAAATATACAAGTAGTATGTAAAAGTATAGGGCAGTGTACAATTCACCGGTAAACGGCATTTTTGTTACAAAGAATGTGAATGGTGTTCTTAGCTTAGTCATGGGTGCTGAATTCGAAAATGAAATCAGTTTTTGCCTATCGGGCTCAGTTTTCTTGTGACACGCTACCCTTTTTATAAAAATCCTTGAAAACGCTGCATTTTGGTACCCTGCTGTGCAGGGCCGCCGAGTGGAGGGGACGGGGGGACAAAATCCCCAGGGCCCGGGCCTTCAAGGGGGGCCCGGTGCCAGTCCCACCCGCCCTCTCACCGTCTGCCACCGGGTTGGCCCCCTGTATTTAAATCACCGCGCGGTGCGACTCTCCCTCTCATCTCCCTGTGAGGCGGAACTCCTCCCTTCGGGTCTCCTTCCCTCCCTGTATCCTGCTCTCGGGGGAGCAGCAGCAGCAGTGGCGACCTCGGAGGGGGGAGGGGAGCGGCGACCTCAGGGGCGGGGATACGGCGGAGGCGAGGCGGCCTTGTCCCGGGCCCGGCCAAGTTTCTCGGCGGCCCTGCTGCTGTGGATTAATTTAATTCAGCAGTTGTAATTGTTGGAAAAACAATTGAAATATACTAGGAATTACAATACAAAACCCTTAGTTTAGAAAGCCACCACCAGGAAATAAGGGAGGTTTGGCAACATTGCCCATGAGTCATGCTCGAACATGTTCAAACACGTTCTGTTGCGTCAGTTGCCACCTGTATCTCAGCATTGAGAGTTCAGTCAACAATTGCTGTTGGAAGTGACTGCTTGTAGTTCTACGTTTGTGAAGGTTTGTGTTTTGTGTCATTTCAGAAGAAATGCCTGGTACCTGTGCAAATAGCCCAAATTCTTTTTGTTATATCTGTGGAGAGTTTACTCTGAAATCGCAAAAACGAAAACTTAATCCTCTTGTAAAAAAGTGCTACGAACTATATTTCGGGTGTAAGGTTGGTGAACAGGACCGCAAATGGGCTCCCCACATTTGCTGTTTGATGTGTGTTACACTCCTGACAGGCTGGGTAAAAGGAAGACGTCGCATGCCCTTTGCTGTTCCCATGATTTGGAGGGAACCAACGGATCACACAACAGACTGTTATTTCTGTCTGACAAAAATAGCAGGAATCACCTCGAAAACAAGGAAAACTGTACAATATCCTAACTTACCATCTGCTATAAGACCTGTATGTCTTATAGCAGATGCCAGTACCAGTGCCTCCTGAGAATTTGATAGTGAGTGAAGATGAATACAGTGACAAACATGCAGAAGACAGAGAAGGGGATATGCATACCGACCCATCATTTCAGGACCTCTGTGAATCAAATGTGCCCCACCTTTTGACACAAGGGGATCTCAACGATCTTGTTCGTGATTTAAATTTGTCGAAGCAACAGGCTAAGCTTTTAGGTTCGAGATTAAAAGGATGGAATCTTCTTTCTTGCAATACGAAAGTGAGTGTTTTTCGTGACCGACATGCTATTTTTTCTGATTTCTCCAAGGAAGGTGACATGGTCTTTTGTAATGATATCGAATCCGTTATGGAGACTCTTGGCCATGATTTCAATGTAAATGAGTGGCCCTTGTTCATAGATTCTAGCAAAGTTAGTCTGAAAGCAGTACTTCTTCACAATGGGAACGAATTTCCTTCAGTTCCGATTGCTCATGCAGTTAACCTGGAGACATATGAGAACTTCAGCCGAGGCAAAGTACCACAGGAAATCAGGAAGGAAATCGTTTTAGGTATATTTCTTCACTTCTCTTTACTCTTATGTTGCTTATATCTTTGATTTCTGTGTGAACTGTCACAGTTTTTTTTGGAACTCTTGTAGCAGAAGCATGTCATTTTGCCAGATACATATAATAGCTACATACGCCGACACAAGCATTTACAAAAACCATTATCACATGAAAACTGAGGCTGATACAGAAATTCTGAAATGAGATCTGGATTCAGGGAAGAATTATCTTCCAGAAAATGTATGTTTTGTTCTTGTTACAGAAAAAAAGTTTTTTTTTGTAGACCCGTGTAACGTATACAAAAATATACAAAGCAGTGTGCAAAGTACAGGGTATTATGCAATTACTGACAATTTATAGATTTTGTTTGAGTATTGGTTTGGAGTTATATTGAGTCCAGAAATCTCTTGAAGAGTACCATCTTCAAATTTTTTCTGAACAGTACGTAATGAAAAATTGGTTAAAACATTCCAGATCGTGGTTGCCTGTGCAGCAAGTAATCTACCATAGATAGATAATCTCTTTATACCCTTAATAGGAGGTAAAGTAAAGTAGGAAAACTTGCAGAGGTCTCCGAAGCTTGTTAAGTATTTCAGATTCAATAAGAAAGACCAAGTAGTCTGGACAGCCTCCTGATAGAGAGTCACAGATGAACAGTGGAGCCTAAGAGAAGAAAGATGTAGATCACCATGGGCACAAAGAGAAGATGTAAAGATGGGGAAACTCATCCTGGGAACCAGTGAGAGTCCCTATCAGCTAACACATCCCAATGAGTATGCAAACCAGTTGTGTTGATGTTGTTTTTTGATCCTGCTATGGTGAGATCAGCACAGCAGCATGGCCTATGAGTTTGGAAAATGCTTACTGGTACCACCCTGGAGGGCATCTGAGCCCATACCAACCTCAAAGCATTCAGCGTTTTATTCTGGAGCTGTAGCTCCAGCAAAAACAAGATCAGCCACACATATGTTCAAGGTTCAGGGTTCAACTTTATTTAATGTACTACAAATCATAGATATCTAAGCAGTTTACAAAGGATGAGAAAAAGGTAATAACGGAGATATAGAGAGTGATGGAATGACATGTCAGGAAGCTAGGTTACAAATTTTGCATTATAAGGAAAGGGGACAAGGGATAGGAGTAAATTAAATCTAACTGAGACAACAAGGAGAGGAGGAAAAAGGGAGAAAAATATCTAGACAAGACAACCCACATATTTCAGGAACTGCAAAAGATCGACAACTGAATTGTATCGCATGGTCTTCAGATTCAGACTATGTAATGCCAAAAGCTTTTTTGAAAAGATATATTTTCAAGTCTGCCTTAAAATTCATATAAGAGAGCTTAACACAAAGGTCAAAGGATATGAGGTTCCATTGAGTAGGGGCAACCACAGAAAAACAGGTTGATCTGGCACAGTGTGAACAGATCTGTAAATGAGAAGGAACCATAGGTAGATGTTGGTTAGAAGAACATAAGGAGCAAGCTGGCACATAAGGAAATAAGTGATAGATTCATTAAATGCTAATTGACCGACACAATCAACTACCCATCTTCAACTCAAAACCCACCTCTTCAATGTCGCATTCGGCACCTAACCATTATACCTCTACTCATGAAATCTAGACTGCCCCAACTTGACATTTCGTCCTTTAGATTGTAAGCTCCTTTGAGCAGGGACTATCCTTATTTGTAAAACCGTACAGCGCTGCATAACCCTAGTAGCGCTTTAGAAAAGTTAAGTAGTAGTAGTAGTAATTGGTGTTAATTGGCAGTAGTAGGTAGTTACACATATTTTTAATTTACTCTATTTGCATTTGTATCCACTGGCGTACCAAGGGGAGGTGGTGGGGGCGGTCCGCCCCAGGTGCACACCGCTGGGGGGGTGCCGCACGCTGGTCAGCTTCCTTCGTTCTATGCTCCCTCTGCCCCGGAACAGGTTACTTCCTGTTCTGGGGCAGGGGGAGCATGGACATGAAGAAAGCTGACCGGCGCGCGGCACCCCCCCAGCGGCATGCACCCGGGGGGGTCCTTCACCGGGGTGGGGGGGCGGGGGGGTCGCGCTGCACCGGGGGGGGGGGGGGGCGCATCGGCGATCCACCCCGAGTGTCAGCCCCCCCAGGAACGCCACTGTTTGTATCCCACATTTTCCCACCTGTCGGTAGGTTCAGTGTGGCTTACAAGAGTCTGAAGTACATTTCTTATAATTTGTATGGAATAATTGGTTGTACAGTACAAGATGAGATTGAGAATATGAGATTAATAGTTGTCTAGTGTTCTACAGGCTTTTTGTATTTATAGTTGCTTCAGTGAGGCATGATAGGAGTTTGGATGGGTTGGGTGAGGGTAGCTTAGTACAGTTCTGTCCATTGTCTTATTCATGTGGAGATTAATTTGATGGTATGATTGGCTAAGTTGGTTCAGCGGGGAGGAACTTCTTGAAAAAATGGGCTTTCAGGTGTTTTCGAAAAATTAAGTAGTTATCTTTGAGTTTTAGGTCATGTTTTAGATATAACTGCTCTTAGTCGGTATTCTATGAGTTGCACGCTCAAACAGCAGAGTGCACAATACCAAGGGTGCATGCACCTGGGAGGGGCAGGTCAAACAATTATGCACATCATATGAATTACAAAGTACTAGCATTTGCGCACCTAACTGCCTACATTTAGATGTCTAACCGCAGACTTACACTACTATTCTGTAATGGTAGTTCTGTGCAGAGAAAGTACCTGCCTATAAAAAATGTACAGTGACAAATCGGATGTTTTCATTGGATTTGGGAAAGGAATACAGTGAGTGACAAATTGGATGTTTTCATTGGATTTGGGGAAAGGAATAAAGTCAGCGACGAATTGGATGTTTTCATTGGATTTGGGAAACATACAGTGAGTGACAAATCGGATGTTTTCATTGGATTTGGGGAAAGGAATACAGTGAGTGACAAATTGGATGTTTTCATTGGATTTGGGAAAAGGAATACAGTGAGTGACAAGGATGTTTTCATTGGATTTGGGGAAAGGAATAAAGTCAGCGACGAATTGGATGTTTTCATTGGATTTGGGAAATGAATACAGTGAGTGACAAATCGGATGTTTTCATTGGATTTGGGGAAAGGAATGCAGTCATTGACGAATCGGATGTTTTCATTGGATTTGGGAAATGAATACAGTGAGTGACAAATTGGATGTTTTCATTAGATTTGGGGAAAGGAATACAGTGAGTGACGAATTGGATGTTTTCATTGGATTTGGGAAATGAATACAGTGAGTGACAAATCGGTTGTTTTCATTGGATTTGGGAAAAGGAATGCAGTCAGTGACGAATTGGATGTTTTCATTGGATTTGGGAAATGAATACAGTGAGTGACAAATCGGATGTTTTCAGCAGATTTTGGGAAAGGAATACAGTGATTGACAAATCTGATGTTTTCAGCGGATTTGGGGAAAGGAATACAGTACAAGTAGCGACACGCATAGTGTGATATTATCCAACACAACTTTACACCAGTGGAAGAGGGTATCATTTGGTATTCTATCGGTGGTTTGGGACATTATAGACATTAATAACCAGATATAGAGACAAGACAAGTTATCAGAAGGTTTTTAGGATTAAAGTTAGAATAAGAAATTGAAAAAATGTTTAGGAATTATGGTGCACATGTGCATGTCCCGTTATTGTGAGCAAAGCTGGTGTATATTACCCATGATCTGTTCGTCAGCTATAGCTGTATATCAAGTTTTGAATAAATAAATAAATAAATAAATGAATAAATGTGTGTTACTTTACTGTGGTGAATGATTTTATATAGATAGGATAAGTGAAGAATGGACGTGTTTTATTTTATCAGTACATTACTGAAGATTATAATTAATAAAGGTTATATATTGTGATTGTAGTTATTTGTGATGTGTGCAATAAATATGAAAGAGATAT
The DNA here is from genome assembly GCF_901765095.1 of Microcaecilia unicolor. Lineage (NCBI taxonomy): Eukaryota > Metazoa > Chordata > Amphibia > Gymnophiona > Siphonopidae > Microcaecilia > Microcaecilia unicolor. The sequence goes on along the minus strand of NC_044033.1, from coordinate 516,097,252 downwards.
ATTTGCATACACCAGAGACCCAAGGATGAGCATTTCTTTCATGGCTATGGGGTCACCAGAAAAAGCCTGCGGCACCTTATTCTTTAGCTAATTCCTATCAAGAGTAGCTCTAGATACGTAATATCACTGTCAATGCAAAAATTATCTAAGCGATGCCAGATGTAAATTTATCATATACAATTTTTATGCATTTTGCTGCAACATGTCTCATAAAATACCCAGCAATAAATATGCTAATTTTTACAGTCTTTGGCTTTTAGCTGCTTTTGTTATCTGAATATGAAATAGGTAGATAATGTGCATAGAGTCCCGCTTTCGTTTTGGGAAACATTAAAATTACTGTTTCTGTAGTGGTTAAAAATGTACTTTATTTGGTTAAGTCAGGTTCTAGGTAAGGAATGTGTTTGTATAACTGATATATTAAAGTGGGAATTTTTTACATCTTAGAGAGAGAGGGGAAGAGATTAACATCAACAGATAAACAACCATGTAGCTTAAGCTGACAGCATGCTGTAAACACACGGATAAAACAGTTATATTTACAGCGCCGTTTTTAGATAGCTCGTGAATGTATGAATCTCGATGTGGAATTGAAAATGTGTAGAAAATGAGACATATTTTACAAGTCCTGGGCTGTACATATACAGTACATGAAACAGTGTAACAAGGCGGTGGCCGTAGCCAGAAGGTTGCTAGGCTGTATAGAGAGAGGTGTGACCAGCAGAAGAAAGGAGGTGTTGATGCTCCTGTATAAGTCGTTGGTGAGGCCCCACCTGGAGTATTGTGTTCAGTTCTGGAGGCCGTTCCTTGCTAAGGATGTAAAAAAAATGGAAGCGGTGCAAAGAAAAGCTACGAGAATGGTATGGGATTTGCGTTACAAGACGTATGAGGAGAGACTTGCGGACCTGAACATGTATACCCTGGAGGAAAGGAGGAACAGGGGTGATATGATACAGATGTTCAAATATTTGAAAGGTATTAATCCGCAAACAAACCTTTTCCGGAGATGGGAAGGCGGTAGAACAAGAGGGCATGAAATGAGATTAAAGGGGGGCAGACTCAAGAAGAATGTCAGGAAGTATTTTTTCACGGAGAGGGTGGTGGATGCTTGGAATGCCCTCCCGCGGGAGGTGGTGGAGATGAAAACGGTAACGGAATTCAAACATGCGTGGGATAAACATAAAAGAATCCTGTGCAGAAGGAATGGATCCTCAGAAGCTTAGCCGAGATTGGGAGGTGAGGCTGGTGTTTGGGTGGTGGGGCTAGTTCTGGGCAAGACTTCTACGGTCTGTGTCCTGGAAATGGCAGATACAAATCAAGGTAAGTTATACACAAGAAGTAGCACATATGAGTTTATCTTGTTGGGCAGACTAGATGGACCGTGCAGGTCTTTTTCTGCCGTCATCTACTATGTTACTTTGTTACATGTCATGTAAAATAGACGTATCTCTACCCCCTGAGAAAAATGTAGAAAAAGAGCTGTGTTAGGGTTAGACCCTCTAAGTGTCTACAGTGTAACCCTAGGCAAGTGGCTAGGCATTTTGTGACAGACCTTTGTTGTTCTGGATTGTCAGGCTCAGTGTGTGACATGAGGGTCACCATCCAATGAGTGGTTCATAGTTTTTTATCTGTAACCTCCAGACATAAAGCACAGTGAACAAGTGCAGCAGTAATAGGGTCTCTTTCCTGTTCAGTTTTTTTTTTGGTAGTGTTAGCAGAATAGCAGTGTAGTGATGGTGACTAGTAGCAGCCCTCGACACTGGAGATGCATGACCTAACACAAGAGCAACCAGATAACCTCAGCGAGGGGGAGCTGCAGGACCAACCTGCACAAAGTTCTCCTGTGGGGAGAGCAGACCCCTTGTTGGCAGAGGCCCATGAATTGACACGACCAGATCCACACCAGCCGAAATGTGGCAGACCTACATGCTAGAGCGATAGTGGCTAGACCAGGTGTGGTGAAAGGAACGGGAAGAGCGACAGCGGCAAGAGGACCGGGATTTCCAGCTGCAGAAATTATAGATGGAGACTGAAATGGCTCATATCCAAAGTGCCAGCCCAACCCCTGAGCCGAGATCAGAAGCAGGATCCACAGCCCGGATCGGACCCAGCCTGTTTGTGCAGGTTGATGATACCCAAGATGACGTAGATGGATATCTAAGTGCCTTTGAAAAACTTTGCTGTCTCACTGAGTTTCCTCAGAAAGACTGGGTGTGCTATCTGGGAGAAAAGCTCACTGGTAGAGCACATGAGGCTTTTCAAGGACTGTCTATGGAGACGTGCTCCCAGTTTGAGGAGGTGCGCAAAGCTTTGTTGAATTATGCTCTTACCGCTGAGACTTGCAGACTAAAGTTCTGTACTTGGCAAAAGGGGGTGGGTGATACTCATTGCAAGTTTGTGATTCAGTTAAGATATCAGCATTCGTGGTGGCTCAGTGGAGCTGAAGTCAAAACCCTAGAGGACTGCCAAAACCTGATGGTCCTGGAGCAGTTTCTTCAGTATTGTCATCAGAGGTGAGGGAACAAGTACAAAGTCACCAGCCACATACTCCAGAGAAGGCGGCTGAGTTGGCTGACATCTTTATGGCTAACCGTCCCTGGTTGACAAAGAGAAACCATCCTTATCTGCAACAGCTGGAATCTAAAGGCAACCAAGGCCCTAAGCCAAACATCTGTGCAACCTCAGAGACTGTCAGCAATCCCTCCAGTGTTCCCCAAAAACCTAAAGACTTTAGGCCTGAATGTCCTTGTTACCCGTGTGGGCGTACAGGACATTTCAAAGCGTTTATTCTGAATACTACAAAAAAGAAGATTTGCTTAAGAATTGAGAGTCTACTGGTAAAGCTTTTACTTGGGGATGGTTTAAGCTCCTGATACTTCTATTACACTGTTCACCCTAGACGTCGATGTTCTGTACACTAATATCCCCCAACAGGGGGCTTTAACTCTGGCAGACGCTAGCCCAACAACTTTCATTGCCTGCGGCTTATATAGGATTGCTTGAGATCATGGCCGAGATGATCATTACTAAAAATTATTTTCAGTTTTCCTGATCAATATTTTTTTACAAATTAAAGAAGTAGCAATCGGGGCCATGGTTATGACCACAGTAGCCTGTTTTATATATGGCACAATTTGAGCAGGATTTTGTGTATACTTGGCATGGAGAAGATTTATTGATGAGTAGAGTAGAGGAGTAGCCTAGTGATTAGTGGAGCAGACTTTGATCCCACGGCACCTCCTTGTGACTCTGGGCAACTCAATTAACCCTCTATTATCTCAGGTACAAATAAGAACCTTCATATAACATGTAAACTACATTGAATGTAGTTGCAAAAAAACACAGAAAGGCAGTATATCAAGTCCCATTCCCCTTCCCCTTTTTAATCTCAACAGGCAGTAAGGAATCTTTATCTAGTTTTTTGAATCATTAAAATAATTGTAATGAAAACATCTAGTTTGCTTCCCATATAGGAGATCATGCTGTCAATTATTTAGATTTGCCTGAATTACAACCAAAATGTAACTTTAGCTACAGCACAGATATATATATGTGTGGAGGAGTGGCCTAGTGGTTAGGGTGGTGGACTTTGGTCCTGAGGAACTGGGTTCGATTCCCACTTCAGGCACAGGCAGCTCCTTGTGACTCTGGGCAAGTCACTTAACCCTCCATTGCCCCATGTAAGCCGCATTGAGCCTGCCATGAGTGGGAAAGCGCAGGGTACAAATGTAACAAAAATAAAATAGATACTATTGGAGATTCTACATGGAATGTTGCTACTTTTGGAGATTCTACATGGAATGTTGCTATTCCACTAGCAACATTCCATGTAGAAGGCTGCGCAGGCTTCTGTTTCTGTGAGTCTGACGTTACGTGCAGGACGTCAGACTCACAGAAGCAGAAGCCTGCGCGGCCACATTGGTGATCTGCAAGGGCCGACTTCTACATGGAATGTTGCTAGTGGAATCTCAAATAGTAGCAACAGTGGAGGAGGAGTGGCCTAGTGGTTAGGGTGGTGGACTTTGGTCCTGGGGAACTGAGTTTGATTCCCACTTTAGGCACAGGCAGCTCCTTGTGACTCTGGGCAAGTCACTTAACCCTCCATTGCCCCATGTAAGCCGCATTGAGCCTGCCATGAGTGGGAAAGAGCAGGGTACAAATGTAACAAAAATAAATATATTTATAAATATATATTTATTTTTTTTTAATAACCAGTGGACATTTCTAAAATGTCCTAAAGTAACCTAAAATGAGTTTCTAAACCAATCCATTTATTCCTCCCATCAAGCCATCTGGAGGTTTAGTCGTTTATTTTTTTTGGCCTACTCTGAACAAGTGCTCACAAAAGAATCACACAGAGAATGCCACCTCCGTGCAATGGTCAGCTACTGCTGAGCCTTTGTCAATTTTCCCTTATATAAGGCTAAAGGCCAGAAGACACACGAACCCTGAAGCCTCCTAGGCTCAAACTCATAGCAAGTTATTCAGCATAGCTGAATGCAAAAGATTGTAAGCAAACAAGTACAAATCAATTTACGGATCCAGCTTCTCCTATATAAGCACGCAACTATGGAACGCATTACCGAAAGCCATAAAGACAACGCAGGATCACCTCAATTTCCGGAAATCACTAAAGACCGATCTGTTCGAAAAGGCATACCCTACTGATCCAACTTAAGTGCCTGAACTCAGCAACACAACGAAGCCATAACCTGCAATGAACAATAAATCACTCTTCTTCTCTTGATTCTCTAATGTTCTGTAACAACATCACTCTGTATTTGTTTCATCACCGGAGGTGGCTAACACCTCACAGTACTATGTAAGTCACATTAAGCCTGCAAAGAGGTGGGAAAATGTGGGGGTACAAATGCAACAAATAAATAAACATGGCATGCAGGTCATCAAGAGTCTTGTATAGTAAAATGCCCAGGCAATTTAATAAGAAAAAATAGATAAAGATGAATGAAGAAAGAAATCAATTTTAGCTTTCTACATTTTTAATGCAAGACGTTGTAGATTGCACAGTACTAAGAGCGGAGAAAGGTTAAAATAATTAGCATTACATTCACTGTCTAAGCTTGCAGGGCGCTGTGATCCTGACTTCCACTTGTCATTGCTTATGCATTCTATTGTTTAAGGGGGAAAATAATCAGTCATGTTTCACACATACTTGGGTGAATTCTATATGTTGCCCAGAAAAAAACTGACGCTGAAAAAAAGCGCTATTCTTTAAGCCATGCTTAAAGGTAGGCACAGTTTATAGAATAGAGTTTATGCTCGGGAGTCGCGTCTAACTTTAGGTGTGGCCATTTGCACCAATTGAAACATGGTAGAAATATAGGCGCCTATATTAGGCGCATATCCCTGTTATTCTATAACAACGCACGTGAATGCTAGGAATGACCCCATTCCAGTGGCGTACCAAGGGACAGTCCGCCCCGCGTGCACGCCGCTGGGGGGGGTGCCGCGCGCCTGTTGGCCGAGTCCGCTCGTTCCCTCCCTGCTGCTCCCTCTGCGCGGAACAGGTTACTTCCTCTTCTGGGGCAGAGGGAGCAGCAGGGAGGGAACGAGCGGACTCGGCCAACAGGCGCGTGGCACCCCCTCAGCAGGTAAAAATGCACCCGGGGTGGGGAGGGTGTAATTTCGCCGGTGGGGGGGTAGTTTCGCCAGGGGGGCTGCACTGCACCCGGCGGAGGGACGCATCGGCGATCCGCCCCGGGTGTCAGGCAGCCTAGGAACACCACTGCCCCATTCCACCCATGACCCTCACATTTCCCTGCCCCTTTTCTTCAGTTACGCGTAAAATTTAATCTCTATTCCCACACCTAAATTTATGCATGTATGTTTCAGTTCAATCTAATTAGTGCCAATAATTGCTTTCTTAAAAGCCTATTATTGCTGCTAATTAACTTATTATTCAATTACATTGCGTGTGGACATTGGTAAAGCCATGTTGCCTCAGATCCTGCAACCTGTTGGCTTCTAGAAAGTCAACTATCCTTTCCTTCAGCAGCGACTCCATTATTTTTCCTACCATCGTCGTGAGGCTTACCGGCCTGTAGTTTCCCACTTCTTCCCTGTCTCTGCTTTTGTGAAGAAGGACCACATCAGCTCATCTCCAATCCCGCGGAATCTCTCCCGTTTTTAAAAATCTATTGAATAAACCCTTAAAAGGTCCTGCCAAGACTTTTCTGAGCTCCCTCAGTACCCTGGGATGAATCTCATCCGGCCCCATAGCTTTGTCCACTTTCAGATTTTCAAGCTGTTTATAATCACTTTCTTCCGTGAATGGCACACTATCCACGCCATTCCCCGATATTTCCTTGGCAGCAGACCGTGGTCCTTCTCCAGGATTTTCTTCCATGAACAACGAAGAGACGTATTTGCTTAGCACATTCGCTTTATCCTCATCACTCTCCACATAGCTATTCTCAGCATCTTTCAGTCTTACAATTCCATTCCCATATTTTCTCCTTTCCCCAATATAACTGAAAAAGGTCTTTGCCATTTTCTATTCAACAAGTTTCAAACCCAGTCAGTCATTATGGGGCCAATACGGAGGACACTCACTTTATTTATAAGTCACTATCATGGAACCACATCAAAGGCTTTGCTGAAATTTAACTACACAACATCTAGATCTCTTCCTCCATCCAGCTAGTTGGTCACCAAGTAAAAGTAAATAATCAGATTAATCTAACAAAACCTACCTCTAAAAAAAAACACGTTTCCTCAGCTCCTTCAAACCACACTATCCTGTTTTAGAAGTGTTTTCAACGCATGGAAACAAATACACAGAAAATATAGATATACAACAAAACAAGCCAAAAGATCCTACTACAAAACCAAACTTGGATCGGATTACAAAGATATGAAGAAACTATTCCAACTAGTAAACAAGTTACTAGACACCTCACCTATCACTACAACCAACACAGACATTCCACCCGCAGACAAGCTAGCTAACTACTTCAATGAAAAAATAATAAAACTACGCAGCACACTTCCTCACCACAACACCGACATTGAAACTTACTTCAATAATCTGGATCCAACCTCCCCGATGGATACCCAGCTGACCGGATCTGGACAACATTTAATCTCCTCAGCACCGAAACAGTCGCGCAAGGGACTCACAGGTTCGCCAAGACCCACTGCAAACTGGATATATGTCCCAGTCATCTGCTCAAGTCCGCCCCTGACCGCTTCATAGCAGACCTTACTTCACACCTAAACTTCATGCTACAACAGTTCTCTTCCCTGAAGAACATGGCAACATCCTACTCACCCCAATACCAAAAGACACCAAGAAAAACATAAACGATCTCACCAACTACCGTCCAGTTGCGTCTATCCCATTAGTAGTAAAACTGATGGAGAGCTTGGTGGCTAAACAGTTTACGGCCTACCTGGACAAGTTTTCAATATTACATAATTCACAATCTGGATTCCGATCCCACCACAGCACTGAAACTGTTCTAGTTACCCTCCTGGCCAAATTCAAGGAGGCAATAGCAGTAGGCAAAAGCATACTCCTCCTCCAGTTCGACATCTCGAGCGAATTCAACATGGTCAACCACAACATATTACTAAGATTGCTAAGTCACTTTGGGATTGAAGGAAATTTATTCAATTGGATCAAAGGTTTTCTAACCACAAGAACTTACCAAGTAAAATCAAAGTCAAATATATCACCACCATGGAAAGCAGTATGCGGCGTACCCAAGGGATCACCGCTATCACCAATACTCTTCAACATGATGATGATTCCAATAGCACAGTCCTTATCCAATCACGGCCTTAACCCATTCATTTAAGCAGATGATGTTACAATCTACATCCCCTTCAGACATGATCTGAGAGAAATAGTCAATAAAATCAATGGTGGCCTTAACATCATGGACTTCTGGGCTAACTCATTTCAACTAAAACTAAACACTGAAAAAACACATTGTCTCATCCTCTCCTCGCAACATAACAATTACAAACCCACAACCATAAGTACTGCAGGACATACCCTTCCTACCTCGGACAGTCTGAAAATACTTGGTGTCACACTTGATCGCAACCTTACTCTCGAGACCCAAGTAAACTCAGTAACAAAGAAAATGTTCTATTCAATGTGGAAGCTCAAACGATTAAAACCTTTCTTCCCAAAAGCAACCTTTCGATATCTAATACAATCAATGGTCCTAAGCCATGCAGATTATTGCAACGGAATCTACGCAGACTGCAAGGAACAACTCATGAAAAACTACAGACCACCCAAAACACAGCAGCCAGGCTGATATTCAACAGAACACGCTTCGAAAGTGCCAAACCTCTTCGAGAAAAGTTGCACTGGCTCCCAATCAAAGAACAGATTACCTTCACAATCTGTACCTCAGTCCACAAAATCATATACGGCGTAGTCCCAGGTTACATGACAGACCTTATAGACCTGCCAATAAGAAATAAAATCAAATAATCAAGATCCTACCTAAACCTACACTACCCAAACTGCAAAGGACTGAAATACAAAACAACCCATGCATCCAGCTTCTCCTACATAAGCGTAAAACTATGGAATAGCCTCCCAAAAGCTATGAAAACAATGCACGACCACCTGAACTTCAGGAAATCACTAAAAACCAACCTCTTCAAAATGGCCTACCCCAATCACCTCACGTAAACCTCTTCACCCAGCAACACTGCTTGATTATAATCGTACTGGACAACAACCAATCTTCATTCCTTGCGACTCTCCACTTATAACTCATACGATCACTATACAACCTTGTATCTGTTATCAACCGACTGGGAAAACGCCTTGACGGTACTATGTAAGCCACATTGAGCCTGCAAATAGGTGGGAAAATGTGCGGTACAAATTCAATAAATAAATAAATAAATGTACTTTGGGAAACACACAAAAAAAGGTGTAACATCCTTTTGCCTGGGCACTTCTGGATCCAGGGTCCAAGTGGGCTGTAGTCCCCATGAAAAGCAGAATCCATTGGAACCTCATTCACTTGGTGCACGGTGCCTCCACCTGGGGAAAGAAGTGTCAGTTGGTGGGATGACCCTCTATTCCTCCAGGAATCCAAAAGTCAATGTCCAATCCCCTGTGGGAAGCACGGCTGGCAGCTAAACATAATCTGTCTCAGGGGCAGCCATACATAGTAACTTAGTAACGTGGAGGGAAATAATCGAACGTCGCCGGCAAAATAGGTCGCCGGCGATCTATTTTGGCGGCGGTGCAACAGCTGGCCGGAACCGTATTTTCAAAAAAGATGGCCGGCCATCTTTTTTTTCGATAATACGGTGTGGGCTGGCAAAATGCCTTGGATTTCGCCGGGTTTGAGATTGCCACTTTTGTTTTTCCGCAATAATGAAAAAAACTGCCGGCGATCTCAAACCCGGCGAAATCCAAGGCATTTGGCCATGGGAGGAGCCAGCATTTGTAGTGCAATGGTCCCCCTCACATGCCAGGACACCATCCGGGCACCCTAGGGGGCACTTCAAACATCTTTTATAAACAACCAAATTAGCTTTCAGGTGCATAGCACCCTTCCCCTGTGTGCTGAGTCCCCCAAATCCCCCCCAAAACCCACTGCCCACAAGTGTGCACCATTACCCTAGCCCTAAGGGCTGAAGGGGGGCACCTACATGTGGGTACAGTGGGTTTTGGGGGGTTTGGGAGGGCTCAACATTACCCACCACAAGTGGAACAGGTAGGGGGGGGGATGGGCCTGGCTCTGCCTTTCTGCAGTCCACTGCAACCAACAGCAACTGTTCCAGGGACCTGCATACTGCTGTCTGGGTGCTGAGTATGACATTTGAGGCTGGCATACAGGCTGGCAAAAAAGGTTTGTATTTTAATAATTTTAGTGTGGGAGGGGGTTGGCGACCACTGGGGGAGTAAGGGGAGGTCATCCCCCATTCCCTCCGGTGGTCATCTGGTCAGTTGGGGCACCATTTTGAGGCTTGGTCGTGAAAATAAAAGGACCAAGTAAACCCGGCGAAATACTGCTTATCGCCGAGTTTTATTTTTCCATTATCCACGAAAGCCGGCCATCTGGTAGCCACGCCCAAGCCTGCCCATGTCCCGCCTTCGCTTCGCTGCCAACACGCCCCTTTGAACTTTCGCCGGCGAGGCGAAGGGAAAGCGGCGAAGCTATCACAAATGTAGCTTTCGAATATATGCTTTTCGCCGCTTTTGCGAAATCGCCGGCCATATCCCGATTTGTGTCGGGAAATAGCCGGCGATTACTTTCGATTATAAGCTGGATAGTAACATAGTGAATGACAGCAGATAAAGACCTGTATGGTCCATTCAGTCTGCCCAACAAGATAAACTCATTTACATGGTATGTGATACTTTATATGTTTACCCGAGTCTGATTTGTCCTTGCCTTTCTCAGGGCACAGACCGTAGAAGTCTGCCCAGCACTGTTCTTGTACTAAGTTCTGAAGCTAACGTCGAAGCCCCTTAAAATTTACACTCCAGCCCATCCCTATCTATTCAGTCACAATCAGGGCATAGACCATAGAAGTCTGCCCAACTCCCATTTTGTTTCCCAGTTACCAGCATTGCCACCCAATCTCCGCTAAGATTCTGTGGAACCATTCCTTCTAAACAGGATTCCTTTGTGTTTATCCCACGCATTTTTGAATTCCATTACCATTTTCATCTCCACCACCGCCCGCGGAAGGGCATTCCACATATTCACCAACCTCTCCGTGAAAAAATACTTCCTGACATTAGTCCTGAGTCTGCCCCCCTTCAACCTCTATTCATGTCCTCTAGTTCTATCGCCTTCCCGTCTCCGAAAAAGGTTAATTTGCGGATTAATACCTTTCAAATATTTGAACGTCTGTATCATGTCACCCCTGTTTCTCCTTTCCTCCAAGGTATACATGTTCAGGTCAGCAAGTCTCTCCTCATACGGTTTGCAACGCAATTTCCATACCATTTTTGTAGCTTTTCTTTGCACCGCTTCCAGTCTTTTTACATCTTTAGCAAGATATGGCCTCCAAAACTGAAAATACTCCAAGTGGGACCTCACCAATGACTTGTAGAGGGGCATCAACACCTCCTTTCTTCTGCTGGTTATGCCCCTTTCTACACAGCCTAGCATCCTTCTGGCCACGGCCATCGCCTTGTCGCATTGTTTCTTCACCTTTAGATCCTCAGACACCAACACCCCCAGGTCTCTCTCCTGAGTCGAGCTTACTAATCTCTCCCTTCCTATTCGGATCTCTCTTTCGGGTTTCTGCACCCCAAGTGCATCACTCTTTGTGGTTTTTGGTGTAGCATTTAGTTAAAATTTAATGTCAAGAAGTTTAGAGTGATGCACTTGGGGTGCACAATTATAGTGATATATAGTGATTTTTTAAAATTTGCTTATAGTGCTCAGTAACTGGGTATACCATGCTGGACTGACTGGCAGTTCTAGATTACATCATACCCAACCAGACATTATAGCACCAGTGCCTCCTCCCTACCCCTGATCTACCGATAATTATGTTGTGAGAACTTTTCATGCGTCAGTAAATGGTAGCAAAACATTTTTCAAAATGAGCTTCAAAACAATTTTCCAAGTAGGATGGGCTACTTATCTCGGTGTTATGGTGAGGTTGTAGACGGCATAACCTGGTTCAGCAGGGACCCCAGTATATAGCGTGACGTGCAGTGAAACGGTGGTAGCCTACATGTTGTTCCCTATCTTCATTTCCGGTTCCCTACATGCAAGCATGTTTCGCTGGAGAGCATCTTCAAGGGAACACTATTCTAAAAATAACAATACAAATAATGAATTTCAACTGGCATCGTGCTCACAAATCTAATATCTTGTTATGACATGTAAACCATCAAAAAGAATGAAGCTCGAAAAAATTCTTCTAGGCTAACCTGTGGCAAGAGCTGCCCAACTTCTTCCTTCAACCAGCAGGGACGCCAGTGCATGCGCAGTAACACAGCTCTTTGCTTTTAAATCCAATTGAAGGTGTGTCACCGCCCACCAATCAATCTCCTTATTCAGGTGATTCGCAAAAACACATAAAGGAATTAAGGTGGGATTTGTATCTGGATCCTGTTGTTTAAAGTCCATTGCACTGACCACTATGATGCTCCTCAGCTCTTCAGGGACATCTGTGTGGCCATTTTTGTACAAATGATGCCAGACAGACTTTTTTGTGCCTGCTTTTTTGACGTTCATATTTTGGTCATTTCGTTCTGGAAAATGGCTGTTCATTTTGAATTTTTTTCAGCACAAGAACATCCTTTTCACTTATTTTCAAACAGGAAATCCTGATATCTTTCCTGTTTAAAAATGGCTATGAGATGGATGGGAGTTTTTTGGACGTTATGAACAGGACATCATACAATTCTGACTTGGGCGTTCTTTTGAAAATGTCCCTCTTAACTAACTCCTCATAAACACAGACTTCTGAAAATCATTCAAAGGCCTACCTCACTTCGATGCCTACTTTTGTATGTTTTTGCAGTCCTGCTCTTGCCCCTCATCTCTGAACAAAGAACAGAAAAATATTTGTTAAGCAATTCCACTTTATTCTCATCAACTTCTAAGAATTCCTCCGCTTCAATAATAATAATAAGTTATTTGATTGCTTAGAAGTGGCAGGAGATTGCTTGGTTAGGAGCTTAGAGCATCAATTTCTGCAATCTGGCAAGGGTTATGCTTTCATTGGAATTGCAGAGTCTGTGGTACCAATAGACTTTACTACTGAGTAAGCATGCCAAGATTCAGTTGGCATTCTTGGGTGTGCATTATTATGAATTATTATTGAATAAGTGCCGATAAAGAGATCATCCCATCCCCCCCCCCCCCCCCCCCCCAATATTGAAAAGCATTTAACCAGCCAGAATTGACACCTGGCCGTTTAAATGCCCCATAACCAGCTATCATGAATTTTTCAGCAGGACATGGTCAGCCATGATCTGCTAAAAATTGGTGGTTAGTGCCTAGCTGGTTATATCACGCGATAAAACTGACTATCCACCTATTTTCAGTGTATCACCAGCTATGTTTGGTGGCCATATTGGCCACGTGAATACCAGGCCTTTCTTTGGCTGGTTCAAACTTAACCAGCCAGTGCTGAATATCAGCATGGCCGGTTGAGATTGGACTGGCCAAAAATAAACCGAATAGTCAATTCTGGTCACTGGAAATGGCCCAGTATTGAATATCCGAAATCAGCACCGACCGTGAGAGCTAGCCGGGCTAACTCCCATGGGCCGAATATCAGGCCCTATGTGACAATTTAAGGACTTCTACCAATCTTTATAGTCTTCAGAGGGCCTTCAGCAGAGCAGCAGTTGCAATCTTTTTTGAGTAGGGTGCAACATCCAGTACTGTCAGATGCTCTTGGGGAGCTTCTGGATGCTGAAATTACTGAGGAGGGGATACGGGTTGCTTTAAAGGTGATGTCTTTGAATAAGTCACCAGGTCCAGATGGTTTCAGTATAGAGTATTATCGAGCTTTTGAAAATGAGTCAGTACCACTTTTGCGTAGAAATTCTTTCAGGAGCATACTAGTTGTGATACCTTTGCAGAGACAAGAATAACTGTTATCTCTAAACCAGGGAAGGATTCTTCACATGTGGTTAATTACAGACCAATCTCCTTAATAAATGTGGATAGTACGATTTATGCTAAAATACTGGCTACAAGGTGGTCAAGGGTAAAGGATGTGTTAATTCATTGGGACGATTGGTTTCATGAAGGGAAGATCAAGTTCAGATACTTTCGACTGTTGTATCATCTTATTTCAATGTCAGGTAATATTGCTCAACCTTTAACCACAGTGTCCTTGGATGCTGAGAAGGCATCCAACAGATATAGATAGATAGATAGATAGATAGATAGATAGATAGATAGATAGATAGATATTTCTATTTTTGTGTAATTCTTAGTGATTAGTAATATTTATTGTATGTTTGTATGCTGTTTTACTAATTATTATTATTTTATTATTATATAATAAATATATATTTTTCACATTGGCATATTGCTTCATTGGGTATTGCCAGCTGGAAAATGAATTGTTCTCTGTAGTGAAGCACCATCCTAGACCAGAGCTGAGATAATTGCTATATTAGGTGAATGCTACCTGATGGCAAATGTTTACTGAGTTTGTTGATTAGCTGCCCAGTAATTCCTACTACAGGATGAGCACCTGTACTAAGGGAAGGAGATTCCCTGTTATAATGGCTACTATGGCTGCTTTCTAGAGGCTTGAGGAGTTACATAAGAAGATAAGAATAGCCATACTGGGTCAGACCAATGGTCCATCTAGTCCAGTATCCTGCTTCCAGCAGTGGCCAATCCAGGTGTCATGGCTCCTGCTGTGACTTACCTTCCTCCTGCCTCTGCCCGATGGGGTCACACCTGCTTTGGGGGTCTGGATTCCCCTAGCATGCAACAATCAGCCCTGGGTAGTGGCGGTGTTCCTGCCTGCCGCAGGAGTCCATGGCATCTTCCTCTGCGGCATGCTCTGGTCAGCCAGCAGCGTGAAGGAAAGGCATGGCTAGAGCGTGCTCGAACAAATCAAAGTCACTCTTAAAGGCACAGGACTTCTGGGGGAAGCCCAGGAGACACCTCCCACTCCCAGTGGTATTTATTCACTGCTCACTGTTCTACAACTTGCCTCAGCAACAGGTTGTTGGCTTGTCCCTCCTTGATGGTGCGCTGTTGGTTTGCTTCTGTCTGATCCGACCTGATCCTGACCTGTGCCTGTACCTGGATTTGCCTTCCTTGCCTACTGACTCTGACCTGTGCCTGTACCTGGATATACCTTGCTTACTGCCTGACTCTGATCTGTGCCTGTATCTGGATTCGCCTTACTTGCCGCCTGACTCTGACCTGTACATCAACCTAGATTCGCCACGCTTGCCACCTGATCCTGATCTGTGTCTATATCAAATTCACCTGGCCTCTCACCTGACCTGTCCTTCTGTCCTGCCCATCTTTAGCCCTCCTGAGGACCTAGTCCTGCTGGCCACCAGAACCTGAGAACTCAACTTTCAGGGAATGGTGGTTGGTTTTGGTGGGCTTTGGGGCCGCTTCCTCTCCACAGCAGTAGGGCTCCTCTCCAGTCACCACTGTGACAAATACCTGGCAGAAACCCAAATAGTAGCACCATTCCATGCTACCAACCATAGATCAAGAAGTGGCTTATGGACTTTTCCTCCAGAAACTTGTCCAAACCTTTTTTAAACCCAGATAAGCTAACCACCATTACCACATCCTCCGGCAACAAGTTCCAGAGCTTAACTATTCTTTGAGTGAAAAAGAAAAGCGACTGGAATTATATGCAGGTTATTTGGAATAATCCAATGATACAAGTAACAGGTAAGCCAGTTCATTGGCCACTTTGGCAGAGACAACAGATATTGCTCTTGGGGCAGCTGTTACATGATGCAAATTTTAAAACATTTCAAATGCTGCGAGCAGTTTGGTCTTCCAGACTCCTCCCAGTATTTTGCCTGTATGCAATTACAAAGTGTACATCATGTTTCCAAGCTGGATTTGAGAAGGGAAGGGTCTCTAATCCTTGGTGCTTTCCTGTTTTATTAGGTAGAGGAGTGTGGTAGCCTTGTTAGTCCACTCTTAAGGTTATCAATAGAAATCAAACAAAATAAAACATGGAAAAGAAAATAAGATGATACCTTTTTTATTGGACATAACTTAATACATTTCTTGATTAGCTTTCGAAGGTTGCCCTTCTTCCTCAGATCGGAAATAAGCAAATGTGCTAGCTGACAGTGTATATAAGTGAAAACATTCAAGCATTACTATGACAGTCTGACAGGGTGGGAGGAGGGGGGTGGGTAGGAAGTATGCATGGGGACATCAAAGCATATCATTGATATTCTAACAGGGTGGGTGTGGATAGGTGAGGGGAGGGTGATCAACAGAGACATACAGCTTTATTTAGCTTCCTACCCACCCCCCTCCTCCCACCCTGTCAGACTGTCATAGTAATGCTTGAATGTTTTCACTTATATACACTGTCAGCTAGCACATTTGCTTATTTCCGATCTGAGGAAGAAGGGCAACCTTCGAAAGCTAATCAAGAAATGTATTAAGTTATGTCCAATAAAAAAAGGTATCATCTTATTTTCTTTTCCATGTTTTATTTTGTTTGATTTCTATAGATTCTACATGGAATGTTGCTATTCCACTAGCAACATTCCATGTAGAAGTCGGCCCTTGTAGATCACCAATGTGGCCGCGCAGGCTTCTGCTTCTGTGAGTCTGATGTCCTGCACGTACGTGCAGGACGTCAGACTCACAGAAACAGAAGCCTGCGCAGCCTTCTACATGGAATGTTGCTAGTGGAATAGCAACATTCCATGTAGAATCTCCAATAGTAGCAACATTCCATGTAGAATCTCCAATGGTATCTATTTTACTGTCATAGTAATGCTTGAATGTTTTCACTTATATACACTGTCAGCTAGCACATTTGCTTATTTCCAATCTGAGGAAGAAGGGCAACCTTCGAAAGCTAATCAAGAAATGTATTAAGTTATGTCCAATAAAAAAGGTATCATCTTATTTTCTTTTCCATGTTTTATTTCGTTTGATTTCTATTGATAACCTGTTTTATTAGGGAAACCTATGGCTTCAACTGCTGTTTATAAATGGAAGCAATGTATGACCAAGAAAGTTTGCATTGCAGCAAAGGTGGGAATATGATTTGCAAGACAGCCTAACTGAATCTCAGTGGCCGTCCTTTCGGTTGTATGCTGCAAGTTCAACTTTTTCAGCATCAATTACACACTCACTCTTTTTTTTTTTTTCTTTTTCCGTCATTCTCTGTGAACGCCACTTAAATCAAAAAAATGTAGAAAGACTCTTGCTAGTTTTGTAAAGGGTCAGTTGGAACTTTGACTCATTTGACATATGAGTGTCCTAATTTGCAAGTCTATTGGAAGGATGTGTGACAAAGGGAAACAGCTAGTTTGGGAATAGACATTAATTTGTCACTGAAAGTCATTATTTAGACGTCCTCAATTCTTTCAGCTACCATTCCAAGACCTACAAAGTATCTCTTTGATTTTTTTTAAATACAGTGGCACTAAAAATGATTGTAAATCATTGGAAGGATAATAGTGATACGCATGTTATTTTATGGCATGAGAAGATATTAAAGGAAAGGGGCTTTCTGGTACCTAAACGAGAATGCAAGTGGGAGTTGTTGAATCATTATATGTTAATTGGGGCTTGAGAGGTTTTAATGGATTTTCTTCGTTAATTGTTATTGATATTGTTTGTAAATGTGGTTCAGTTGATTTTGTAATTAGTAACATAGTAGATGACGGCAGAAAAAGACCTGCACGGTCCATCCAGTCTGCCCAACAAGATAACTCATATTTGCTGCTTTTTGTGTATACCCTACTTTGATTTGTACCTATGCTCTTCAGGGCACAGACCGTATAAGTCTGCCCCGCACTATCCTCACCTCCCCAGCCCTGCCTCCCAACCCCGGCTCTGGCACAGACTGTACAAGTCTGTCCTGCCTCCCAACCCCGGCTCTGGCACAGACCGTACAAGTCTGTCCAGCACTATCCCCGCCTCCCAACCACCAGTCCCGCTTCCCACCACCGGCTCTGGCACAGACCGTATAAGTCTGCCCAGCCCTATCCCCGCCTTCCGATCTTGACTAAGCTCCTGAGGATCCATTCCTTCGGCACAGGATTCCTTTATGCTTATCCCACGCATGTTTGAATTCCGTTACCGTTTTCATTTCCACCACCTCCCGCGGGAGGGCATTCCAAGCATCCACTACTCTCTCCGTGAAAAAATACTTCCTGACATTTTTCTTGAGTCTGCCCCCCTTCAATCTCATCCATGTCCTCTCGTTCTACCACCTTCCCATCTCCGGAAAAGGTTCGTTTGCGGATTAATACCTTTCAAATATTTGAACGTCTGTATCATATCACCCTTGTTTCTCCTTTCCTCCAGAGTATACATGTTTAGTTCAGCAAGTCTCTCCTCATACGTCTTGTAACGCAAGACGTAATTTAGCTATTGAAATAAAATTAATAAAAATACTCAGACACACAAAAGAAATCCTCTCCTTCACCCTTGAGTCTCACAACACAGGAACTGTTTCATTAATTATAAAGTTTCTGTTTTAAACAACCACCCATTATTAGTCCTTCGAGAAAGACAATGTCACAGCTGCCATTGTGCCCTGGCACCCGGACTCACCTTCTGACGGTGAGGGCGCATCGGGGCTGGCTCTCTGGGCTGGATTGGTGGTGCAAGGGCGTGGCCTTCAGCGCTATGGGGCACCTGTGTGGTATCCGGTCTTCTTCCTTCTGTCCCGGCACCGGCGGGCATAGGCATGTGTGCATGCCAGAAGTGCTCCTTTTAAGGAGTCATTGATGGGAAAACCTGAGTATCTCCTTCCAGTGATGTCAGAAGCCAAGCCCTATAAGGGTGTTTGGGTCTCAGCTCCCTTGCCTTCACAATGAGGTCTCCTGCTTTGCAAGGTCTTCCTGGTTTCCTTGTGTGTCTTTCTGCCAAGCACCAGTCCATCCTTGTCTCTGAGTGCCTGCCAGGCTCTAGAACTGTCTTGTCTCCGAGTTCCAGCCAAGCTTTAGTCCTGCTTTGTCTTTGATTTCCTGCCAAGCTCCAGTCCTGCCTTGTCTCGGAGTTCCTGTCTTGCCTTGTCTCTAGCCTTAGCTTTGTCTCTCTTGTCCCTTGTTCCAATCCTCGTCCTGCCTGTCTTGCGTTGTCTTGTGTTGTCTATTTCTAATTCCTGCCTTCTCCCTTGCCTTGTCTGGATCCAGTTCTATTCTTGTTTGCCTTGTCCTGTCTAATCTTGTCTGCCTTGTCCAGTCCAAGTCCTACCTGCCTTGTTTCTGTCAAGCCTTGCCTAGTGTTGTGCTTAGCCTGAGTAACTCGCCTGCTGTGGTCAGACCTGGCTATGGTCTAAGGGCTCACCCCAAATTGTGACAGACAAAAGTCCAGTACAGAGTGAGTATTTCAGAAGCTGAAGCTATCAGAAAAGAGAAACAAAGCTATGATAGCAACCTTTAATGACTGTAGATAATAACTGGGCCTTTTTACTGAAGGGTGTTAAACCTTTATCATGTAGTTAGCAAGTGCCAAAAGACTACTGCAAAATGTGTGGAAGTGTTATCTAGTTAGCGGGTTGTGAGAAATATGTAAATACTAGTAAAAAAGCCCCGTTTCTGATGCAAATGAAACGGGGGCTAGCAAGGTTTTCTACAGAGTGTGCACGTGGGAGTGTGTGTGTCCCTGCCCTCTGCCCTCTCTCCCTTCCCCTGTGCTGTCTGTCCCCTCTGCTCTCTGCTCTCTGTCCCCTCCCCCCTCCCAGTCGAGTCCTTCAGTGTTAAGTTTCCTGCTGTGCTGTGTTTGTGTTAGAGAGAGAGTGAGGGTGTCTCTCTCCCCTCCCCCCTCTGAGTCCTTCACTGTTACAGAGAGAGCGATTTCGTGCTGTGCTGTTTTCCTTCACTATTTGTGTTACAGAGAGAGCGAGGGTGGGGCAGATACTCATGGGGAAACCGGATATCTCTGGCGCTTCACACTTCCGGCTGGAGGCTTCATTAGAACGTTGGTGGTGCCTTTTATATAGAGAGATATTGCTTTATCATTTAACATAATTGCAAAAATAACGTATGCCCTGTAGAAAGGAACTCTTTAGGGATGGACTATACTTCTGTAGGCCCTTTCTAACAGAAATCACCATATTATAGCTTTCTAAAATCATTAACAAAAGAAACTCTGTTAGTTTAAAGTAATGTGTGCAAAGTGATAAAAGTGCTGAGACAGAGAAAGAGAAGAAAGGAGGGGTAAGAAGCTCATAGAGCTGAAACAACAATGCATCTAAGCATGAGACTATGAAGCTGCAAGACTATGGAAAGTGGAATATGCCATGTGATGAACTATGCAAAGTTCTCACATAAAGGTTTAAAGATATAAAAAAATGCAGATGAAGCAGAACTAACAATGGATAGAGGCTCATCTGCTAGGGTGATGGAAACTTTTTAGAGGACTGTCATATGATAATTAACAATGATGTATTAGGGGTTGGTAAATGTGAGCAATATCCAATGAGAAACTTAGGGGCAGTGGAACAGGTGGAATGGAACAGGTGGATGTGAAGCGTCTGTTCACGCTTTCCAAAAATACTAGGACTAGGGGGCATGCGATGAAACTACAGTGTAGTAAATTTAAAACAAATCGGAGAAAATCTTTCTTCACCCAACGTATAATTAAACTCTGGAATTCGTTGCCGGAGAAAGTGGTGAAGACGGTTAGCTTAGCAGAGTTTAAAAAGCGGTTGGACGGTTTCCTAAAGGACAAGTCCATAAACCGCTACTAAACGGACTTGGAAAAATCCAAAATCCCAGGAATAACATGTATAGAATGTTTGTACGTTTGGGAAGCTTGCCAGGTGCCCTTGGCCTGGATTGGCCGCTGTCGTGGACAGGATGCTGGGCTCGATGGACCCTTGGTCTTTTCCCAGTGTGGCATTACTTATGTACTTATGTCCTCTACTTGGCTCACTTTTATTACATAGAGCAGTGATTTAACCTATTGTGATGTCATAGTGGCTCATTCCACCAATAAGAGCCAACCTCATTAGTGATGTCACAATGGCTTGATTGTATAGAATGTTTGTACGTTTGGGAAGCTTGCCAGGTGCCCTTGGCCTGGATTGGCCGCTGTCGTGGACAGGATGCTGGGCTCGATGGACCCTTGGTCTTTTCCCAGTATGGCATAACTTATGTACTTATGTATACTTAATGTAAATAAAAAGAAAGGGTATAAAACCTGTAAACATTAAGGAGGGGTGTGCCTCTTGCTTCTAGAGGCAACCATCTTTGCAAAGGTGTATTTTGAAATAATAAATTAATTAAAACCTGTTTCACCAAATCTGGTTTCATAAGCTCTTTTTGTATAAGTTTTCTCCTCTTCAATCAGTTCAAAATTCTGCTGCACGACTAATATTCCACCAGTGTCGTTATGCTCATATTAGCCCTCTCCTCAAGTCACTTCACTGGCTTACTATCCGTTTCCGCATACAGTTCAAACTCCTTTTATTGACCTATAAGTGCATTCACTCTGCAGCTCCTCAGTACCTCTCCACTCTCATCTCTCCCTACATTCCTTCCCGGGAACTCCGTTCACTGGGTAAATCCCTCTTATCTGCACCCTTCTCCTCCACCGCTAACTCCAGACTCTGTTCCTTTTAGCTTGCTGCACCATATGCCTGGAATAGACTTCCTGAGCTCCATCTCTGGCCGTCTTCAAATCTAAGCTAAAAGCCCACCTTTTTGATGCTGCTTTTAACTCCTAACCCTTATTTTATCATCCTCACTTTAATATTCCCTTATCTCTTATCTGTCCTGTTTGTCTGTCCTAATTAGATTGTAAGCTCTGTCGAGCAGGGACTGTCTCTTCATGTTCAAGTGTACAGCGCTGCATACGTCTAGTGGCGCTTTAGAAATGATAAGTAATAGTAGTATAAGTTCTCAGGTTATCTGGGGGCTATTTATAACAGGATTGGCACACGCTAACTCAACAACACTGGGTTAACACTGGAGGCCGTAGCACCTCCTAAATAGGAGGCTCCCACTTTAATTTCTTGCCGGTACCACCAGGGCTTAGTGAGTGGAAAGCCCCCCACATTAGAATGTGCTAAGCCCTAACAACAATAATAATAATCAGAAAACAGAATGAACAAAGTTATGTAGTTGCTTCAGTGTAATAGGCAATGCTAGGTAGTAGTTATCTACTTTTCACCCAATTTTCAGACCGCGAGAGATAGCCGGCCCTCCCTCGCAGTCCGCGTAGAACTGGGATATTCAATGCTGAGCCATTTCCGGTGACCGGCATTGAATATCTGGTTTAACTTCGGCCGGTTCGACTTTAACCGGCCAAACTGATATTCAGCGCTGGCCAGTTAAAGTCAGAGTGGCCAAAGTAATTCCATTTATTGTCGCAGTCAGACATGGCCACCAAATGTGGCCAGTTTGACTTTTAAAATCAGCAGATAGCCAGGTATATCATGCGATATAACTGTCTATCTTTAAGCCGCTATCTGGTGATAGTCAATGTTGGATAGCCGGCTGTCTGGTGCTGAGTATCACCAGATAGCTGCCTAAGAGCTGTTTCAGCAGGCCATTTTGTTTTAAATATCGGGCGGTTTGTAGTTAACTACATAGTTAAACTACTTTTCAGTAGTTAATCCAAAACATCTAACTACTCAGAAATAGTTGGTAGTTGCCCAGTAGTTACTACATTTTAAGTAGTTAACAACAACAAATTTCAGTTGTGATTTTAAGTTCTTTTGCACTGCTTACTGACTTACTAACATCCCAACTAGTGAAGTTCCCTTGTGATATAATATCTTTGCTTCTAGAGCAGTGGCGTAGCCACAGGTGGGCCTGGGTGGGCCAGGGCCCACCCACTTAGGGCTCAGGCCCACCCAACAGTAGAACACATTTAGCGGTAGCTGGTGGGGATCCAAAGCTCCATCAGCTGAAGACTTCCGCCTAATGGTAACAAAAACGCTACTCTCAACGATACCGGAACCCGCGCATGCTCAGTTTTCAGTGCATGCCTTCTGCAGACTGCCAAGGTGGAAAGAAGCATTTTCCTGCCAGCTTAGATATTTTTTTGGTGGTGGTGGTGGTGGTGTCGAGAACACTTGGTGCCCACCTACTTCTTGCCTAGGCCCACCCAAAATCGGTTGTCTGGCTACGCCCCTGTTCTGGAGCAAGTGATTGGATAAAATGAGAAACTGAACTGTGATTGGATGGATAGGAAGGAAGTACAGTGAGTGGATAAAATGAGAAACTGCATTGTGATTGGATACAATGAGAAACTAAACTGTGATTGGATGGATAGGAAGGAAGTACTATGATTGGGCAAAATGGGAAACAGCACTGGGATTGGATGGCTTGGAAGGAAGCACTGTGATTGGATACAATGAGAAACTAAACTGTGATTGGATGGATAGGAAGGAAGTACTATGATTGGGTAAAATGAGAAACTAAACTGTGATTGGATGGATAGGAAGGAAGCACTGTGATTGGATAAAATGAGAACTTGCTCTGTGATTGGATAAAATGAGCAACTGCACTGGGAACATTTCTTTTCCTTGGTGTTATGGCATAGCTAGTGTTTGTTATTGATTTAGGAATCAATTACTGTTTAAATAAGCCTGAATGAATAGTTTAGTAGTGAGGGAATTTTATGAGAAACCGAGATTGAAAAGTGATAAACTGGATAAGAAAGAATTTATAGCGAACTGTAAATTCTGTTTACGATGTGAGATCAGTGGCAAAATGTCACTTCATGCACCAACTTCATCAAGCATCTCAAGGTGAGAATTGTAGGTTACCAATGTACTGATTGTCTGCTTGTTAATGACTCGTTTTCATATCATTTTCATTTATATGGCACTGGTTTGGCAGGTTAACATGTGGAAGCAGCATATATTTCACCAACTGCTGCAATTTGATAAAATGCTGTTTTGATTTATGGCTATCTGACAAATGATTTAAAAAAATCTAAGTCTAATCCTGTTGCAGTTCAGTTGTTATGTCACGTTTAATAAAAAATACATTTAAACTATGTGAAATTTAAAATCACTTAATCTCTCCCTTCATTGCATTCCTTCATTTATACATGATATTCTCTTCAGTGAGACTAAAGATGTTTAGTCTAACTTTCATAAATTATGAGCACACCATTGCATGAAAACAGGAACAATAACATAGTCATCATGCAAGGTTCAAGGCCAGGGGCGTAGCCAGACCTCGCGGTGGGAAGGGGCCAGAGCCCGAAGTGGTGGGGGGGGCACATTTTGATCTACCCGCTGACCTGCCGCTCCCCACCCACTGTGCAGCAAATACCTTTGTTGGCACGGGTCCCCAACCCCCGACAGCTGAAGCCTTGTCCAGAGCGGGTCTCCGGTGCCGCCGCGTTGCCTGCCCTGCTCTCTCTTCCCCTCACATCCTGCATGCTCCTTTTAGTGAAATTGAGCATGCTCAGTTTCACTGAAAGGAGCGAGCCAGACGTGAGGGGAATACAGAGCAAGGCAGGCAACGTGGCAGTGCCGGAGACCGGCACTGGACAAGGGTTCAGCTGGCAGGGGTTGGGGACCCCGCCAGCAAAGCCAGGGGCCCAGAGGAAATTTTGGGGGGGGCCCAGGCCCCCATGGCCCCACGTAGCTATGCCACTGTTCAAGGCCATGCAGTCAACAATGGCAACAAAGAACGGCAAGAAGTGGAACGCTGAAGGAGATGCTCAATCCAAGCAACCAGAGCCACCAGCAAAACATTTTAGCCACGTTTCACTCAACAGCTGGCTGCCCAGACAAGGAACTATTTCCCCAAAACAGTTTGATGACAAAGACTTGTTGATGATTGCAGAAGATATAATGCTGCTTGCAAGGAAATTATTAAAGACTCACTTCTTCGGAAAGGCATACCCGACTGACCCTACTTGAATGCCTCAACGCTGCAACACTTCACAATCAAAGATCATATTAGACATTAACAAACCCTTTCACCTTAAACCCAACTTGACTGATTCTTAGCTTCCCTATCCCACCACAACATTTTTTTGTATTTATCCCCTACCGGACTTGGTGAATGCCTCTACGGTATTATGTAAGCCACATTGAGCCTGCAAATATGTGGGGAAATGTGGGGTACAAATGTAACAAATAAATAAAATAGTTGAATGAAGTGACTTCAGAAGGTTTCGCTAGTGATGTATGCCTCCTGTTCAACTTCCAAGTAGACGCATTCTAACAAGAAGCTTAAATGAACTGTATGACATTCACAAGAACTTGCTTATTACAGAATTACAACAAGTGGAATATGTTGCTGTAACAACGGATCTTTGGAACAGCCACAAGTGCAGTTTTCTTGGAATGACCATTCATTACGTTAATAAGGAGACACTATTACACCATTCCCGTGTTTTGGCCGTGCGAAGGATTAAACATTCCCACACTGGGGAGAAGATTGCTCAAGTAATGGCTAAACAGTTCATGGAATTCCACAAAATAACTAAGATCATCTGCTGGATTACTGAAAAATCAGCAAATATTACAAAAGCCTTGCGTTTTCTGAACTACATTTGCGCTGGTGACAATGAAGAGAATGGCAGTTCATGCCCAACAGAGTCCAACAGCCAGTCACTTTCTACGTCCGAGGTGGTTGAAGCTGCTGATTTCAGATCTCCGTTTGATGCAGTCGAATATAACGCTGATGACATTAACTCCAACTGGTTTCACAAGCACAAGAAATGTGCCTATCACACACTCAGTCTTGTAGCAGCTGTTGACAGCCGTGAAGCATGAAAAGATCTGCTCTACAAGTGAATGTTTGACAGGGCCATGGGGAAAGTACAAGTTCTTAGCAATGTAGTCAATCAAAGTACCAGACATGTAAATGTTATTGAAAAGGTGGCTAGTCTTACATTCCTCAATCCAACCTGCATAAGGTGGGTTTCAGATTACTTAGCCATCAGTTGACTGGTTAGTATCTGTCACATGTCTCCCGGAATCTCGGGTTAGTGAGCCCTTGGACCACTGCTGAGGGGTAGCAGCGGCAGAAGAATCACGCAAACACAGACAAGGCAGAACAGACGTACCAGCAAACCTAGGGCAGGAACTACCAGGCAGAGACTGCAGCCGAGGCAACTCAAGCTGGAGCAAACAGGACAGGAATTCAGCCCAAACTGCACCTGCACTTGACCGCCGTTCCTCAGGAGTTGAGCCCCTGGGTGCAGGCGGCCGACAGGACTTACCGGACAGGGCTGGAAGGCAGAACTGCAGGAAACAGCAGCTGGCTGGCAAACAGCAGGTAACTTCCAGAAAACACACCGGGGTTCCAGGCAGCAAGCAGCAGAATAAACCAGAAAACAAGCCGGGTCTGGGCGGGCAGCAGACAGAAGAATAAACCAGGAGACAAGCAGGGTCAAAGCCACAATCAGGAAAAAGCACAGCAGCACTGCAACAAACTCTCACCAAAGGAAAACTCCTCTGAGGACCTTTGTTGCAAGGCAAACTAGAGACCTTCCCAGGTGGTTAATAAAGGTAGCATACAAGGGAGTTCACCAGGTACGGGTACTGCTTAGTTCCAAAAAAAACTCCCAAAACAATCTGGAAGGCTGGAAGATCCGGACCGGACCAGCATATCTTCTGGAACATGGGAAACGGTAAGCCATCAGTTCACAGCAGCCACCAGGTCTAACCACCGGGGGGCAAGGTGACTGAGAGCAAGGAACCTGGGCACAACCGTGACAGTATCGGAGTGGAGAGGACACAAGAATGTCAACAAAAAATAGGACTAGAACTGATGACTGATACTGAGATGTTGTTCCTGGGGAACTACATCAGCATCTTTAATCCATGGTCAGCTGCAACTGATATTTTGCAAGCTAAAAATGATGCTATATTGGACCTGTAATCCCCACAATAATGGGAATTCAGTCAAAATTACAAGGGTTGGGTAAGGCGATGCAGCCACTAATCACAGCTCTGGCAAAAGAAATTGCTTCAAGGTTTGGTCCAGTATTTGAAGAGATGACTACTATATTGCAATGATATTTTTTTTTTTTCGAAGTTCAAATTGAGATATCTACAGTATGAGAAGACGCAGCTGCTCATTCCCGCTGTGGCTGCAACAGAGACTGAAGTCAGAGCTAGTGGTGTAGTTCCACTTTCATTTGCGCAAGGGTTACAATCAACCTCTAAGGAAAAAAACTGCTACTGGAGGTGAAGACTTCTTTGATTTTCTGTCCACTGCAAAGGACAACCTTCCAGCAGCTCGAATCTGGAATAAAGGAAGAGGTTGAGCGTTACCTGGAACGTTCAGACACTTCCACACACAGCTTGCTTGAATTTCTAAAAGTGGCAAAAGCGTTTATCGAGTTCAATGCTACACTTCCCAGCAGTGCACCAGTAGAACTGTTATTTAGCTGCTCGGGACAAACTGTAGTGCCACGACAATGTTCTCTTAGCTTAATAACTTTGAGAAACTGTTTTTTTCTGTGGTATAAACTGAAGTGATATATTGAGAATTCTGAGACTTTACACAAAGCAGTGGAATCAAATGCATTTATTTGGAATAATACCCGACGTGGCCAAGTTTCGCCCTCAGGCTGCGTCAGGGGTACAAACTATCAAAAGTGTATATCAGTATATCAAATACACTAGTAGTGAGATGAGAACAGTTATTCCAAAAATCTAGTTCCACTTTTCTGCTACTTCCAACTGAACTGATATGCAGTTCAGTTGGAAGTAGCAGAAAAGTGGAACTAGATTTTTGGAATAACTGTTTGTACCCCTGACGCAGCCTGAGGGCGAAACGTGGCCACGTCGGGTATTATTCCAAATAAATGCATTTGATTCCACTGCTTTGTTGTTTTTTTATCTACTGTTTTGTAAGCAGTTGTGTGCCTTTTTGGTTTTTTTGGTGAGACTTTACACATAAAGCAGAATAATCAGAAACCTCCAAATATTCAGCCAGTTATTAAACTCTGATTTTCGCCGGCTAAATTATCCCCCAATATTTAGTCCTGGGCCATGTCCGGACACCAGCACTGAATATCAGGTGATAGTTTTGGGCGGGCAGGCTGTTGGGGCTTATAAGGGCTGATATTCAGCCTCCCAGGTCAGCCCTTCTCAACAGCATCTCCACCCTCCCAAACAACATCCCCCCCCCCTGGCAGCAGCCCCCTCCCCGTGGCCTACCTGACCTCCCTGATGGTCCAGCAGGGTGTTGGGGTTAGGAGCAAATCTCCCTTGCTCCTGTCCTTAGTGGAAGCTTCTCAAAAATGGCTGCTGCGACCTTTCACAGCACCGCAAGGCTACTGCAAAAGGTCGTGGCAGCCATTTTCGAGAAGCTTCCACTAGGTTCAGCAAGAGAGATTCTATTTCACTGCAGCCCCCGATGCCCTGCTGGACTACCAGGAAGGTTAGGTAGGCCCAGGTGGAGGGTCCTATCCTGATCGAGAGGTGGGGGTGGGATGGGGCTGCTGCGGGGGGGGGGGGGGGGGGGGATGTTGTTGGTGGGGCAGAATTTGTTCGGGGGCAGATGTTGTTGGAGGCTCTGTTTTCAAACATTCTGGAATCCTTAAGAGTTACAAGTTTCTGGAATCCCAATTAGTAGCAACATTCCATGTAGAACCCCAAAGAGTAACATAGAGGGGCATAATTGAACGAAAACGTCTATCTCCATGGGCGTTTATCTCCGAGAACGGGTCCGTGAAGGGGCGGACCGAACCGTATTTTCGCAAAAAATAGACGTCCATGTTTTATTCGACAATTTGTGAGCTGGACGTTTTTGTTTTTCAGTGATAATGGAAAATGAAAGCGCCCAGCTCAAAAACAAATAAATCCAAGGCATTTGTTCGTGGGAGGGGCCAGGATTCGTAGTGCACTGGTCCCCCTCACATGCCAGGACACCAACTGGGCACCCTAGGGGGCACTTTTACAAAAACAAAAAAAATGGTAAAAGAGCTCCCAGGTGCATAGCACCCTTCCCTTGTGTGTTGAGCCCCCCCCAAAACACCCTCAAAACCCACTGCCCACAAGTCTACACCATTACTATAGCCCTAAGGGGTGAAGGGGGGCACCTACATGTGCGTACAGTGGGTTTGGGGGGGATGGGCCTGGGTCCACCTGCCTAAAGTCCACTGCACCCCCTAACAACTGCTCCAGGGACCTGCATACTGCTGCCAGGGAGGTGGGTATGACATTTGAGGGTGAAAATAAAAAGTTGTGAAACATCATGTTTCGTGGTGGGAGGGAGTTAGTGACCACTGGGGGAGTCAGGGTCATTTAGGGCACTTTTTGGGGCCTTATTCGTGAAAAAACAGGGTCCAGGAAAAGTGCCCTAAATTCTAGCTACAAACGCATACTTTTTTTTCCATTATCGGCGAAAGGCGCCCATCTCTCCTTGGCCGATAACCACGCCCCAGTTCCACCTTCGCCACGCCTCCAACACGCCCCCGTCAACTTTGTACGCTTCCGCGATGGAGTACAGTTGAAAACGTCCAAAATCGCCTTTCCATTATACCGATTTATTCGTTTTTGTGAGATAAACGTCTATCTCCCGATTTGGGTCGAAATCTAGGCATTTTTCTCTTTCAATTATAAGGTGGATAGTAACATAGTAAATGATGGCAGATAAAGACCTATACGGTCCATCCAGTCTGCCCAACAAGATAAACTCATTTTACATGGTATGCAATACTTTATATGTATACCTGAGTTTGATTTGTCCTTGCCGTTCTCAGGGCACGGACCATTGAAGTCTGCCCAACACTGTTCTTGCACTAAAAGTTCTGAAGCTAACGTCGAAGCCCCTTAAAAATAACACTCCATCCCATCCATATCTATTCAATCACAATCAGGGCGTAGACTGTAGAAGTCTGCCCAGCACTGGTTTTGCTTCCCAATTTCCAGTGTTGCTACCCAGTCTCCGCTAAGACTCTGTGAATCCATTCCTTCTAAACAGGATTCCTTGTGTTTATCCCACTCGTGTTTAAATTCCATTACCATTTTCATCTGCACCACCTCCTGCGGGAGGGCATTTCCACCACCCTCTCCGTGAAAAAAAACTTCCTGACATTACTCCTGAGCCTGCCCCCCCTTCAACCTCAATTCATGTCCTACCGCCTTCCCGTCTCTGGAAAAGGTTTGTTTGCAGATTAATACCTTTCAAATATTTGAACGTCTGTATCATTTCACTCCTGTTTCTCCTTTCCTCCAAGGTATACATGTTCAGGTCGGCAAGTCTCTCCTCATACGGTTTGCAATGCAAATCCCACACCATTTTTGTAACTTTTCTTTGCACTGTTGCCAGTCTTTTTACGACTTTAGCAAGATATGGCCTCCATACCTCCAAATATCACAAAACCACTACTACTACTACTACTATTTAGCATTTCTATAGAGCTACAAGGCGTACGCAGCACTGCACAAACATAGAAAGTCCCTGATCAAAGAGCTTACAATCTAATAGACAAAAAAATAAATAAATAAAGTAAGCAAATCAAATCAATTAATGTGAACGGGAATGAAGAAAGGAGGGTAGGTGGAGGCGAGTGGTTACAAGTGGTTACGAGTCAAAAGCAATGTTAAAGAGGTGGGCTTTCAGTCTAGATTTAAAGGTGGCCAAGGATGGGGCAAGACGTAGGGGCTTCGGAAGTTTATTCCAGGATTAGGGTGCAGCGAGACAGAAGGCGCGAAGTCTGGAGTTGGCAGTAGTGGAGAAGGGAACAGATAAGAAGGATTTATCCATGGAGCGGCGTGCACAGGAAGGGGTGTAGGGAAGGACGAGTGTGGAGAGATACTGGGGAGCAGCAGAGTGAGTACATTTATAGGTTAGTAGAAGAAGTTTGAACAGGATGCGAAAACGGATAGGGAGCCAGTGAAGGGTCTTGAGGAGAGGGGTAGTATGAGTAAAGCGACCCTGGCGGAAAACGAGACGGGCAGCAGAGTTTTGAACCGACTGGAGAGGGGAGAGGTGACTAAGTGGGAGGCCAGCAAGAAGCAGATTGCAGTAGTCTAAACGAGAGGTGACAAGGGTGTGGATGAGGGTTTTGGTAGAGTGCTCGGAAAGAAAGGGGCGGATTTTACGGATGTTGTAAAGAAAGAAACGACAGGTCTTGGCAATCTGCTGGATATGAGCAGAGAAGGAGAGAGAAGAGTCAAAGATGACCCCAAGGTTTCGAGCTGAGGAGACAGGGAGAATGAGAGAGCCATCAACAGAAATAGAAAATGAGGGGAGCGGGGAGGTGGGTTTGGGGGGGAAAATGAGAAGCTCGGTTTTGGTCATATTTAATTTCAGGTGGCGTTGAGACATCCAGACAGCAATGTCAGACAAGCACACTGAAACTTTGGTTTGGATGCAAGGTGAGATATCAGGGGTAGAAAGGTAGATTTGGGAGTCATCAGCATAGAGATGGTAGGAAAAGCCATGGGATGAGATTAATGAACCAAGGGAAGAAGTGTAGATAGAAAAGAGGAGGGAAAACCAAAAATATAATGTAGATTACAGAAGTATATTTTGCATACCTGAAGTTATCTGTCTTTATGCAAAAAGATTACAAGTCTAGCTGAGCAAAGTACTTCCTGCCCATTTTTTATAGACATCAGTTCCTCCTTTAATATTGTTAATAGTAGGTTAAATATTAATGAGGTAACATCGCCATTACCCAGTTTCACACTTTATTGTTTGTCATCCCTCAAAGTTTGGTTCTGCTGATTTCTCCATTTTTTAATAGGAAAAAAATGCTTAACACATGGCAGGAGCGATTTTATCTGTTTTCAGATTCCATTTTTCAGTGATGTGGTTTGATCGTTTTGTTACGAAATTAACTTTTAAAGCTGTGAGGCAAAAGGGCACGCAACATGAAAAAGTGTCTTTTTTAATATGAGTAGCTAATTGAATCCCCTTAGACTAAGCAATATGAGACTAGCTTTTTGAATGTAAAAGCTTTTAATTAGACTTTTACTCAATAGGGGTGAAAATATAATTTAAAAGTCTCTGGGCTAAAGCTTGGATTGCTTGTTTTGACTTTGAACACAATGCAGTAACAATTAGAGTAAATTAGTTTAACTGCTTATTCATTACCCTCTAATAGAAATGTGAATGTGAATTGACTTCAGGTTATTGTACTTGAATCCAGCTTTTAATTAGTGATTGGGAAATTGTTTATCTAGTTCAGAATATAGTGGCTCTACATAACTAATCTGCTGAGACATATTACAGACTTCATTGAATATATTGTTTATATTCAAACCTGCAAAAAATGTCTTAAAAGTCACTTTGTGGAATCTGTTTGAAATCTTCCATGAAAAAGACTTGGAATGCAGAGCTCCGATAGCAGCTTTTACAGCTCTGTTCCAGTTATCCCTAAAGACGGGAGGTTCCAAGTGAATGAGGAAGAGTGGATGCAGTCCTGCTCCACAAAAGTGGGGACCAAGGAAACAGCTGGTAAATATACAACCATTAGTCGAACGTCAGTGCTTGGTAGAACTATGGATGATTTTCTTTTCATTCACTATGTGAAACCGTTAGACAGTGAATTAACACAAATTCAAAGCTGCCTTGATGAGGTGGCTAGTTGGCTCAAAAAACATCATTTAATATTAAATCCAGACAAGACTGTTACATCCTGGATCACAGGTCGTGAAACAGTCCCTTCTGTAATACCTGTATTATTTGATAAACAGATACCAACGGTGCAATCCTTTAAATATTTAGGAGTCATTATTGACTCAGCTCTATCGTTTAACGAACAAATATCTGAGATAGTCAAAAAATCTTTTTACCATCTGCAAAAACTGCATTCAGTTAGAAATTCAATTGATAAAGCTTCGTTATGTATCTTAACATATGCATATATTATAACACGTCTAGACTACTGCAATGCCATCTAAGCAGGTCTTACCAAGATCAGTATAAAACGGCTACAGATGATACAAAATACAGCAGCTTGTATTATTTGTAGAGCCTCAAAATACGATAGGATTACACCACTCCTATATCATCTTCATTGGCTTCCAGTTGAAGCCAGAATAAAATTTAAAATTCTTACTCTGACACATAAAGCCATACATTCATTGACTCCATCATATTTAGCTAATCTTACATATTCACCTACACGAACGCTTCGATCACTTACAGATAATAGACCACCACAAAAGGCTAGATGGGAATCTACTAGAAACTCAGCTTTCTTTTTCCTAGCTCCCTCTATTTGGAACTGTCTTCTGTATAATTATGGTACAGCCAGAGACCCCCCCACTGGAATGGTGGAGGGCCCAGTCATAGAGCTCAGGCTATTACAGACCTTGGCTGAGTCAGAAATCTGATGGCTGACATAACTGGGAGCTTACTGGAAAAGTATGGCCTAGTTTGTAGCCCGGATTGAGGCCTAAATAAGCTAAATTAGGAAAAGTTAGGTCAATAGATATGGAAACAAAATGGAGGATTTCAGCACAAAATGGAAGCCGTATCTGTTACAAAGTGGAATTTTCTCTAATGTAAGTTGGAAAAACAAGTTGAGAAATGAGACTTTCCTGTGAGCAGGATTGTGGTCAGCCATGGTGTGAGAAAGGAAAGGTGTAGCTGGATGCAGGGTCTTGCTTAAGATTTGTGGTCAAGCGAGCTAAAGACAAAACCATGTTAGCAAGATAGAAGCTACTCATTAGCATGAGCCAATCAGTGACAACCATGACATTAGCATAGATCCAATCAGGTATATCTACTGTCATATTATCCATATCCTGAGGGCACCTATAAAAATCAGGGTATTTCCTGGTTTAAGTTAGAGAGAAAAGGGTTGCCACTCTCTCTCTCCAAGGGAAACCAATGTGTCCAGCAGAATTGACAAATTACCTAATTGCTTTCCCTTGTAAAACCTCTAATTGGTAAAAGAAATTATAAAAGATTAGGAATTAACACCTGTTTGCAGCTGGATTATTATATTCCTATAATTAATTGATTATACATGCCTGTTGTCAATCACTGATTTGACTTGTATCTTGGTAAATAAACTCCTCATCCCAAATGATGATTTGTGGGCTTCACTTAATGATGAAAGGCTGTAGGTATAAATGCTTTTGCTGTATCAGGCTGTCTTTCACTGCATTGTATAACCTGTAACCTAAATCCAGTTTGTCATAAGGCTGGTATCTTTTCCTTAGACCTAACGTCTCCCTTAGTGGCAATTCCTTTTAGAACTTCACAACTCCTTGATTACCCCAGTACTAATGCTATTTAAAGATGGAGTCAGATTTAAGGTCACTTCAGCCTTCTTGGGGGGCTCTGAACCCCTAAATTCACAACACTTCCTAAAACTGTTAGATTGGAAGAGTCCTATATTCAGTTTTCGCAAACTTTTGAAAACATATCTGTTTCAAGATACGTTCGATAATAATCTGGGATGAAAGGGGAAAAACAGACAGATGGATATGCAGTAACAAATAATATGCTTATTTATACAGTTTGTTTTGAATGATTGAACATTGTTGTTTATATCTTTTAGAATGGATGTTTTAGTTTGCTGTGCTTTTCTATCAAACTAATGGATTTCTTATATGTTTTTGTTTACTATAATATGTTATTTTTAAGATGTAAACCGTTCTGTTTTGTGAATGCAATTAGAAACGGTATAGACAATAAACGATAAAACATACCAAAGAAAAAATGACAGAATACTGAAGTAAGTAGAGTGTGCAATACTGGATCATTTGGATTTACAAAAGGAAGGTTCTTTCCAGTAAATCTTAATTAGTGCATAAGTACAAAAGTGCTGCCATACTGGGACAGACCGAAGGTCTCTCAAGCCCAGTATCCTGAGAGGATCCTAAAAAAGTACAATATATTTTATGCTGCTTATCCTAGAAATAGACAACTGAATGGTGGGAATAGACAATATAGGTCCACACGTGTCTCGAATTGGATTTGAAAAGAGGGGGGGAAAAGCCTCATAGTTACACAAAAGGAGCCTGGATAACAGCCCTTTTGTACTTGTTATAATCACAGGCCAACCCCCTCCTCCAAATTCAATAATGTTTTTTTTTTCTTTTCAATAATTTTTCTTTTTTTTTTTTTTTAAATTTTATTTATAACTTTTGAAAATAATACATTCATATCACTATAAATGCAAGGTTTAAGATTAAATTAAACAATATTGTCATATCAATGAAAAAGGAAATTAAATCATATACATAATGACCACCATATTTGGGAGAACAAGATATCAGAAAATTAGAAAGGAAATAAATTCAATCAACCAAGGTGGAGAGCTTTGTCCACACACAAGCAGGCATTAACAGTATCATTTCCTATGTTGTCATTCAGGGTTGAACCTTCCCCTCTTCCTTGGCTTTTATAAATGCAGCCATTTTTTGAGGGTCTAAGAAAACGTAACTCACATTTTCAAGTGTAACCAGGCATCTGCAGGGAAACTTCAGCATATACAATCCGCCTAAGGCAGTAATCCTTGGCTTTAAAATTAAAAAATCACGACGTCTTTTCTGAGTGTCCCTGTTGAGGTCTGGATAAATCTGAATTTTTTCCCCAAAAAATTTGGCTTGCATATGCTTGAAATACAAGCGGAAAATATTATTTCTATCTACTTCAAAAGCAAAAGAAACTATAAGAGTCAATCTTTGTGTCACTATCTCTAGAGAGTTCTCCAAAAAAGCAGTTATATTTAAGTCAGGTGGAGGTTCTGGTGAACCAGATTTAACTCCAAAAATATACTGCACCTTGGCAACTGGTGGTAAAGCTTCCTTAGGAATATTTAAGACTTCTTCCAAATATCTTTTAAACATGTCAACTGGCGGAATTAACGGTATTTTAGGAAAATTAAGAAGTCTAAGGTTATTCCTTCTTGCTTGGTTGTCAAGGTATTCAACTTTTTTAACCAGTATCTCCTTATCCTTAAGCATTGTAGTTGTTAAATTATGGAGAAATTTAATTTCACCGTTCATTGTCCCAATTTGTTCTTCGTTTTTCTGTGCTTGAGAAGCAGTAAGATTCTGAGAAATTTTAAGGGAATTTATATCGTCTTTCATAACATCAGTTACCTGGAGTAGGTTGTTGTTCATAGCCTGAATGGCGTCCCATAGGCTCTCAAGAGTAATCACTGCAGGTTTTACTGGTCCACGAATACCTCCGGAGGCACTTCCCGATTCGCTGGTGTAGAGAGGGTTTACTACCCCTTCTTTCCAGGTAGTAGTCACAACTGGGGTCGCCATTGTAGAGGGCCCTCCTCTCACAGTCTGTCGGCCTGCCTCTTCGGACGGCTCAACAGGTTGGAATCCCGCTGCAAGCAAACTGCTTCCGGGTCGTGGAGGGGCAGAGAATAATGGCGGGCTTAACGATGCCCCCTCGATACTGCAGTCCGGCGATCCAACGTCGGAGCTGGCCTTCGTGTGTGTCTGCAGCTCGATTCTCTGTACTCCGCAACTCTCGAGTGTCAGCTGCCGGGGAGTAGAGCTTACGGGAGCTGAGGAGGTTAGCGTCACCGTTTTCCCTTTCCTCTTACCCATGGTGTCCGTCGGGTAGGGTAATCTCAACCTAGAGCTTAACGAGAGTCAGGAGCTCAGAGACCAACATCCTCCTCGGACGCCATCTTGTTCCCTCTTCAATAATTTTTCAATGTTTTTTGTTATGATTTTTTCAATATTTTTTGTTAATTGTTCTCAATGTAATTGAAGACGGTAAATCAACAGCAAAGTATAATCACTTAGCTTTTGCGTTCTGACGGCTCCTTGATTTGATTGCCTGCAGGTCCAGAGTTGCCAGTACATCCCCCGCCATTGACCTGGAGGAGAGAGAGGGGAGCCCTATAATTGGACAGATCCATTGACTGTGAGAGGCAGATTGTGGCTCCAATAAATGGAAGATAGTGGGGAGAAGAGAGCCAAGCCCAGGAGCCAGGGACTGGAGCCAGGGAGAGCTCATCCCAGAACCAGGATGGACCAAAGGTGGAGTCACCACCTGAGAAGGGTCAGATCAAAGGGGGGGGGGTCTGAGCCCGCTAAAGTAAACCAAGGAAAAGAACAGGTGTACAGCCTTTGGGGAAAATATCTCTCTGAAGGATAGACATGGACAGGAGAAGCTGTAAATACCTGTAAATATAACATCACGTATCCTATAAATATAATTTGGGAAAGAAGTGGAAAAGAGAGTTCCCCTTTGGGAATAACAAGGAATTGATGATTTGCCAGTTGCGGTTTGCCTGTCACAAGGGTTCAAAGAAAAAAGTTGCATTTGTTTGAGACTTTTTTGAATACTACCTGGTTTATGGAAGGAGCTGGGGGACCTTATCAGCTCCAGAGGATAAAGCATGGCCTTTCAAACTCCCAGATTGCTATTCCAAACAACTTACCCACTCCCAAGCTCAACTGCGTGTGTGCTGGAACTGATGAGTGAGGAGAGATTGGTCCTGAATGTGAAACTGAACAGAACTCTTTTGTGGCCTGGGGCCAGAGCTAGCACTTGGGTGAAACCTGGGTTACAATTATTGTACTGCAGGTCCCATTTTGTGTATTATTATTATTATTATTATTTATTGCATTTGTACCCCACATTATCCCACCTTTTTGCAGGCTCAATGTGGCTTACAGAGTGTTGTTATGATATAGTCATTACATGATTTTAAATAGTCGGTAATAAGCTGAAGGTAGATGAGGATTTAAATGGAAAGGTGATAGGTAAGGTCGTGTGAGAGGTTTTTGAAGCACTTGGGTAGTTTAGGAGTGGTTAGTTTCATTAGGGTTTCTTTAGTAGGCTTTGTTGAAGAGATATGTCTTCAAAGATTTGCGAAAGCTGGTTAAGTTGTCCATGGTTTTCAGGGCCATGGGTAGTGCATTCCATATCTGTGTGCTTTTGTACGCAAAGGTAGTAGCATATGCCTGTTTGTATTTAATTCCTTTACAGTTGGGAAAGTTCAAATGGAGGAATTTGCGGGCTGAT
Organism: Microcaecilia unicolor; assembly: GCF_901765095.1. Classification (NCBI taxonomy): domain Eukaryota; kingdom Metazoa; phylum Chordata; class Amphibia; order Gymnophiona; family Siphonopidae; genus Microcaecilia; species Microcaecilia unicolor. Next base: position 516,059,736 of record NC_044033.1, on the reverse strand, counting down.
CTTTTGGCGTTTCTGGGCGGCAGGTCCACTAGGTTTAACATGTAGAGTGGGGCGTCTGCGTGAATGATTTTGTGTACAGTCGTGCAGATCTTGAACTCAGTTCGTTCCTTGAGCTGGAGTCAGTGCAGTTTCTCTCTTAGGGGCTTCGCACTTTCATATTTAGTTATTATTGTACTGCAGGTCCCATTTTGTGTATTGCAGCCTCATTTACTAAAAACAGTGTTCAAACAGTACGAGCAAAGATTATGGAATGCAGCTCTTTTCAACCACATTATTCCGAGAGATGACATTTTTCTGATTCTATTTAAGAAGGCTTAAATGGCTCTGGGAGGTTGTTCTTATTATTACGTAGATCTACTTTTGCTTTTGAAAATGAAAGCCATCCTAAAGAGTTCTGATTCCTATAATTAATAAGGGGATTTTTACAAAAGACAGATTTTACTGTACTGCCCTGGAGTGGTGTATTATTGTCAACTAGGAGTAGCCTTAGCTGAAACTGTATTTCAACGCTTTTATTCATGACAAAGGAAAAAACAGCCACAATATACATACACAGGGATTCAAATATAGAAACACATTCAGTAAGAACCAAATGAAATATTCCGTCATCAAAGTTTTAACAATTTAACCCCACCCCGCCCCTCTATGTTATGTTCAGTATTTTAAACACATTTTTTTAAATCGCTTTTCAACTGTAATTATCTTGCTGAATAAACTGCAGTCGTTTCTTAATCTCCTGCTGCCTCATACTTCTTTCTTTAGATTTATATTTCAGTCTTATAATTGTGATCTGCATAGTAACACTTGGTCAATAAGACCCACAAATACAACATTATGTTCCCATATATACAACAGTTCATGCCTCAAAACCATATAACTCTTGTTGCATCTAGTAGCTTATCAATCTCTTTCTAGCTCAATATCTTATTAACTACCTATCATTAATACAATAATTCAACTTTTTAGAATAAAATCCCTCCCTACCCCCCTCTCCCTCCCTCCTACCCCTTACCCCTCCCTGGTGCCATGCCATACTACTTAGGAATTCAAGATTCTGCTGCGTGCTACTGCCGTCAGGGAATCCCAAAACAGGGACCAGATCTGACAAAAATCATCTCCGTTGGAGGAGGATAAATCCCCCACACCTCTGCGTTCTAACGCACATGGGAAAATCATCTTGGAGTGCCATTGTTGCAGGGTTGGGGTCTCCGTGGCTATCCAATGTTGAAGAATAGCCTTTTTGCTGATAAGGACCGCCCTTTTTAAGAAAGGCTTCAACCCCTTAGAAGAGGAATGTGGAAGCTTAAAAATATCAAACAATTGGGACGGACTTGGGCGCCAAATGATCCCCCCATAGGTTTGATACATGCCGACACACTTGCCTCCAAAGACTTACAATAAAAATCCTCCTTAATGACTTGATTCCATTCGACATCTAAACCAACTAATACTGATCCCTTCTAACTTGATTATGTTAATCACATTATCACTATTGGTCATTATATCTTACCTGTTTTATTTTGTGTTATGTAAATAATTCTACTGACCTATCTACCTAATTTCTTACACGGTAATATGTTAAATTAGACCATACCCCTTACTCTGTTTATGATTATACCTTTTGCAACATAGTGTAAGCCACATTGAGCCGCAAATCGGTGGGAAAATGTGGGGTACAAATGCAGCAAATAAATAAAATAAATAAATAATAGATGGGCAAGTCCAAAACATATGTCCCAAGTCTGCAGGAGAATAAGCACATTTATCACATTTATCATCCTCTCTCATAGCTGCCTGCTGTATGCGGTGATATGTACATCCGCATTAAGAACTTATATAGGATCTCTCTTAACGTCACATTCTCTGTTACCTTTTGGATGCCCAAAAGACATGTCTTCAACTTATCTCCTTGGAGGCCCACTGCCAATTCTCTATTCCATTGATTTGCTAATTTTTCATAATCATATTCCCCCAATTGTTGCCGAAAGGCAAGAGTGGTAATATTTCAGAGGGACTGCCAGTTGAGCATCCAGCACTAGAATAGTAAGAAATTTTACCCATGTCTCCGGCGCGAGGGAAGAAGGAGGGAGAGACCTGATGTAATGACGCAGTTGAAACAATGAAAAGAAATGCCTCCCCGTTAACCCATACACTAATTGCAAATCTTTAAGAGACTTTAGAGTTCCCTTCTCTGAGTACAACTGATATAGGTATACTATCCCCCGTGTCACCCAAATGGCAACATTTGGAGAGGTAGAACCTGGTGAGAAATTTTCATTGCCTCGCAAAGGCAGTAAGGGAGAGGATACTGTCGAAAGACCATAAAAGCGACACATCCATCGCCAAGTCCTCCTTAGTGGTAACAAAAAAGATGAAAATGATGCTGGCGTACGCAGCTTCTTCGGAGAAGCATGTAGCCAAGCACTAAAATGACCCGGGGCAAATAATCCCGTTTCCGCCTCATTGCATGAGAAATAATTTGTATTCCGAAACCAGTCGTTCAGATGGCGCATATTGCTCGCAACTGACAATAACTTAATGTTCAACAATCCCAGGCCTCCCTGTATCCAGGAGAGAAAGAGTTGTGAGGCCGTCACCCTAGGTCTCTTACCCTGCCAAATATAGTGTGTAACCAGGCGAGTCACAAGTCGCTCGTTCCTGTGATTAAGGAATATGGGTAGCATCTGTAAAACGTACATCCACTTTGGTACCAACATCATATTGTAAAGCGCTACTCAGCCCATGATAGACAGCGGCAACGACTGCCAAACCTGCAATGTTTGTCTAGCACTGGATCGTAAGGGGTCCAAATTCAGCTCATAAAGAAGTGATAGATCAGTAGGGATCGGGACCCCCAAATATTTCAAGGGACCCAGAGTCCATGAAAGAGGAAACTCCCTTAGCTGAAACTATATGGAAGACATTGGATTGTATCTCTGAGCCTTGAAAGAGGAATCTGATTTAATATGATAGGAATGAGAAATTCTCTGAGCCTCCCCATGCCACCTTCATTAACCCAAATGCCCATTGTATTCAGATCTAATCTTTTATCGCTGAACAGCTACAGAAAATACATGCGGCCAATAGAAATCAAAGTCCCAAGATCTGAAACATACACTGGGAAGAACTGTCCAGCAGCGGTCTGCGTGATCAAAAGGATGGATTTTAATTAAAGGGAATGCTTTACTATTCAAACCTGTCTTCTTGATAGACGCGGGTTTTGGAAAAAAGTCATGACTAGCTTAAATGGAGTTCTCTGGGGTTTTTCTTTGGGGGGGGGGGAGGAGGGAGGTTAGCTTAAAAAAAGAATAAAGGCAGGCAGGCAGTTCATGTACATATGATTGGTAATACATTATCTTGCACTGGCTTCTCCTTTCATTACAGAGTATTAACCAAGGGTAAAGACCCAATGCTCTCAACACAGTGTCAAAACCTGCACTGTATGTTCACCGTTGCTTTCAAGCTTTGTACAGAGTTCTCTTCAAAAATATACTATTTTCATAAATATAATGGCGATGTTGCTTCCTCACAATTTTTTTTTAATCAGACATAACTGAGAAGTTTTGGAAATTATAACAGGGATCAATTTCTTTGCAAGCTACAGTGTATCTGAATGGAAAATCTAGATCTACTTCCTTTTCAGAGGAGGCTCCCGTGGTAGTTCAGCAACCAGAAATGGCTCTTTCTATTAGCAGAAAACAAATGTGCTACATTCCTACTGGCCAGGAAACTAGTCTTCCACAGACATGAAAACAGAGGGCAGGAAGGAGAAAGAAGCAAAACTTGTTGAAGGGCCCACATAGCTCAGTTGGTAGAGTGTCAGACTTTTAAGCTGAGGTCCATGGTTCCAGTCTACGTGCTTTGAAAATGAGCCTCTAAGCCTTTCGGGGCTTAAACTTAGCTGAAAATTAATGCTAGTCAATTAAGTCCTCTCTCCTGTCCAAATAAAGAAAAGTGCAGGTTGACGGCATCTTGAATCACCCCTTGCCTCACCCTATGCTTGGAATAAACTCCCTGAGCCCATACGCCAAGCCCCCTCCCTACCCATCTTCAAATCCTTGCTCAAAGCCCACCTCCTCAATGTCGCTTTCGACACCTAACCATTGTACCTCTATCCAGGAAATCTAGACTGCCTCAATCTTGATTGACTGCACTTTTTGTCCTTTAGATTGTAAGCTCCTTTGAGCAGGGACTGTCCTTCTTTGTTAATTGTACAGCGCTGCGCAACACTGGTAGCGCTTTAGAAATGTTAAATAGTAGTAGTAGTCTCTGCCAAAACCACCCAAGTAAGGACAGTGCAGCTGAAGAGGCTCAGTTGTTGTAACCTTCCTCCTCCCCCTCCTCACATAGGCAACCCGTTTGGACTCCACCCTCTACCTAGTCTGAAGAAAAAGAAGTGCGGGACTGACAAGTTCCCACCCATCGGAATTAAACTGAATTAAAATACAAAAGAAGAATCAACAAACGTCACTTACCCACCCAGATTAAGTTAACCCTGGGGTCCATAGTCCCCCCCCCCCCCCTCCCCATCCCCTCTACAGTCCTAGAAACCTCCAAAAAGTTCTCGAAGCTGATCCAGTAGGAGGAGACAGATTTTATTCCTACCAGTTTACCATCCAGTGTTGCTTTAAAACAGAGTTGCCAGAGCTACAGTGTGCAACAAGCCAGAAAGACATAAGCCTGTGTTCTCTTACTGGCTTGACTTGGCAGTTTTTGGTGGAGAATTCTTATAGGACTGTGGAAGAGATCAGATGAAATATCAGCCCTGTGAACCTTTAATAAATGTGGGGTTAGCTGTGAGCCTTATGCTTCTCTCTTTATTCAGGTGGGTGGGAGAGAGAGAGAGAGAGCTGGTGACTATGGGCAAAGTAGATCTAGTCCTTTTGCTATTGCTGTGCCGAGATTTTGCTAGTTAAATTAATGTGCCCAGTTCTGAAAAGCAGCACTAGATTCCTTTCTTCCCTGTCCACCCAGCCCTCTCTATACTTTAAGCTCCTAAATTTAGGAGCCAAGTGAACGCAGGATCCTAAATGTTGGCATTCGGCCCAATGAATTTTCAAAGATGTCAATTTAGGAAGGTAACTGCCACAGTTCAAGGTTAGGTTTATTTGATATTCCGCTTAGGGTAGGACCATCAAGACGGTGTACTAATCAAAAAGGACATAATATTACAATGGTACACAAGCAACACATAATCAAATTATAAACAGGACAAACTAAACAAGCAGAGAAACAGAAGGTTCTGCTCTGAGCCACGGTCACACTCAAAGGAGCGAAAGTCAACAATTAAAGTCTGCTCGGTAGTGTGGGAGGGGGGAGGAGAGGATGGGGAGGGGGATGGGAGGAGGGGAGAAATTGTAAAAACCGTATGGCGACATTAGTTAACATGATGACTTATTGGTATGTGTTAAGAGTTGCACTTTTGTACAATTTGTGTTGCCGTCAATAAAAATGATTTAAACATAAAGTCTGCTCGGAACAAGTGGGCTTTAAGCTTTAATGACATTATATCGCTCCATGGTGCAACCGCAACTTGAGTATTGTGTTCAATTCTGGTCACCGCATCTCAAGAAAGATATAGCAGAATTGGAAAAGGTGCAGCGAAGGACGACTAAAATGATAGCGGGGATGGGACGACTTCCCTATGAAGAAAGACTAAGGAGGCTAGGGCTTTTCAGCTTGGAAAAGAGACGGCTGAGGGGAGACATGATAGAGGTATACAAAATAATGAGTGGAGTGGAAGAGGTGAAGCGTCTGTTCACGCTTTCCAAAAATACTAGGACTAGGGGGCATGCGATGAAACTACAGTGTAGTAAATTTAAAACAAATCGGAGAAAATGTTTCTTCACCCAACGCGTAATTAAACTCTGGAATTCGTTGCCGGAGAACGTGGTGAAGGCGGTTAGCTTGACAGTTTAAAAAGGGGTTAGACGGTTTCCTAAAGGACAAGTCCATAAACCACTACTAAATGGACTTGGGAAAAATCCACAATTCCAGAAATAACATGTATAGAATGTTTGTACGTTTGGGAAGCTTGCCGGGTGCCCTTGGCCTGGATTGGCTGCTGTCGTGGACAGGATGCTGGGCTCGATGGACCCTTGGTCTTTTCCCAGTGTGGCATTACTTATGTTCTTATATACAAAACAAGAGGAGACAAAGAAGGGCATAATCGAAAGGGACGCCCAAGTTTTGCTGAGGACGTCCTCACAAAATGTCCCGATGGAGGGGCGGGGAAACCCGTATTATCGAAACAAGATAGACGTCCATCTTTCGTTTTGATAATACGGTTGGGGATGCCCAAATCCTGAAATTTAGGTTGTCCTTAGAGATGGTCGTCCCTAGATTTGGTCGTTTCTGATTTTCAGCGATAATGGAAACCAAGGATGCCCATCTCAGAAACAACCAAATGCAAGCCCTTTGGTCGAGGGAGGGGCCAGCATTCGTAGTGCACTGGTCCCCCTGACATGCCAGGACACCAACTGGGCACCCTAGGTACATAGCTCCCTTACCTTGTGTGCTGAGCCCCCACAAATCCCCCCCCAAAACCCACTACCCACAACTGTACACTACTACCACAGCCCTTACGGGTGAAGGGGGCACCTAGATGTGGGTACAGTGGGTTTCTGGTGGGTTTTGGAGGGCTCACATTTACCACCACAAGTGTAACAGGTAGGGAGGGATGGGCCTGGGTCCGCCTGCCTGAAGTGCATTGCACTCACTAAAATTGCTCCAGGGACCTGCATACTGCTGTCATGGACCTGAGTATGACATTTGAGGCTAGCATAGAGACTGGCAAAAATATTTTAAAGATTTTTTTAGGGTGGGAGGGGATTATTGACTACTGGGGGAGTAAGGGGAGGTCATCCTTGATTCTCTCCGGTGGTCATCTGGTCAGTTCGGGCACCTTTTTGTGGCTTGGTCGTAAAAAAAAACAGGACCAGGTAAAGTCGTCCAAGTGCTCGTCAGGGACGCCCTTTTTTCCATTATGGGTCGAGGACGTCCATGTGTTAGGCATGCCCAAGTTCCGCCTTAGCTATGCCTCTGACACGCCCCCCCTGAACTTTGGTCATCACTGCGACAGAAAGCAGTTGGGGATGCCCAAAATTGGCTTTTGATTATACCGATTTGGGCGACCCTACTACTACTACTACTATTTAGCATTTCTATAGCGCTACAAGGCATACGCAGCGCTGCACAAACATAGAAGAAAGACAGTCCCTGCTCAAAGAGCTTACAATCTAATAGACAAAAATTAAATAAAGTAAGCAAATCAAATCAATTAATGTGAACGGGAAGGAAGAGAGGAGGGTAAGTGGAGGCGAGTGGTTACAAGTGGTTACGAGTCAAAAGCAATGTTAAAGAGGTGGGCTTTCAGTCTAGATTTAAAGATGGCCAAGGATGGGGCAAGACGTAGGGGCTCAGGAAGTTTATTCCAGGCATAGGGTGCAGCAAGACAGAAGGCGCGAAGTCTGGAGTTGGCAGTAGTGGAGAAGGGAACAGATAAGAAGGATTTATCCATGGAGCGGAGTGCACGGGAAGGGGTGTAGGGAAGGATGAGTGTGGAGAGATACTGGGGAGCAGCAGAGTGAGTACATTTATAGGTTAGTAGAAGAAGTTTGAACAGGATGCGAAAACGGATAGGGAGCCAGTGAAGGGTCTTGAGGAGAGGGGTAGTATGAGTAAAGCGACCCTGGCGGAAGATGAGACGGGCAGCAGAGTTTTGAACCGACTGGAGAGGTGACTAAGTGGGAGGCCAGCAAGAAGCAGATTGCAGTAGTCTAAACGAGAGGTGACAAGGGTGTGGATGAGGGTTTTGGTAGAGCGCTCGGAAAGAAAGGGGCGGATTTTACGGATGTTGTAAAGAAAGAAATGACAGGTCTTGGCAATCTGCTGGATATGAGCAGAGAAGGAGAGAGAAGAGTCAAAGATGACCCAAAGGTTTCGAGCTGAGGAGACAGGGAGAATGAGAAAGCCATCAACAAAAATAGAAAACAGGGGGAGCGGGGAGGTGGGTTTGGGGGGGGAAAATGAGAAGCTCGGTTTTGGTCATATTTAATTTCAGGTGGCGTTGAGACATCCAGACAGCAATGTCAGACAAGCACGCTGAAACTTTGGTTTGGATGCAAGGTGAGATATCAGGGGTAGAAAGGTAGATTTGGGAGTCATCAGCATAGAGATGGTAGGAAAAGCCATGGGATGAGATTAATGAACCAAGGGAAGAAGTGTAGATATAAAAGAGGAGGGGACCAAGAACAGAACCCTGAGGTACGCCGACAGGCAGAGGGATAGAAGTAGAAGAGGATCCATCAGACTGAACACTAAAGGTGCGGAGGGAGAGGTAGGAAGAGAACCAGGAAAGGACAGAGCCCTGGAATCCAAGTGAGGACAGGGTATCGGGAAGTATGCTGTGATCGACAGTGTCAAAAGCAGCGGAAAGATCAAGAAGAATGAGGATGGAATATTGACCTCTGGATTTAGCCAGTAATAGGTCATTGGAGACTTTAGTAAGCGCAGTTTCGGTTGAGTGGAGAAGGACGCCCATCTTCCGATTTGTGTCGAAAGATGGGCATCCTTCTCTTTCGAAAATGAGCCTGAAAGTACCCTATTTCAAGCCAGCAGCTGAGACAGTGGGAGTAGGGATAGACTTTGGTCTTCCAACACAAGAGTAAAAAGGCACTCAAATAATAGAGTTGGATGAAATTGGGCTACAAGCAGTGACTTTAATTGTGGATTTTGCATTACAGCCAGATAGAGATTGGATTTTTAAGATATGTTTCTGCTATCGATATGTTTTTGAATCACAAACTGAGCATTTTTCCTGATATTTCTAGACAGACCCAGCAGAGGCATCAAGCTTTTCTTAAAATACGTTCCAGGTTTGAACAGATGGGGTGTCTCTTTTGGCTCAGTTTCCTATGCAAATGTGTGGTGAAGTTGAATTCAGTGAAATATGTTTTTGTTTTTTTACCTGAACACTTGATTTTATTCATGGATTCTAAGCAGGTAACTACTCCTCCCCCATTAGTTCCTGTAACATTAACATCGACTCCGTGAATTTGGGGGTTGGAACTATACTTTACAGCGTCTTTTCTTCCTTCTTTTCCTCTATGCTATGATAACAGAATCTCGGAATTGTGCCTTGTTTTTCCTCCTTCTCTTTTGTGGACTATAGATGGGATAATAATATAGCTTTTTTTTTTTGTTACATTTGTACCCCGCGCTTTTCTCACTCATGGCAGGTTCAATGCGGCTTACATATTATATACAGGTACTTATTTGTACCCGGGGCAATGGAGGGTTGAGTGACTTGCCCAGAGTCACAAGGAGCTGCCTGAGCTCAGTTCCTCAGTTCCCCAGGACCAGAGTCCATCACCCTAACCACTAGGCCACTCCACCACCCTAACCACTAGGCCACTCTTCCACTTTCTATTTCTCCATTGTAAAATACGTTTCCTAAATATATTCTTTATTGGATTATCACTGTTTTTTCTAAAACAAGATGTTTCTTGTAATTGTTTTGTATAATCTTTAAAAATCAAATTTAAAAAAAGGTCAATAATCATTTAATAAAATCTAGTAAATATGGCAATATTCATCAAGAGACATAAAATGGCAATAAAGCAGAAATTGTGTCTGGCTCTGATGTAAATAACACACAGCACAACAGCACAGTGGAGATAGCAAACAGAGGACATTAGTTAGTTAGTTCAATTCTGGTAGTCGTATCTCAAAAAAGATATAGTGGAATTAGAAAAGGTGCAGAGAAGGGCGACGAAAATGATAAAGGGGATGGGACAACTTCCCTATGAGGAAAGGCTAAAGCGGGTAGGACTCTTCAGCTTGGCAAAAAGGCGGCTGAGGGGAGATATGATAGAGGTCTATAAAATACTGAGTGGAGTTGAACGGGTAGATGTGAAGCATCTGTTCACGCTTTCCAAAAATACTAGGACTAGGGGGCATGCGATGAAGCTACAATGTAGTGAATTTAAAACAAATCTGAGAAAATATTTCTTCACTCAACATGTAATTAAACTCTGGAATTCGTTGCCAGAGAATGTGGTAAAGGCGGTTAGCTTAGCGGAGTTTAAAAAAGGTTTGGACGGCTTCCTAAAGGAAAAGTCCATAGACCGTTATTAAATGGACTTGGGGAAAATCCACTATTTCTGGGATAAGCAGTATAAAATGTTTTGTACATTTTTGGAATCTTGCCAAGTATTTGTGATCTGGATTGGCCACTGTTGGAAACAGGATGCTGGGCTTGATGGACCTTTGGTCTTTCCCATTATGGCAATACTTATGTACTTATGTAGTTAAATTTTTTCTATATCATCTATAACCTAGGCAGTTTACAAAAAATTACATACATAATAAAACAAACTCAGAAAAAACAATCACATTCCACATATCACAAACTATAAACTACTTATACTACTCTTCGCTAGATTGAGCACAGATTTATTTATTTTATTTGTTGCATTTGTATCCCGCGTTTCCCCACCTTTTTGCAGGCTCAATGTGGCTTACATAGTACCGTGAAGGCATTCGCCAGCTCCTTTATAGAAACACATACAGGTTGACGTTATAGTCTTATAAGGTTTATAGATCTAGACAACAGTTAGGAATAGTAAAGAAGGAGAGCTGTATAGCATACATTATAAGGTTAACATAGTAACATAGTAGATGACGGCAGAAAAAGACCTGCACGGTCCATCTAGTCTGCCCAACAAGATAAACTCATGTGTGCTACTTCTTGTGTATACCTTACCTTGATTTGTATCTGCCATTTTCAGGACCCCGACCGTAGAAGTCTTGCCCAGAACTAGCCCCATTTTCAGGACCCAGACCGTAGAAGTCTTGCCCAGAACTAGCCCCATTTTCAGGACACAGACCGTAGAAGTCTTGCCCAGAACTAGCCCCATTTTCAGGACACAGACCGTAGAAGTCTTGCTCAGAACTAGCCCCACCACCCAAACACCAGGTTTGTTTAAGTTGTGCTGCAGAGATTTAGGCTCCTACATAAAAGCTTCCACAAACAACTGCGTTTTTAGCAGTTTCTTGAACTGCACAAATGAAGACATCCAGGGAGGGCATTCCATAGCTGAACCTCTAGAATGGAGAAAGCAGACAAACTCGTATCACCATAACAAGCTCTTGCTACTGTGTCTAAAGGTAAGTACATCGAAATTTCTGAACACAATGACCGTCGTGGACAATATTGGTGCCAAAATGTCTTTAATAAACTTCCAGATGATAAAACATAGGCAGTGTGACAACAGTGGGTTTTTAAGCCTGTAAAACTGCCTTAATTCTTGAGGTGTATTTCTCCTATTGGCCAGCAGGTGGTGTTTCCTTACTTTAAAGCTTTTACAGAGAAATGACTGTTCTTTCTTTAGTCTAACACAGATAGGAAGTAAGATGCAGTATACTTTTGAAAACTTGTTGTTCTGGGCTCTAATTGGGCCCAGGACTTCAAATTCATCTGGGATGTACTGGCTTAGCCCCAGTCTTTGCCAGGGAGAAAAGAGAGAAGGATCTCTTTGCTGAGGCCCTGTGAAAAGTTATATTTGATAGCCTGTGAGCAGCTATATGTCCCTGATCTCCCAAAGAACTATTTAGATAGTAAACAAATGTTTAGTTAGTTTTATAATTGATCCATATTTCGGTTACCTGCTATTGTTTTGCTGATTGCACCTTTTCTGTTCATTATTCTAATTTTTCATGACAATAAACATTTTTAGTTTATTGCCTCTGCTTGTCTGCACTGATTAAGAATCCTGGTGGTTTGTATGTTGGGTCTGTGAGTGCTTCCTATGAACTGTGCTGGGGATAGACCCTCTAAGTGGCAACAGGGTAGCCTCAGGCGGGTGGCTAGGCATTGTTTCGGATGCAATGACTGCCTCAGGATTCTGAATATTTAAATGGCAGATATCACCGACTGGCATCCAAAGTGCATAGTCATACCAGTACAAATGGGAATCTAAACACAAGGTGCAGAGCACAAATGCGCACACTGAAATAAAATACTCATGCAGTCTCGTAGCAAGCTTCTCCCTTAAAAATGTCCAGTGTTTGCTATCTCCGCTGTGCTGTTGTGCTTTGCCCTTTTTGTGGAGCTTTGTTCTTCCTTTTTTGACGTAAATAAAACAGTTTCCAGAGATTTTTTCAGGCGGCACAATAGTAGGGGCAGATTCACTGGAAGAGGTAGATGGGAAATGAAGTTATTAGGTGCCACCCTGCAAAGAATTTCATCTATGCACACATAATTTATTCCGCACCGCTCTGAGTTTCAGATATTTTTCTTCTATGTGCTTACATTTGTGCCTGAGATTTTAATCATCTCAAGCCTTGATTGTTGAAAATGGTTCAAACTCGATTTTCACTGCCTTCTGACATGGGAGGAGGCTGTATGATAGGAAATATTTGAAAAGCAACTTGAACCATGCAACACAAAAGTATGATGACTGTTTGATTGTTGTTACATTTGTACCCCGCGCTTTCCCACTCATGGCAGGCTCAATGCGGCTTACATGGGGCAATGGAGGGTTAAGTGACTTGCCCAGAGTCACAAGGAGCTGCCTGTGCCTGTGCCTTGCAGATCACCAATGTGGCCGCGCAGGCTTCTACATGGAATGTTTCTAGTGGAATAGCAACATTCCATGTAGAATCTCCAATAGTAGCAACATTCCATGTAGAATCTCCAATAGCATCTATTTTATTTTTGTTACATTTGTAGTCTGCGCTTTCCCACTCATGGCAGGCTCGATGCGGCTTACATGGGGCAATGGAGGGTTAAGTGACTTTCCCAGAGTCACAAGGAGCTGCCTGTGCCTTGCAGATCACCAATGTGGCCGCGCAGGCTTCTGCTTCTGTGAGTCTGACGTCCTGCACGTACGTGCAGGACGTCAGACTCACAGAAACAGAAGCCTGCGCAGCCTTCTACATGGAATGTTGCTAGTGGAATAGCAACATTCCATGTAGAATCTCCAATAGTAGCAACATTCCATGTAGAATCTTCAATAGTAGCAACATTCCATGTAGAATCTCCAATAGTATCTATTTTAGTTTTGTTACATTTGTACCCCGCGCTTTCCCACTCATGGCAGGCTCGATGCGGCTTACATGGGGCAATGGAGGGTTAAGTGACTTTCCCAGAGTCACAAGGAGCTGCCTGTGCCTGTGCCTTGCAGATCACCAATGTGGCCGCGCAGGCTTCTACATGGAATGTTTCTAGTGGAATAGCAACATTCCATGTAGAATCTCCAATAGCATCTATTTTATTTTTGTTACATTTGTAGTCTGCGCTTTCCCACTCATGGCAGGCTCGATGCGGCTTACATGGGGCAATGGAGGGTTAAGTGACTTTCCCAGAGTCACAAGGAGCTGCCTGTGCCTGAAGTGGGAATCGAACTCTGTGAGTAAAGAGGCTGAAAATGTGTAATTAGCATGTACTTGCAATCTTTCACTGAATCAACAGAAATGGGCAATTAAGATGCGTCATTCCCAGGAGCTTAATGCATTTTGTCCTGTAATCGTTCATCATGAAAACACTCGAGAAACTAATTTTATGAATGAAAGTTAAAGTTACTTCAATGCTCAACAATAAGTTCACCTAGAGCCAAATTCACTAACCGTTTCTCACATAGACACAGAATGAGAAGAAAATATAAAGCTGTAAAAGAATTGATCCTTAGCCTAGTATTTGTCACTTTCAACCAGGGCTGGACATGTCGTGGCAGTCTTCCTGTGTATGGCACAATCACGTCTATGAAAATGCACTGACTGTGCCCAAATTTGGAGGAGAGGAAGTGGTAATCTTTCCCAGTTGAAAATGATCTTGAACCAATAAGGGTGAGATTATTTTCAATGCAGTCAAATTTAAAGAGCACTAAATCTTTCGGGATCAATATGCAAACACCATAGTTGGCATTTCCTTTAAATGTTAGCCATGGTATTTGAAGTTACATCTAAATATTCAGCACTGGCTGATATCCAGATATTAGCATTAAATCCAGATACATAACCTGATAATTTAGGACAACTTTTTTGCTGTTTTAAATTATGTGGTTATTTATTTATTGCATTTGTACCCCACATTTTCCCACCTCTTTGCAGGCTCAATGTGGCTTACATAGTACCGTGAAGTGTTAGCCACCTCCGGTGATGAAACAAATAAATATTGCCGGTTTCCAGATAAATCCAAGCTATTATCATGGACTGCCCTGGCATTATCTGGATCGCAACGTATTACATAAGTACATAAGTAATGCCATACTGGGAAAAGACCAAAGGTCCATCGAGCCCAGCATCCTGTCCCCGACAGCGGCAAATCCAGGTCAAGGTCACCTGGCAAGCTTCCCAAACGTACAAACATTCTATACAAGTTATTCCCGAAATTGTGGACTTGTCCTTTAGGAAACCGTCCAACCCCTTTTAAACTCTGCCAAGCTAACCACCTTCACTACATTCTCCGGCAACAAATTCCAGAGTTTAATTACGCGTTGGGTGAAGAAAAGTTTTCTCCTATTTGTTTAAAATTTACTACACTGTAGTTTTATCGCATGCCTCCTAGTCCTAGTATTTTTGGAAAGCGTGAACAGACGCTTCACATCCACCTGTTCCACTCCACTCATTATTTTATATACCTCTATCATGTCTCCCCTCAGCTGTCTCTTCTCCAAGCTGAAAAGCCCTAGTCTCCTTAGTCTTTCTTCATAGGGAAGTCGTCCCATCCGCGCTATCATTTTTGTCGCCCTTCGCTGCACCTTTTCCAGTTCTACTATATCTTTCTTGAGATGCGGCGACCAGAATTGAACACAATACTCAAGGTGCGGTCACACCATGGAGCGATACAACGGCATTATAACATCCTCACACCTGTTTTCCATACCTTTCCTAATAATACCCAACATTCTATTCGCTTTCTGAGCCGCAGCAGCACACTGAGCAGAAGGTTTCAGTGTACTATCATCGATGACACCCAGATCCCTTTCTTGGTCTGTAACTCCTAACGTGGAACCTTGCATGACGTAGCTATAATTCAGGTTCTTTTTTCCCACATGCCTCACCTTGCACTTGCTCACATTAAACGTCATCTGCCATTTGGCCGCCCAGTCTCCCAGTCTCCTAAGGTCCTTCTGTAATTTTTCACAATCCTCTCGCGAGTTAACGACTTTGAATAACTTTGTGTCATCAGCAAATTTAATTACCTCACTGGTAAACTCCCATCTCTAAATCATTTATAAAATATTCCTCCCCCATTTCTCACTCTGAATGTTGAGTGTAATTTTTCTGCACTTGTAAAGACTGTAACACCATATTGTTAAACACTCTGGGCAAACACAATTCTTCAGGGTGACCCAAATCACTCCTCTCCTCTGTCTGTAAAATACCTGTTTTCTTACAAACAATCTCATTCTCTCAGCATTGCCTTAGGGTCCCTTTTACTAAGCCGCGTAGGCGCCTACGGGTGCCCCCACATGCGTCAATTTGGAGATACCACCCAGCTATCACGTAGCCTAGGTGGTAATTTCGTTTTTGTACGTGCGTCTACTATGCACACCAGAAAATAATTTTTCTTTTCCTGCGCGCGGTGGAAACCGGGCGGTAATCAACATTCTATGCACGTAGACAGTCACTGCATGGTTACCATGTGAGACTTTACCGCTAAGTCAATGGGTGACGGTAAGGTCTCAGACCCAAAATGGACGCGCGCCAATTTTTATTTTGACGCACGTCCATTTTCGTCAAAAAATTTTTAAAAGGCCTTTTTTTTACAGGCGCGTTGAAAAATGGATCTGCACACGCCCAAAACACATGCCTACACTAGCGCAGCCCATTTTTCAGCGCATCTTAGTAAAAGGACCCCTTAGTATCTGGGTGGCTCATCTGCACAGTTTGAGGTCCCATTCCTCTCGCCTTGGGTTTCAACACAGCACCCATCTCTGGATCAGTCTGTTGGGCCTGGCGAATGTCATGTAAAGTCCAAACTGGGTAGGTTAGTGGATATTAGATACAACATTGCAGTAGGCGGGGGGGGGGGGGGGTAAAGCCTCAGGCGTAACTCCCAGGCTATCAGCCACCCAGTGCATATTTTCCATGTCCAGATCTGCTTGGTTCCCTGCTCTCCCACATATTTATTTATTTATTTATGGCATTTATACCCCACTCGACAGCAGGTTCATTGTGGCTTACAAGGTATGGTACAAAGTATCACAGAGATAACACGAAGTGTGGTACCAAGAATCAAGAGATGATCAGTTATAAAGAGTAGGGCAGTATGGAGAGATGTGGGGGAGAGGGTTGGAGTATGAGTAGTGCTAGTGTTGTGTATTAAGTTCGGGAATTAAGTTGGGTTGTTTGGGTAGGCTTGTTTGAAGAGGTAAGTTTTCAGCAGCTTTCGGAAGGGAAGGTGTTCATTGGTTGTTCGGATATGTCGAGGTATTGCGTTCCAGAGTTGGCTGCCTATAACGGAGAAGTTGGATGCATAGTAGGTTTTTGTATTTGAGGCCTTTGCAATTGGGAAGATGAAGATTGAGGTATGTAAGAGAAGATTTGGAACTGTTCCTGGCTGGAAGATCGATCAGTTTGGACATGTAGCTTGGAGATTCGCCATGGAGGATCTTGTGGATCATTGTGTGGGCTTACAGTAGCCATACCAAACTCTTGACAGGTTATACTTCAGGAAATCACTAAAAACCAACCTCTTCAAAAAGGCCTACCCCAACGACCCCATGTAACCCTCTTCACCTACCAACACAGCATTACTATGATCGAACAGGACAATACGCAATCTTCATCCATTCCGACCCTCCACTTATACCTCATACGATCACAATACGACTTTGTATTTGTTATCCACCGACTGGGCAAATGCCTTTGACAGTACTATGTAAGCCACGTTGAGCCTGCAAATAGGTGGGAAAATGTGGGGTACAAATATAACAAATAAATAAATACCAACTCTCTTTAGCAGTGTCAAATCTGTGGAGATGTCTAGATCAAGCGTCCACATCCTTATTGGTATTCCATGGTTGAAACTGTAGATTAAAATTGTAGCGAGACAGAGCCGCCAGCCATGCATGCCCAATGGTATGCAATTTTGCAGTGGTCAAAACATATGTGAAAGGGTTTTTGTCTGTTTTCACTGTGAATTCCACTCCATACAAGTGGTCTCTAAACTTGTCCACCACTGCCCACTTGAGAGCTAGAATATCTAGCTTAGGTGTTGCATGGTTTCTTTCAGATAGACCACTGGCCTCAGTCCTTCAGAGTGCGTCTGATACAACACTGCTCCCAGTCCGTCCAGTCAAGCATCTGTATGCAGTTCATGGGATTTGCCTGGGTCGGCGAATGCAAGTAAAGGAACATTACACAGTCTCTGCTTGTGATTACACAGCCTAAATGCATTCTCACATTCAGGGGAGTCCATCTGCTACCAAAATATTCAGACACTTTATAATATTTCCCCCTTTCACCCATCCTTTGTTTCTATTTCAGATTCATGGGTGGAAACCCATGCATCAGCAAGGGGTTCACAATTTTTCAATAATCCTTTACAAACCCCCTATAGTAACCACAGCATCCCAGAAAAGACCGCAACTCTTTCAAATTGACTGGCCATGGCCAGGTAGTAACACAGAGTCAGTGGCCACTCCTCTTTATGACAGAATTTACATTTATCCAGTGACAGCTTTACCCTACACTGTGCCAAGCAATCAAGTACCTTCAATCATCTCTCTTCATGTTCTTCCAATGTCTTTACAAACACAATCAGAAAATCTAAATACACCAACACCTCCAATATATTCATGTCCCCCGCTCTTTTATTCATTAATCTTTGGAAGGTTGCAGGGGTTCCAGGCAATCTCTTTGACTGCATGATTCAATGGGATCTGCTGGTACCCACTACATATGTCCAGAACAGAGAACCACTGACTCCCAGTTAAAGAATCTCGGGCATCCTCTATTCGAGAGGTAGTGTATTGATCAGGTGTAGTTCTAGCAGTCAGGGTACGGTAGTCAACACATAGTCTCACCAACCCATACTTCTTCCTCACTGCTACAGTAGGAAAAGGATAAGGGCTATGAGACTCAGAAATAATCTCTGCCTGCATGATTTCCTCCAAGTGTTTTCTGACATCAGCTAAATCACCTACGGCTATCCTCTGGGACGTTTCTCTGAATAGGATATCATCTGTGAGGTATATGTGGGCGAAAACCGCTTCAATCCGGTTTTCGCCCACTACATTCGACAGAAACGGCACTATCTAAAGTCTGTAATGACCTGCTCCTTGCCAAATCCAAAGATCACTACCCCATCCTCATCCTCCTCGACCTATCCGCCGCTTTTGACACTCTCAATCATAATTTACTTCTTGACACACTGTCCTCATTCGGATTCCAGGGCTCCGTCCTCTCCTGGTTCTCCTCTTATCTCTCCCAATGCACCTTCAGAGTATATTCTCATGGATCTTCCTCCACCCCCATCCCGCTCTCTGTTGGTGTTCCTCAAGGATCTGTCCTTGGACCCCTTCTTTTCTCAATCTATACCTCTTCCCTGGGTTCACTGATCTCATCTCATGGTTTCCAATACCATCTTTATGCTGACGATACCCAGCTTTATCTCTCCACACCAGACATTACGGCGGAAACCCAGGCCAAAGTATCAGCCTGCTTGTCTGACATTGCTGCCTGGATGTCCAACCGTCACCTGAAACTGAACATGACTAAGACTGAGCTCATTGTCTTTCCACCCAAACCCTCTTCTCCTCTCCCTCCACTCTCTATCTCGGTTGATAACACTCTCATCCTCCCCTTTCATCAGCCCGTAACCTCAGAGTCATCTTTGACTCCTCCCTCTCCTTTTCTATGCACATCCAGCAGACAGCCAAGACCTGTCGCTTCTTTCTCTTTAATATTAGCAAAATTCACCCGTTTCTCTCTGAACAGACCACCCGAACCCTCATCCATTCTCTTGTTACCTCTCGCCTTGACTATTGCAACCTACTATTCACTGGCCTCCCACTTAACCATCTATCCCCCCTTCAATCCGTTCAGAACTCCGCCGCGCGTCTTATCTACCGCATGGACCGCTATAGTCACATCACCCCTCTCCTCAAGTCACTTCACTGGCTCCCGATCAGATACCGCATACAGTTCAAGCTTCTCCTATTAACCTACAAATGCACTCAATCCGCAGCCCCTCATTACCTCTCTACCCTCATCTTCACGTACGTTCCTACCCTTAACCTCCGTTTACAGGACAAATCACTCCTATCAGTACCCTTCTCCACCACCGCCAACTCCAGGCTCCGCCCTTTCTGCCTCACCTCATCCTATGCTTGGAATAAACTTCCTGTGCCCATACGCCAAGCCCCCTCCCTGCCCATTTTCAAATCATTGCTCAAAACCCACCTCTTCACTATAGCTTTCGGCACATAACCAATTACCTCTATTCAGGAAACCTATACTGCCCCATTTGCCTTTAGATAACTTGTCCTTTAGATTGTAAGCTCCTTTGAGCAGGGACTGTCCTTCTGTGTTTAAAATTGTACAGCGCTGTGTAACCCTGGTAGCGCTTTAAAAATGTTAAGTAATAGTAGTATCTGTGAGGTATATGTGGTGTTTTACCCCCTTTGCACATCCCACATCCCATTTGGACAATGAAAACACATTATTTGTGCCAGGTTTTGCTGTAATATGATCTTCTACTCTGGGGGAATGGAAGAGTCACCACACTGAAATACATTAGGATCTATGTTAGGAACCGGCCCTCTCCTAGGTTCCACTCTCTGTTGTAACCCCGTGGGTGTTGTGCAGAAATGGACCAGATAGTAGGGCAAAACTCAAATAAAACACAGACTGGGAGTCAGCAGAATGTTTAACAGTGCAGTCTTTATGTAACGCACACTTTATTTGTTCAGGCACTCAGAGCCAACACAAGAGATAAGCAGGCATCTGCCTTCAAGCTAACCAGGTGTAGCCAAATGAAAACCAGTATTTTCCCTAAAATACTCCTCCTCCTTCCTGATCCTCTGCATTAGGCTGGTAAATGAGGGAGGACTGTTTCTCTGACCTTCCAAACCAACCTTAAATACATCAGTGTCAGAGTAGGGAGCCTCCCTAATCTGTTCAAGTTGGACTTGGACAGCACCCTTCCTTACAGCTTTGAACAATACCTGTTCCAAACGGGTGATATATTGAAACTATTTCTCCCCAGGCCTCTGCATGGTAATCATGAAGCTGATGTTACAGTCCTCCTTATCTTCCACACTACTATACATGCCTTCCAGTAATTCCAAGCAATCTTTAGCCGTAGTGTCTGGCTTAGATAGGGTCAAGGACGCCACTGCATCGAGAGCTGGTGCCTGCAAACTTTCCACTGCCCTTTTCCTTTTCTCTCCCTCTGCGCATTGTCATTTCTTTACCTTTTTGTAACCCCCGCCCCTTTCCTGAGTCCGCAACTCACCAACCGTGTTCTGGATTTTTCTATGTTATAGTCAGGGCCGAGTACCATGAACACAAAACTCAGGAAAGGGGAGAGAGTACAAAAAAAAAAAACTCACAGAAAGAACTAACTTATAAATTGTTTGATTTAAAGCATTTAAAAAGCTTAACTATATTTATATTTAGCAACTAAGTTTCTAAACTTTATAATTGTAACATGCATTCATTAGCTATGTCTCAATTCTCTTTATGTTATTTAATTTCTGCTATCAGTATTTTAACTTTCCAAGCTCAACCAAAAGTAAAGTTTCATATTTCTTTCAGTTCAGAATCAACCATATATCACCAGAGCTCCTGTTCAGTGTCAGATAAGTATTTGTTATCTTATTTCACTCCTTAATGGTGTCCCTTTTTACTGTTAATGAAAAATAATATTTTCCTAAGAATTTGATTCTTTGTTTTATTTTTTAGGTTGCAGAATTGCAGTTGTCTTGTTCTCTTCAAGATCCCAGGTAAGTCTATTGTGTTTTTATTTAGCAATACACACTTAGCTCAGTCTTTTGTTCTCAGTTGCAACTCTCTTTCTTGAGTGGGGGCCCAACGTCTCAGCAGGTATCAATGCGCTCCGGCGCTTCTCTCCTCTTCTCCCTTCACCTTTCTCTTAATAAAAATAAAGGAAGGCAAAACCCTCTCTCCCTACTCTCCGTGGTCCTTCACCTTCCTGTGACTTTAGATTCAATATGCACTAGACACTCTAACTTTTCAAAATAAATTTAAATAAAATCCCCTACAATAAGAACCCTACCTTCACTAGTTCACCCTAATCTCTCAGAAGCCGGTTAGTAGCACATTCATCCTGTCATCATCAGCACCTTTGCTCTTTATAAGCTTGCTTCCTCAGTATTCCATTCCACTCTTCTCACACATGAACCCTTAACACCAAACTCACCTAATTAATTTCCCATTTAACCCCCCCCCCCTCTCTCTCTCTATCAGCCACCAGCCACTCACACTTTCTATAACCTTTTCCCTAAATTTGAATCCCTCCAACCTTCAAATATTGCTCTGATTGTCTCCTCAGCAGTGGAGACACTGACTCACACATCCACTCACTCCTGCAGTCTAACAGCTTCCCCTTCTCCTTCTTTTCCTTCAAACACAGACTCACTCACAGTGCTTCCTCTCTCCTCACTCTGCTCAACTCTCAACTGCCCAGCAAGCTGTTGCCAAGACAACCAGGTCTCAGCTTGCTCAGCCATTGTCCCAGAGTGATGTCACTGAACAGAACCCTTATTTTTTTCTCTCTGAAGGAGCCCAGGTAAGATTTTTTTTAAACTCCTTAGCAGTGTTGCCAGGTGGGCAGTTTTACCGCCCAATTGGGCGGTTTTCCGCGACCCGCTGCAGGAAAGTTTTGCCCGCGGCGGGTCGCGGTTTTTTGGGCTTCTTTTTTTCTTTTCCGCGGTTTTCAGGCGTTTTTTTCGGCCGCAGGGGCGGGGTTAGTGACATTTTGGGCGGGGTTAGTGACGTTCTGGGCGGGGCCGATGACGGGGGAGGCGGGGCCAGTGACGGGGGAGGCGGGGCCGATGACGGCGGGGGCGGGGTTGATGGCGGCGGGGGCGGGGGTGATGACGCGGGGGTGGGGGTGTCAGGGGCGGGGTTTGAGTTTGGGCGGGTTTTGGGCTGTTTTTAGGCTGGATTGGGTGGGAAAAAAATTTTCCACCTGGCAACCCTGCTCCTTAGGGGTTACATTTTGAAGGGCTAACGTCATCCAAAAGTCAAAGGTCTCCTCTCCTGGAGGAGTAGGCTCAATCCCTGAAAATACTCTCAGCCTCTTATAAGGACTGGTGTCATAGTGAGACTTTAGCACAAAGAAACAGTGAAGGAGACAAGATGGATGATGTAAAGAAACCTCCACCGAACTTGAAAAAGTTCACAGCAAAAGTTTATTAATAAAACCTGGACTCGACACGAGTCGTGTTTCGGCCACTCTGACATTTTTCCAAGTCCTTTCCCATAGTACCAATTGGTGCTTCAGGGGAATACGTTGTCACTCTCTCCTGGGGCTGAATATCTGATTCATCTGGTAGTTTTATCCCTTCATGTTTCAAAAAGTCTTTTAACTCTTCTTTCCAAGCAGTGGGAGTCTTAGGGGACATAACCCACCTTCCTACTACCACTATGGGGACATATGGGCCCTCCTCTAAAGGTACCATAGGGGACAATCCTACAGGATCTATTTGTCTAGAGCAGGTTCAAAAAATACTACTACTACTACTATTTAGCATTTCTATAGCGCTACAAAGCGTACGCAGTGCTGCACAAACATAGAAGAAAGACAGTCCCTGCTCAAAGAGCTTACAATCTAATAGACAAAAAATAAATAAAGTAAGCAAATCAAATCAATTAATGTGAACGGGAAGGAAGAGAGGAGGGTAGGTGGAGGCGAGTGGTTACAAGTGGTTACGAGTCAAAAGCAATGTTAAAGAGGTGGGCTTTCAGTCTAGATTTAAAGGTGGCCAAGGATGGGGCAAGACATAGGGGCTCAGGAAGTTTATTCCAGGCGTAGGGTGCAGCGAGACAGAAGGCGCGAAGTTTCATTTTGATTTTTACATTCCCCCAACATTTCAAATCCCTCCAGACCCTGCTCAGTAGTAGATGAATCCATGGCAGTAGGCACTCCAGTAAGTAACTATATATCTGGTGTGGATCCACTTCGTCCCCCTTACACCAGGTTCTCAGTATTACCACCTCTTTAGACTCCATTTCCTCACACAGCATGCCAGTCTTGTTTACTTTTTAAAAAAATTTTCACAAAAAATCTTTGGATCCCAGCAGTGCCTCCAGAATTTTATGTAGTGCTGCTTTCAGGGTGCTCTTGGATCTGGGGACTGACCTAGCTGGAGCCTCCCAAGGGCAGCCTTCATTGGTACTTCTCTCATTTGGAACTTGGTGCCTCCACCTAGGGAAGAAAAACGGGATTACCCTCTTCTCCGTCCCAGAAAAAAATCCAAAAGACCGCTGTGAACAAGGCTGGCTAATAAATTAAACAAGTTCTATTGAATTATTCGCATAGTCCTCTATATAGGGAAAGGGGAATGGGACTTATATATTGCTTTTCTGTGGTATTTTGCAACTACATCCAAAGTGGTTTACATATATTCAGGTACTTATTTTGTACCAGGGGCAATGGAGGGTTAAGTAACTTGCCCAGAGTCCCAGGGAGCTACAGTGGGAATTGAGCCCAGTTCCCCAGGATCAGAGTCTGCTGCACTAACCATTAGGCTACTCCTATCTTATGTACCTAAGAGATGAGGATTTCTTATCACATTAACTCAGTTACCACAAACACCAACAGTCTTAGTACTTACTCTTAAACCAGTATATCAAATGCTTTTAAATTTGTGCTCTGAAACCAATAGCATTAGTCTTTAACCCAGATTTTGAGAACCGGTAACTTGTAGTCCTTTATACCCTTTTAAAGACCCCTTCAGTCTTGATTGCCAAGGTAGTAGCTGTAAGCCCTTCCCAGTTCCTTAGTTAAGTCTGTGTGTGGGCGTGGCTATTTATTTATTTATTTATGGTTCATTTGTATCTCACTTTTTCCCACACATGCAGGCACAATGTGGCTTACAGAAAATTAGGAAGAATTACAAATTGCAAAGATACAGATAAAGTGAACAAAGGATATATACATTAACAGGGCCGTGCCGATGCGGTAAGCAAGGTAAGCGCCGCAGGGGGGCGCCCACCTCTGGAGGGCGCCGCCGCGGTGCTTACCCTCGCCCTGGCGCCCCAGCCCAATCGTGGACTTCAGACTTCCCTGCTGCCCTCACAAGCGTAGCGCTTTTGTGAGGCAGCTCGGGCTCTCCCTCCTTCCCTCCTTGGTTCCCGCTCTGGCTCCCCGATCGGCAGCCCCCCCCCCCCCCCCCGCGTGTTTTAACCTTTACTCTCCGACGTGGCAGCGATGTCAATCAATGAAGAACGTAGAACAGACTCGCTTCCAGCTTCTCTCTTCACACAGTGTCCCGCCCTCGCGGGAACAGGAAGTGCATCATCGCTGACGCTGAAGGCGGGACACTGTGAAGAGAGAAGCTGGAAGCGAGTCTGTTCTACGTTCTTCATTGATTGACATCGCTGCCACGTCGGAGAGTAAAGGTTAAAACACGCGGGGAGGGGGGGGGCTGCCGATCGGGGAGCCAGAGCGGGAACCAAGGAAGGAAGGAGGGAGAGCCAGAGCTGCCTCGCAAAAACGCTGCAGCCTGCCACATGTAGGGGGGAGGGCAGGGGAGAGGAGAATTGTTGGCCATGTATGGATGCAGGGCAGGGAGAGAGAAGAAATCACTGGACAGGAGGGGAGAGGGCAGAGCAGGGGAGAGAATTGCTGACATGGATGGATGGAGGGGAGGGCAGGGAAGAGAGGAGAATTGCTGGGCATAGATCAAGGGGACAGGGGAGAGAGGAAATTATCTGGAGATAGATGGAGGAGAGGGCAGGGGAGAACGGAGAGTTCCTGGACATGGATGGATGGATGGAGGGGAGGGCAAGGGAGAGAGGAGAATTCTGGACATGGATGATGGGAGATGGGAAGATGGGATCCGGAGATGGGAAGGCGGTAGAACAAGAGGACATGAAATGAGATTGAAGGGGGGCAGACTCAAAAAAGATGTCAGGAAGTATTTTTTCACGGAGAGGGTGGTGGATGCTTGGAATGCCCTCCCGTGGGAGGTGGTGGAGATGAAAATGGTAACGGAATTCAAACATGCGTGGGATATGCATAAAGGAATCCTGTGCAGAAGGAAGGGATCCTCAGGAGCTTAGCTGAAATTGGGTGGCGGAGCAGGTGGGGGGAAGAGGGGTTGGTGGTTGGGAGGCGAGGATAGGGGAGGGCAGACTTATACGGTCTGTACCAGAGCCGGTGATGGGAGACGGGACTGGTGGTTGGGAGGTGGGAAATACTGCTGGGCAGACTTATACGGTCTGTGCCCTGAAAAAGACAGGTACAAATTCAAGATAAACTCATATCTTGGGCAGACTAGATGGACCATGCAGGTCTTTTTCTGCCGTCATCTACTATGTTACTATGGATGGATGAATGGGGACAGGGGAGAGAGGAAATTTTCTGGAGATGGATGGAGGAGAGGGCAGGGGAGAACGGAGAGTTCCTGGACATGGATGGATGGATGGAGGGGAGGGCAAGGGAGAGAGGAGAATTCTGGACATGGATGGATGAATGGGGACAGGGGAGAGAGGAAATTTGCAGGATATGGGTGGATGGATGGAGGAGAGGGAAGGGGAGAATGGAGAGTTGTTGGACATGGATGGATGGAGGGGAGGGACGTCAGGAAGGAGATGCACATGGATGGAGGGGAGGGAAGAGAGGAGAAATGCTGGACATGGATGGAGTGGAGGGCAGGGAAGAGAGGAGAAATGTTGGACAAGGATGGGGGAAGGAAAGATAAAGGAAGGAGATGCACACGGATGGAGTGGAAGGGAGAGAGGAGAAATGCTGGACATGGATGGAGGGAAGAGAAGACAAAGGTTGTAGATGCACATGGATGGAGGGGAGTGAGGAGAAATGCTTTATATGGATGGAGGGGAAATTGCTGAATTTAAAGGCTGGATTGGAACACTTTGAGGGCAGATGTTGAAACTGGAGAAAGGATAGGGTGGTAGACAGGACGCATAAGGACACAGAAAGATGGTGGACATGATGAGAGAAAAAAATATCAAATGGAAAGAAGACACTGGGACCAAAGCTAATAGAAAAACTAAATGCTCTGACAGCAAAGGTAGAAAACATTTTTTATTCAAAATTTATTAATTGGAATATGTCAGCTTTTGGAAATGTACATCTGTGATATTTTGCATGTAAGTTTCAATGTTTCTAGTATTGCTGCATGCTGAGTCTGACTTCTTGTATTTTGCCTTCATATCTGTTAAGCCATGTGTTTTTCATGTGTGATCAAGATGCAGTATTCTGCTAGCGTGAAGTATTTGCAGCCCTTTTTGTTTTATTTTGGTTTCACTAGGTTGTGTACTGGTGTTTTAGAGCCCGGTGTAATTATAGTGCTGCCTTTCCACACATAAAGGTTGTAGCTCGTCCTGTCCTTGGAATTAGTGCTGTTATGGTTTGGTAAGGCTATGAGTGTGTTTTGCACAAGTTTGTATATAGTGTTTTGCAGTGGAGAGATTGTGTGTTGGCCTTACTAAGTTGGCACCAAAACACCAGAAAGGGTGTACAGCGTAAATCATGACACACTACCTCTTGAAGGATCTACATATGGTCGTTAATAAAAGGAGCTCATTGTGAACACTAGCCACCCTAAAAGGGTGTTTTTGGCTCTACACGTATCATGATATTATGATCCCTTGTTTCATATTGTTGACAGTCTGCATGTTCCGTATGGTGGTATATTGGTGTATTAGGGTCTTCCCAGTGTAATATTTATGGTACAGTAAGGTTCTGAGTGTGTTTTTGCACAAAGTTGTGCATAGTGTTTTGCAGTTGAGCGATTGTGTTTAGTATATGCTTTGAGCAACCACTTTATTCTTTGACATATGATACATATCTAATATCTAAATTTAATAAAAGGTATTAACTGTGACTTTTATTTTTACTTATTTTTTTTTCTGTGTGTTGTCAAACACTTATGGAGGTAAGCTCCGCCCCTGGCCCACCCCTAACCCCGCCCCCTTTAGCCTCCCCAAACAGTTGGGCCACCGACCGCCTATGGCAGGCATGGATGGGAGGGCAGAGAGGCATGGATGGGAGGGCAGCAGCAGGGCCCAGGGAGAGGACAAATTGCTGGAAGTGGAGGGGAGAGAGGAGGATTGCTAGCTATGGATGCAGCAGGGAAGGGCAGAGAGGGACAAGGATGGACATGGGGGCCCAGGGAGAGGACAATTTGCTGGAAATGGAGGGGAGGGGAGAGAGGAGGATTGCTGGCTATGGATGGAGGAGGGAAGGACAGAGAGGGACAAGGATGGACATGGGGGCCCAGGGAGAGGACAAATTGCTGGAAATGGAGGGGAGGGGAGAGAGGAGGATTGCTAGCTATGGATGGAGGAGGGAAGGGCAGAGAGGGACAAGGATGGACATGGGGGCCCAGGGAGAGGACAATTTGCTGGAAATGGAGGGGAGGGGAGAGAGGAGGATTGCTGGCTATGGATGGAGGAGGGAAGGGCAGAGAGGGACAAGGATGGACATGGGGGCCCAGGGAGAGGACAATTTGCTGGAAATGGAGGGGAGGGGAGAGAGGAGGATTGCTAGCTATGGATGGAGGAGGGAAGGGCAGAGAGGGACAAGGATGGACATGGGGGCCCAGGGAGAGGACAATTTGCTGGAAATGGAGGGGAGGGGAGAGAGGAGGATTGCTGGCTATGGATGGAGGAGGGAAGGGCAGAGAGGGACAAGGATGGACATGGGGGCCCAGGGAGAGGACAAATTGCTGGAAATGGAGGGGAGGGGAGAGAGGAGGATTGCTGGCTATGGATGGAGGAGGGAAGGGCAGTGTCGCGTGCCCGCCCATGCGGGACGCGCTCTCGAGGTCCTTTGCATACCTTCAGGCTTCTTCCCCGGGAGCGCGGGGTTTGTGAGTCCTTTAAGGCAAAATCACCCTCCAGGTAGAGAGGAGACAAAACTGGACCGGAACTCCGGACTGGATTTCTACACTGGAACACTCGGAACTGGAACGCACCGGACAGGTGCGCACTGAAGTGGGGCCCGCTGGACTGGACACACCGGAGTGGCCCCACTGGACAGGAACATACCGGAGTGAAACCCGCTGGACTGGAACACACTGGAACGGAACTGGAACACCCTGGACCTAAGCTTCACCTACACTTGACTGCCTCCCCCTCGGGTTGAGCCCTCAGGTTCTGGCAGCCGGTAGGACTTACAGGAACAACAGGAAGGAAGGTCCAGGGGTGCCCCCTGGCACCTAGGCGAAGGCAAGGCAGAGAAAGTCCGTGTTCCGGCAGCAGGCAGATTCCAAGCAATGGTCAGGACAAGGAACAAGACTACGGCTGGAGCCTCAGTATCAAGGAGAACTGGCAACAGGTAGAACAAGGGCAGAAGCTCCAGAAGCAAAAGAAACACACACGGAAACCCAGCAGGCTAAACACAAGAAGACATAGTCAACTGTACAAGCTAGTAGGAAAGCTATACCCAGGCAACCAGACATACACAGGAACATACACAGAGCAAAAACTCAGGAGACTTAGAAAAGCTATACACCAGCTAACAATAAAGCTGTGCCCAAGCTAACAAGTCAAACACTGGAAACAGACACAGAGCAATTAAATAACAGTGGAAAACTAGGCAAGATGGGGAATGTATTGGGGAATATGAATCAGCAGAGTAACTGGGAGAGTACGTTTTAACAAAGAGGTAAGTTTTCAGCAATTTCTTGAAGAGGGTGTGGTCCATTTCCATTTTGAGGTGCTTCGGCAGAGCATTCCAGAGTTTTGGGCAAAAATCATCTTGTATTTGACGCCCTTGCAGTTAGGAAAATGTAGTTGAAGATATGACCTTGCAGCAGGCACAGAATTCCTTAGTGGAAGATCAATCAAGCTGAGCATATAGTCCGGGGCAAGCCCATAGATAATTTTACGGGTTAAAGCACAGATTTTAAAAGTGATACGTTCCTGTACAGGTAGCCAATGGAGGTTGTAGCGCAGAGGCTGTGCATGTGCGAATCGTTGTTTACCCAAAATCACTACTACTACTACTTGACATTTCTATAGCGCTACTAGGGTTACGCAGCGCTGTGCATTTTAACAAAAAAGGACAGTCCCTGCTCAAAGGAGCTTACAATCTAAAGGACGAAATGACAAGTTGGGCAGTCTCGCGGCTGTGTTCTGGACTGTCTAGAACTTTCCTGCTTAGGTCCCTCCTCTCCTTTCCTTGCAAGTCCACTCTTTCCTAGTCCCCGCTAATCTCACCTGTCCACTGGAGACTTCTTGGACTCCTGGATTTCTCTAGGTTCTGAGGACCAGCTGTCCTCACAAGAGCTACTACTTACTACTACTACTACTACTTATCATTTCTATAGCGCTACTAGACGTACGCAGCGTTGTACACTTGAACATGAAGAGACAGTCCCTGCTCGGCAAAGCTTACAATCTAATTAGGACAGCTATCCTCCAATGGGCTTCTAGTGCTAAATACACCCAGGGATCTTTCTCCCTTGCTGGACCCCAAGTTCTAATCACACCCCAGAGGCCTTGTCCCTTGCAGGTGTTCTTTT
Organism: Microcaecilia unicolor; assembly: GCF_901765095.1. Classification (NCBI taxonomy): domain Eukaryota; kingdom Metazoa; phylum Chordata; class Amphibia; order Gymnophiona; family Siphonopidae; genus Microcaecilia; species Microcaecilia unicolor. Next base: position 516,030,043 of record NC_044033.1, on the reverse strand, counting down.
CAAGAGGAGTCTCTGGTGTCTCATCCTGTTAGGATTCAGGCTTCAGCCCTTAAAATGGCTCTGCAACCACCAGGAACAGTGTTTCACCTCTAGAGAACTGTTCTCCCATCTTGGCCTAAAGCTAAGACCATTCACTAAAGGTGAACACAGAACCAGAACCCAACCCTCCCAGAGCTCTCTAGGAAGGACACCTTGTTCCCCCTCCCCTGAACTCATGGGGAACAGATTTCTAATTCCCTTGTTCTAGTCCAACTCTCTCCATTCAGTGTGTATTTTATTTATTTATTTATTTTATTTTATTTGTTGCATTTGTATCCCACATTTTCCCACCTATTTGCAGGCTCAATGTGGCTTACATAGTACCGGAGAGGCATTCGCAGACTCCGGTGTGAACAAATACAAAATGATGTTATGGTAAGATAGGTTCTCGAGGAACAGTCTCGTTTGGGTGTCATAAAGCGGAAGAGTTGTGTTATGATCATTACATACTTTAATTTTGATGTGTTGCACAGTTTGAGCATTTAAGTTGGATCGGTAGGGTATGCATTTTGGAACAACATTTATCCATAAGCTTTATTCTCTTCAATGAATTAGCTCCTTCAAAATGCATCAAACTGCTCCCAGCAGTCTGTCTATCTGCTCTATTTGCATGCAGGCAGAGCTGTGGAGCCCATACCCCTCTTGCAAAGTAACAATGTTCAATCAGTTGTATTCCTGTGCAGCTCCTACTGAGGCAAACTAAAACTAACAGTTATGAACTTCCCCATTCACCTTAGAATGGATAAACCTGTTTGTGATTTTAAAACACTTTACCAGGATTTCTTGTCTCTCCTTGACTGGTTGCAGGGGGCCTGGCTATTGTGGGGTGGGTCCCCTCAGTGATCACCACACCCCTGAAGAGGTGGCCTGGCATTTGAATACCGGCACCTTTTTTTGCTAGAAAAAAAGCACTGAATATGGGGTTGCACATAAATAATAATATTATTATTTATTTAGATTTTGCTCACACCTTCTTCAGTAGTAGCTCAAGGTGAGTTACATCCAGGTACACTGGGTATTTCTCTGTCCCAGGAGGGCTCACAATCTAAGGTTGTACCTAAGGAAATGGAGGGTTAAGTGACTTGCCCAAGACCACAAGGAACAGCAGTGGGATTTGAACCGGCCACCTCTGGATTGCAAGACCAGTGCTCTAACCACTCCTCTTCTTTGGGGTTCTACATGGAATGTTGCTACTCTGAGATTCTACATGGAATCTTGTTACTCTTTAGGATTCTAGAATCTTGCCTTTTTCAGTAGTAGCTCAAGGTGCGTTACATTCAGGGACACTGGCTATTTATCTGTCCCAGGAGGGCTCACAATCTAAGTTTGTACCTGAGGCAATGGAGGGTTAAGTGACTTGCCCAAAATCACAAGGAGCAGCAGTGGGATTTCAACTGGCCACCTCTGGATTGCAAGATCGGTGCTCTAGCCACTAGGCCACTCCTCCACTAGCAATATTCTGTGTAGAATCTCAAATAGTAGCAAAAGAATCTCAAATAGTAGCAACATTCCATGTAGAATCTCAGGTAATATCAACATTCCATATAGAATCTCAAATAGTTTATTTAGATTTTGCTCACACCTTTTTCAGTAGTAGCTCAAGGTGAGTTACATTCAGGTACACTGGATATTTCTCTGTCCCAGGAGGGCTCACAATCTAAGTTTGTACCTGAGGCAATGGAGGGTTAAGTGACTTGCCCAAGATCACAAGGAGCAGCAGTGGGATTTGAACCGGCCACCTCTGGATTGCAAAACCAGTGTTCTAACCACTAGGCCACTCCTCCACTGATCAAGCTCTTCTTTGAGAATGAAAAAAATACCATTTTTATTATTTATAAAACAAATACCTGTATTTACTACTAATGTTTCTTTTCTTTCCCCATTGGCTTCTCTTCAAATCTGTAAAATTGTCTTACATTTTTCAGCTCGTGAAATCCAACAGCAATCCAAAATTAGCCTGCTGAAGAATTGCCCTGTGGTTTCCTCATGTAAAGGAACAAATAATTCATACAATCACTTTGCCGGTTGTGCTAATTGTTTTACAACAGTGGTCTAGCAGTGTTCTCAACAATGGGGTTGCTGCTATCATAGCAAAGTGGCTTTAAATTCCAACTAGATTTAATATTATGCTGTATGCGACAATTACCGTGACGTTTTATAGGCCCACGTGGCAAGATGATGTTAGAGAAACAGCTAACGAGACCATCAGCTGTAATTTTGCAATAAAACTACAACAGTTTGGACCGACCCCAACTGAGAAGCAATCATAACCCTCCATGTGCTCAACAAGTCATCAGAGTAATTTCCATATTCCCATCATTATCTTTGTTAGGCACTGCAGTATTTTTCCATGTCTGTGACAGCACCACATCAAGCACCATTCTCCAATCTGTGGTCTATTTTGCATTCTTCATAAGATACTGTGATGGTAATTCTAGAAAGGGACGCCTAGGTGTAGCACCCTGATGCAGCGGGCAACTTGGAGCTGACTCAAATTGTTCTTGGTGAACTGGAGTTACTTAAAAAATCTGCTTCATACCCAAAACTGCAAATGGTATCGCTGATGAATCAGTCTCCCTCTTTTGATGTTGCTACAGTAGGATCTAAAAGCAAATCAATGGTTCAATCGTAGACTGATATCCTAAAATATATATATTTTTTGTCAGAAATAAACGACAACATAGAGGGGCATAATCGAACGGGGCCGGCCATCTATAAGGGCGGCCATCTCTAACGCCGGCCCCGTCAAGCAGCGTACCCTACTGTATTATCGAAACAAGATGGCCGGCCATCTTTCATTTCAATAATACGGTCGGGGCCGGCCAAATCTCAACATTTGGCTTGCCCTTAGAGATCGCTGGCGTTAGAGATGGCCGCTATTGGTTTTCGCCGATAATGAACACTAATGGCGGCCATCTCAAACCCGGCCAAATCCAAGGCATTTGGTCATGGGAGGAGCCAGCATTTGTAATGCACTGGTCCCCCTCACATGCCAGGACACCAACCGGGCACTCTAGGGGGCACTGCAGTGGACTTCACAAATTGATCCCAGGTACATAGCTCCCTTACCTTGTGTGCTGAGCCCCCGTGTCGGAAGATGACGGCCTTCTCCTTCGAAAATAAGCAGGATAGTAACATAGTAGCTGACGACAGATAAAGACCTTTATGGTCCATCCAATCTATCCAACAAGATACACTCATTACATATAGTATGTGATACTTTATATGTATATCTGATATTGTTTTGTCCGTGCATTTTCAGGGCATAGACTATAGAAGTCTGCCCGGCACTGTCCTTGTCCTAAAATTTCTGAAGTCATTGAAACCCCTGAAAAACTCTACTCCAGTCCAACCAAGACTATTCAGCCATGATCAGGGCACAGACCGTAGAAGTCTGCCCAGCGCTGGCCTTGTTCTCCAGCTTCTGAAGCTGAATCTGTCCAGCCACGATCAGGGCACAGACCGTAGAAGTCTGCCCAGTGGCTGGCCTTGATCTTCAGCTTCTGAAGCTGAATCTGTCCAGCCACGATCAGGGCACAGACCGTAGAAGTCTGCTCAGTACGACATTGTTTCCCAATTACTGGTGTTGCCACTGCCACCTAATCTCTGCTAAGCTTCTTTGGATCCATTCCTTCTAAACAGGATTACTTTGTATTTATCCCATGCATTTTTGAATTCCATTATCATTTGCATCTCCATCACCTCCCATGGGAGGGCATTCCAGGTATTTACCACCCTCTCAGTGAAAAAATACTTCTTGACATTATTCCTGAGTTGGCCCCCTTTCAACCTCAATTTATGTCCTCTAGTTCTACCACCTTCCCGTCTCTGGAAAATGTTTGTTTGCAGTTTAATACTTTTCAAATATTTGAAAGTCTGTATCATATCACCACTGTTTCTCCTTTCCTCCAGGGTATACATGTTAAGGTCAGCAAGTCTGTCCTCATACGTCTTACTACACAAACCCCATACCATTTTCGTTGCTTTTCTTTGAACCGTTTCAAGTCTTTTTACATCCTTAGCAAGATATGGCCTCCAAAACTGAACACAATATTCTAAGTGGGCCCTCGCCAATGACTTGTACAGGGGCATCAACACCTCCTTTCTTCTGCTGCTTATACCCCTCTCTATGTAGCCTAGCATCCTTCTGGCCTCAGCCACCGCCTTGTCACATTGTTTCATCACCTTGAGAGACTCACACACCATCACCCCAAGGTCCCTCTCCTGAACTGAGCTTACCGAGCTCTCTTCTCTTATCTGGTACTTGTACAAGAACCAAACAAGCCATGCTGCTTCACACAGCAGTTGAGAAGTGAGGCACTGATATGAAAGACAAGTGGAGAAAACATTTGGATCATGGCTTTATGGAATTCTTTACAACTCCACCAGAGGTTGTTTGGGAAGTTAGGCAGTTTAGGAAGTTGAGGCACTTTCAGGGGGTAGTTTACAGGGGGAGTATGGGAAATTGTGGAATATGGAAGCCGATTGGCGCATGACAAAGGGGCGGTAAATTTGAAATCTCGTTGGTTAACTGCCACAGGCAGGATAAGCGAAAGAATGTTGTTAGAGTGTACACTGGAGTCGTTGTCGTTGTCAGGATTGCTGGATGACAGGATTAATATGAAACCAGCTTCTGATAACTCCCCTCTCCTTCAGGAAGCCCGAAGGATGGCAGATGGACCAAATGGTGCCCAGCTGCCTGCTAGCCCTTTGTTTTCGCAAGTACCCCTAATTAACATACCTTTGTCCTCTCTGGGCATCTGGGAACAGGGCTCTCGGAGAATAATGAAAGCCAGACAGACAGGCTCCAAAACTAGGGACTTCAAAGACTAAAACCTGTGAAAATGCTCACTTTCCTTGCATCAGGAAATTAAACTGGAGTTTGCAAAGGAAAGAGCTGATAACAAAGGCTGGGAAGGGAAAGAAGTTATTTGATCCCTCTCTGTACCTGTTAGATATATATAAGTCAGAGCACATGGCTCTGTGCTTCTCGGCTCTCTTTCTATCTCTCTGCACACACATCTTCAGCCACCAGAGCCCCTGGCTCTGGCCCCCCTTTTTCCTTCAGCCCTACCCCAAAGCTTTCTCTCTCAGAACACATGGCTCTGCTTTCTTAGGCTCTTTCTCTGCATACACACATCTTCAGCCCTACCCCAAGGCTTCTCTCTTTCTCTGCACCCCTCCCCCTTCCTTACCTTTCTCTCATTGATTCCCATCTAAACCTACACACACAGATGCAGCATTGTAATATTTACCTGTACTAAGTGCTGTGAGCCTATATATGTAAATACAATATACTTTCTATATATATACAAACCCTTGTGGATTGTGTATTTTTGGGAACCCACTGCCTCTACGAACCCACTGCCTCTGCGAACTGGACCTGGGACCATACCTAGACAACAAATGCTGACATTTTGGGGGCTCATTCTCGGTTTCCAAGAGGATCTCCAGCTGGGTAAGAAAAATTTTTTCTCTTGTTTTTGATATGTACTTCTAGGCTTGTTAGGGTGGATGGAAAGTTGAATTAATTTAATGCTGTGTTTGGGCTGCTCAGAAAAGACTGATAGATCTTCCAACTTTGTATTGGAAGGGGTACGAAGTGTAACAGTCCCACATTTAATACATTACATATCTTTCTTTGGTAACCACTTAATTTTCTGTCACTTTATACTATTTCTCTATCTGGCCAGTTTCTGTCCTGGTGAAAGTCAGCTCAACTTGACAGGAACTGACAGTTGGCATATCTAATCTTTTAACACCCGCCTTGCTTAATCTATATTCATTCTGAACTGTCTCTAAAGTCCCTCTTTTCTATAAAAGAGGGCATTTCCAACTCCAAGAGGCACACAGAGCTACTTCTATGTATGTATATATATTAGCCAGGCCCCGGTAGCAATAAAAATATTTTTGCAGTCTCAAACATGGATGCTTTTGATCTTAAAGAACTGAAGTAATTGTACAAGTCTCTAGTGAGGCCCCATTTGGAGTACTGCGTGCAGTTCTGGAGACCACACCTATGGAAAGATATAAACAGGATGGAGTCGGTCCAGAGGGCGGCTACAAAATTAGTAAGCGGTCTTGAATGCAAAAATTATAGGGAAAGGCTTATGAACCTCAACATGTATACGCTGGAAGAGAGGAGACATGATAGAAACCTTTAAATATCTCAAGGGCATTTATGTACAGGAAGAGAGCCTCTTTCAAATGAAGGAGAGCTCTTGAATGAGGGGGTATATGACAAAGTTAAGAGGGAATAGGCTTAGGAGTAACCTAAGGAAGTATCATTTCACAGAAAGGGTGGTGGAGGCATGGAATGGCCTCCCGGTGGAGGTGGTGGAGTCGAGGACTGTTCCAGAATTTTAAAAAGGCATGGGATAAGCATGTGGGATCACTTAGGAACAGGAAGAATTAGGGGTTACAGAGGATGGGCAGACTGGATGGGTCATATGGCCTTTATCTGCCGTCATGTTTCTATGAAAAGAGATGGATGAGGGGAGATATTACTGAGATCTACAAAATCCTGAGTGGTGTAGAACGAGTAGAAGTAAATCGATTTTTCACTCGTTCCAAAAGTGCAAAGCCTAGGGGGACACTCAAGGAAGTTACATGGAAATACTTTTAAAACAGGAGGAAATATTTTTTCACTCAACGAATAGTTAAGCTCTGGAACTCTTGGCCGGAGGATATGGTCACAGCGGTTAGCGTATCTGGGTATAAAGAAGGTTTGGAGAAATTCCTGGAGGAAAAGTCCATAGTCTGTTATTGAGACAGGCATGGGAAGCAACTGCTTCCCCTGGGATTTGTAATATGGAATGTTGCCACGATTTGGGTTTCTGCCAGGTACTTGTGACCAGGCTTGGCCACTGTTTGGAAAACAAGATACTGGACTAGATGGACCATTGGTCTGACCCAGTATTGGTAGTCTTATGTTCTTATGACAAATTGTTTGTGGTCTTCCAGTGCCTGCTGTGGCCCTGCAGAACCTGGCCACAGGAGAGAACTCTTGAGTCCAAGAACCGGTTTTGTGTGTATTTTCTCCTCACATGAGAAAGGAAGAGGTCCATTTTCTGCACATTAATAAATTGCTTTACTTTACATTTAAATAGGCTCCAGGCCTGCTCTCGCCCATGCTGCTATTCAGAAAGAACAGGATAGGAAGAAAGGGTGAAAGGGTGATGCAATGTAAACAAACAATATTAAAGCAACTGAACTGCAGGACGTACAAAGTAAGGCAGAGAGTCTGTGGATTAATCTGGATATAGAGAATGGAATATTCATTTACACTGGTGTGATTTACGGACCTCTGTTGCAGGCAGCAGAAATAAAGATTTGATTGAAGATATTCACAAAATTGCTATGAAAGAGGAAGTGTTATTGATAGATGACTTCAATTTGCCAGATGTTGATTGGGACGTTCTGTCTGCCGTGTCATCTAGAAATAGAGAGATTCGGCACTCTTTATAAGAACTGTTCCACCAACTTGTAATGGAACCCACACAGGAGGGGGCGATATTGGATGGATCTGGTGCTGATGAATGAGGAGAGTATTTCTGATGTTGTACTGGGTAAATCATCTGGCATCCAGTGATCACCAGATGGTATGTTTCAGTATTAGGGCACAAATGGAGATGGTTCATTCAAGTGATTACCCAAGACTTTAGGAAAACTAATTTTGTCAAGATGGGGGACTACCTGGAGGAATCAATTCAGAGGTTACATACATGGTAACATAGTAAACGACAGCAGATAAAGGCCTGTGTGGTCCATCCAGACTTCCCAACAAGATAATCTCATTTTACAAGGTATGCGATACTTTATATGTATGCCCAAGTTTGATTTGTCCTTGCCATTCTCATGGCACAGACTGTAGAAGTCTGCCCAGCACTATTCTTGTACTAAGTTCTGAAGCTAACGTTGAAGCCCTTTAAAATTTACACTCCAGCCCATCCATATCTATTCAGTCATGATCAGGGCATAGACCGTAGAAGTCTGCCCAGCACTGGTTTTGCTTCCCAATTACCGGTGTTACCACCCAATCTCTGCTAAGATTCCGTGGATCCATTCCTTCTAAACAGGATTACCCCACGCATGTTTGAATTCCATTACCATTTTCATCTCCACCACCTCCTGCGGGAGGGCATTCTATGTATCCACCACCATTTCCAGGAAAAAATACTTCCTGTCATTTCTCCTGAGTCTGCCCCCCTTCATCCTCAATTCATGTCCTCTAGTTCTACTGCCTTTCCATCTCCGGAAGAGGTTTGTTTGCGGATTAATACCTTTCAAATATTTGAACATCTGTATCATGTCACCCCTGTTTCTCCTTTCCTCCAAGGTATACACGTTCAGGTTGGCAAGTCTCTCCTCGTACGGCTTGCGAAGCAAATCCCATACCATTTTTGTAGCTTTTCTTTGCACCGTTTCCAGTTTTTTTTCATCCTTAGCTAGATACAGCCTCCAAAACTGAACACAATAATCCAAGTGGGACCTCACCAACCATTTTTAGAGTGGCATCAGCACCTCCTTTCTTCTGCTGGTTATACCCCTCTATATGCAGTCTAGCATCCTTCTTGTCACATTGTTTCTTCACCTTCAGATCCTCGGATACCCACACCCCAAGGTCTCTCTCCTGAGTCAAACTTACTAATCTCTCCCCCAAGTAGACTACTTTATGTAACCCCAGTCTTACCACACAATTCCAGGCACAAGCTATCTCTTTGGGTCACGTACTTGAACCAGGGCCACAAAACAAACAGTTTTATTTCATTGAGCTGGGCGCAGGTTGGGACCAGAATAATTCCAATAGACCGTAGTAGGGTTTTAAGCCACACTTTTACTTTATTCTCTTTATCAGTCTGGGAGAAAAATAACTTTACTCACATTAACACTTACTGTCCGGTTAGCACATGAGACCTTACTGCCAAGTCAATGGGTGGCGGTAAAGTCTCAGGCCGAAAATGGACATGCGCTCGTATTAATTTTGCCGCACGTCTATTTTCAGCCACAAAAAAGGCCTTTTTTACAGGCGTGCTGAAAAATGGACTTGAGCACGTCCATAACACGCAACTATACCAGCGCAGGTCACTTATTAAAAGCTAGCTAGCAACAATTTTTCAGTCTGCTAACCAGCTAAGTAACTGCATAAAGTTAGCCCAGCAAAACAGCAGGCCTAACGTTATGTGGCAAATTAATCAGGCATTGGTCTGAATATCGGCTGGTGCCCTCTTAACTTCCTGGTTGGCGATCATACCCAAATACTCAATGCCGGGAGTCGTGAATGTTGTATATTCCTCCCTATACTAGGCCTGTAAGATGGCACTGCTAGCCCTCAGATTTCCTAGATTTGCTGTCATCAGCATACTTTTGAGTTTCTCCCTGCAGCTGCATGTAAGCAGAGTGCTTGATCAGTAAATGGAAAGTACATGTTACATGTTAGGGTGAAACTCAGGAGGAACTGAGGCTCTGCGGCCCATATATGGCAGATACAAATGGATATAACTTTGATGGCGAAGAGAGACTGAGGACCCTCCAAAGAAGGAATTGTTCCTGTCAGATAGAAGGACACCAGGTGTTTCATACTACTTGTTTGCCTACATGGCTTTTGCATGCTGGGATCACGCTTTACTGATATGGGATTAGCCAATGGCCACTAAGTGTGCATGTGAACACAAGTAGGAGAGAATGATAGAATAGAAGAAATTGTCATTTTTGTATACATATAAAAAACAACAGAATATTGCCATATATGTGTAATGGAAGGAAACAGGAAAATCCATATATGAGCACAAGTTACATTTGGAGAAATCACATGATTTAGGAGACATGAAACTTATAACAGTATATAAATGAAAACAGAGAAAATTTTGCTGAGCAGATTTTGTTTTTCAGTCTGCGCGTCTGGCTACTGGGTGACAACCTGCTCCAGAGAGAACAATTATTTTGTATTAGCTTAGTGAAATACCAATAAAGATATTTTCTGGTTGCGCCAAATCTAAGTCTGATTGTCTCTCTTATTCCAGCCACTAAGGCTGAAGTGTTTTCCCCTCCCCATGGGCAAGAAACAGAACTACACAATGTCATGGCATTGAATATGCAAGTTTAGATCAGCCTACAGCTGGAAGTGGTTTGCCAGCCACTTACCATCGTGGGCTGAATACCAACCCCATATTTATTATTTCCACCCCCAATCTCAATATGCCCTATTTTGTCTCAGAAGAGTTGGGCAAACAGCAAAGTTGGTAAGGTAAATCAATATTTACCTAGGTAAACGGATTTTGAAAGTTGTTGATTCATAAGATAATGCATGGAGAAGCCCCTACCAATATGAATAACCTTATTGACCTCCCACCCAGAAACAGTTTGACATCTTCCCATACTTACCTCAATTTACACCTTCCCAATTGCAAAGGTATTAAGTACAGATCCTCCTATGCATCCAATTTTTCCTTTTTGGGTAGCCAGCTTTGGAACTTTCTACCAAGACCCATTCGAACAATCAACGACCATTTGCCCTTCAGGAAAGCATTGAAGACCCATCTGTTCAGGAAAGCCTACCCCAATGATCCAACTAACTAAAGCCTACCTACATGATTCTGTATTGACGATTGTTATACACTGACCATGTCTCCCATACCCATATGCTACCTCCTACCTTTTCCTTTCCATCCTCCCTACGCCTACCTCCTAACGTTCATTTCCTTCTATACTCAGTCCCTCCTATGCTCAATTTACTCATCAGTTTACCCCATTATTATGACATTTACTACACTTTGTATAATCTTCTTAAAGACTTTGTAACTCTGTTTACTTGTTACTATGTAAGCCGCATTGAGCCTGCTATGTGTGGGAAAGCGTGGGGTACAAATGTAATAAATAAATAAATAAATAAATAAATAAAATGACATCAATGCCTGTCTAATCAGAAAACAGAAAATGTTTCAAAGCTTTCAGATAATGACTTACGACCGGAAGCAACCAGAGCTATATCTTGACTAGCAACCTCGAGGTAGAAGGCTCTGTATCCTATTGCTCCTTTTTGACACATTATCCATATTAGTATACTGATGAAAATATAAAAAACAAAACATAGTTCACTGTTTCCATTTCAAATGTACTTTTTATACACAAAATTTATTAATCCATCCACTATATCTGGAGAGTCCCATGTAATACTAATACATAGCAGTATCTGCATCGTGAAGCTGCGATGAAGATAAATGGAAATAAAGACGATAAGGATCATTCAACGATTTAGAAGAACTGTTCTGTTGTACAGTGTATTGCTTATCGTTTAATGTCTGATGGATGCAGCTGGAAAAATGCACAGGGGAAAGAGAAGTTCAACAGATAGACTGAGTTTAAGGACCACTAATGCAAATTTATGCTGTTTTTCCTATTACATGAACCCATATTTTACTCCAGCAAAGATATACCCATTTGCCAGCTCCTTCTCTCAGTTATTTTGTCTTCCAAATGGCCACAACACAGATGAGTAGCAGATCTCAATTTTGTCTTATATAAAAATCAGATTTTATTTCCCCTGCCACAGTTTGATATAAGGAAAAAAACAAAGAAATATTTCTCCACCTCAGAAAGCTCTTGGGATGATTGCAAATGCCTTTGAAGACATTACTCGAAAAGATTTCTTGAATCGTCATTCATCTTTGAAGTTAATTGATTTTTTTTTATTTAAATATATATTTCCTACATTGATTATAATTGCTAAATAAAAGACTTAAAAATGTGCCATTGTAGGAATAATATGTAACATAGGAAGTCAACATGAACACCCACATTTAGGGGTAGACTCTGTATAGGGCACCCACATTTAGGTACCAGGAAAGTATAGATTCTATATATGACACCAAAAATGCACTATTCTATAAGCCACGCTTAAAGTTAGGCATGGCTTATAGAATAAAGTTTATGCCCAGGAATTGCGCCTAAATTTAGGTGCAGCCATTTGTGCCAACTGAAATGTGGTGCAAATGAGGTGCATATCCCCATTTATTCTATAACAATGCACGTTAATTTTGGGAACACCCCCATTCTACCCAGGACCCTCCCATTTGTACACCCCCTTTTTCAAATTGCATGTAAAATTTAGGCACAGATCCTGCGCCTAAATTTATGCATGTAAAGTTCAATTAAATTTACTTAATGCCAATAATTGCTTATTTCAAGCCAATTATTGGCGCTAATTAGCTTGTTATTTAATGAAATTGTGCTCACAACTTTTGGTGACTTTTACAGAATTAGGAGTTAAATGGCTTTTCTATGAAGCAAAGATACTTACCTGTAGCTGGTGTTCTGCAAGGACAGCAGGCCGCTTATTCTCACATGTGGGTGACATCATCAGATGGACACTGAATCACTAGCACTAGAGAAAATTCTAGCAGTGTCCCACCACACACGCGTTGGTGCCTTCCCGCCTGACACTTGAGCACGGATCCCTCAGTAAGGTGAAAAGCATAAAGAGTACAACCAAAAACAACTCCTAGAGCAGGTGGGAGGGTATGTTGAGAATAAGTGGCCTGCTGTCCTCGGAGAACACCAGCTATAGATAAGTATCTTTGCTTTCTCCAAGGACAAGCAGGCCTCATTATTCCCACATGTGGGAATCCCTAGCTACCATGCTCACTGAAAACAAGAAAGCTAGGATAATGGTGTCTTGAAACATCGAGACTACAACTTCAATCAACCTGAAACTATATACACACTAGCTGTGTAGGTGCAGCCTGAAACAGGGCCTAGGAGGGTGGAGTTGGATTCAAGACACTGAACAAATTCTGCAAACCTGCCTTTCCAAACCGACTGTTGTATCGGGTGTAGTGGAATGTGAATGTGTGGACTGAAGACCACATTGCAGCCTTGCAAATCTCCTCTACGGAGGTTGATCTCGGGTTGGCAACTGACGCAGCCATGGCTATAAATATTGTGAGACGTGATGTGTGCCTCAAGAATCAGTCCTGTCGGAGCATAAGCAAAGGAGATGCAGTCTGCTATCCAATTTGAAAGTGCGCATTTGACCTGTTGGGGTCAAAGGAAACAAAAAGATAGGTGGAATGTCAATGGGCTTTAGTCTGCTCCAGATAGAAGGCTACTACTAATCATTTCTATAGCACTACTGGACATACACAGTGTTGTACAGATTACATGCAGTTACTTTCTCTGTCCCTAGAGGGCTCATAATCTAAGTTTTTTATACTTGGGACAACAGAGGGCTAAGTGATTTGCATGAGGTCACAAGGTGCTACAGTGGGAATCAAACCCAGGTTGTTAGGATCAAAGCCCACCACATTAACCATTAGGCCATTCCTTAGGAAGGCTAAATCTTGCTTGCAGTCTAAATTATGTAGTACATGTTCGCCAGGATGGGCATGAGGTCTGGGGAAAAAAGTTGGAAGAACAACTGACTGATTAAGGTGGAACTCCGATAAGACCTTAGGAAAGAAGTTGGGGGTACATGCGAAGGACTACTCTGTTGTGACTTGCCTGCCTGGTGCGAAGGTGGCGGACCTCACGCGTCACCTAGATAGGATTTTATATAGTGCTGGGGAGGAGACGGCTGTCTTGGTACATGTGGGTACTAATGACATAGGAAAATGTGGGAGAGAGGTTCTGGAAGCAAAATTTAGGCTCTTAGGTAGAAAGCTGAAATCCAGATCCTCCAGGGTAGCATTTTCTGAAATGCTACCTGTGCCACGCGCAGGGCCCAAGAGACAGGCAGAGCTCCAGAGTCTCAATGCGTGGATGAGACGATGGTGCAGGGAGGAGGGTTTTAGATTTGTTAGGAACTGGGCAACATTCTGGGGAAGGGGGAGCCTATTCCGAAAGGATGGGCTCCATCTTAACCAGAGTGGGACCAGGCTGCTGGCATCGGCGTTTAAGAAGGAGATAGAGCAGCTTTTATTTTATTTTTTTATTTTTTCCAAGATTTTTTATCTTTTAAAATAGAAATGGGGGGAAGGCCGACAGTCGCTCAAAAGAGCATGGTTCGGGATAAGGTATCTTTCAAAGATATCACCATAACAGGGAAGATAGAGTATCCTGATAGTGAGGTTGCAAAAGAGATTGTAGTAGATCGGGTATCTTTAAATAACAATAAAAATCAGACAAAAGATTGCCAATTAATACTGTCAAGTACTAAGCATGATGTACTTAGGAACAACAAACATAGTTTGAAATGTCTATATGCGAATGCCAGGAGCCTAAGAAATAAGATGGGGGAGTTGGAATATATTGCACTAAATGAAAAATTAGATATAATAGGCATCTCTGAGACCTGGTGGAAGGAGGATAACCAGTGGGACACTGTCATACCGGGGTACAAATTATATCGTAGTGATAGGGTGAATCGGATTGGTGGAGGGGTAGCATTGTATATTAACGAGAGCCTTGAATCAAATAGATTGAAAATTCTGCAGGAAACAAAACACTCCTTGGAATCACTGTGGATTGAAATTCCATGTGCAAAGGGGAAAAGGATAGTGATAGGAGTGTACTACCGTCCGCCTGGCCAGGACGAACAGATGGATGCGGAAATGTTAAAGGAAATCAGGGACGCAAACAAACTGGGCAACACAATAATAATGGGGGATTTCAATTACCCGCATATAGACTGGGTTAATGTAACATCTGTACACGCAAGGGACATAAGATTTCTTGATGAAATCAAGGACAGCTTCATGGAACAGCTAGTTCAGGAGCCGACAAGAGAAGGAAAAATACTAGACTTAGTCCTTAGTGGTGCTCATGATCTAGTGCAGGGGGTAACGATACGAGGGCCGCTTGATAACAGTGATCATAATATGATCGGTTTTGATATTGGCATTGAAGGAAGTGAAACTAGGAAATCAAGTACGCTAGCGTTTAACTATAGAAAAGGTGATTACGACAAAATGAGAAAAATGGTGAAAAAAAGACTGAAAGGAGCAGCTCGCAGAGTAAAAAACTTGCATCAGGCGTGGATGCTGTTTAAAAACACCATCCTGGAGGTTCAGGACAAATATATTCCACGTATTAGAAAAAAGGGAAAAAAAGACTAAACGTCAGCCGGCGTGGCTAAACAGTAAGATAAAGGAAATCATTAGAGCCAAAAAACAATCCTTCAGAAAGTGGAGAAGAGAACCAACTGAAAGTAACAGGATAGATCATAAGGAATGCCAAGCCAAATGCAAAGCGGAGATAAGGAGGGCAAAAAAGGACTTTGAGAAGAAATTAGCGTTGGAAGCAAAAATACATAGTAATAATTTTTTTAGATACATTAAAAGCAGGAAACCGGCCAAAGAGTCGGTTGGGCCGCTGGACGAAAATGGTGTTAAAGGGGCGATCAAGGAGGACAAAGCCGTAGCGGAGAAATTAAATGAATTCTTTGCTTCGGTCTTCACCGAGGAGGATTTGGGGGGGACACCGGTGCCGGAAAGAATATTTGAAGCGGGGGAGTCAGAGAAACTAAACAAATTCTCTGTAACCTTGGAGGATGTAATGGGTCAGTTCAGCAAGCTGAAGAGTAGTAAATCACCGGGACCTGATGGTATTCATCCCAGAGTATTAATAGAACTAAAAAATGAACTTCCGGAGCTACTGTTAGAAATATGCAATCTGTCCCTAAAATCGAGTGTAGTACCGGAAGACTGGAGGGTAGCCAATGTTACTCCGATTTTTAAGAAGGGTTCCAGAGGAGATCCGGGAAATTATAGACCGGTGAGTCTGACGTCGGTGCCGGGCAAGATGGTGGAGGCTATTATTAAGAATAAAATTGCAGAGCATACAGTGGGGGAAATAAGTATTTGATCCCTTGCTGATTTTGTAAGTTTGCCCACTGACAAAGACATGAGCAGCCCATAATTGAAGGGTAGGTTATTGGTAACAGTGAGAGATAGCACATCACAAATTAAATCCGGAAAATCACATTGTGGAAAGTATATGAATTTATTTGCATTCTGCAGAGGGAAATAAGTATTTGATCCCCCACCAACCAGTAAGAGATCTGGCCCCTACAGACCAGGTAGATGCTCCAAATCAACTCGTTACCTGCATGACAGACAGCTGTCGGCAATGGTCACCTGTATGAAAGACACCTGTCCACAGACTCAGTGAATCAGTCAGACTCTAACCTCTACAAAATGGCCAAGAGCAAGGAGCTGTCTAAGGATGTCAGGGACAAGATCATACACCTGCACAAGGCTGGAATGGGCTACAAAACCATCAGTAAGACGCTGGGCGAGAAGGAGACAACTGTTGGTGCCATAGTAAGAAAATGGAAGAAGTACAAAATGACTGTCAATCGACAAAGATCTGGGGCTCCACGCAAAATCTCACCTCGTGGGGTATCCTTGATCATGAGGAAGGTTAGAAATCAGCCTACAACTACAAGGAGGGAACTTGTCAATGATCTCAAGGCAGCTGGGACCACTGTCACCACGAAAACCATTGGTAACACATTACGACATAACGGATTGCAATCCTGCAGTGCCCGCAAGGTCCCCCTGCTCCGGAAGGCACATGTGACGGCCCGTCTGAAGTTTGCCAGTGAACACCTGGATGATGCCGAGAGTGATTGGGAGAAGGTGCTGTGGTCAGATGAGACAAAAATTGAGCTCTTTGGCATGAACTCAACTCGCCGTGTTTGGAGGAAGAGAAATGCTGCCTATGACCCAAAGAACACCGTCCCCACTGTCAAGCATGGAGGTGGAAATGTTATGTTTTGGGGGTGTTTCTCTGCTAAGGGCACAGGACTACTTCACCGCATCAATGGGAGAATGGATGGGGCCATGTACCGTACAATTCTGAGTGACAACCTCCTTCCCTCCGCCAGGGCCTTAAAAATGGGTCGTGGCTGGGTCTTCCAGCACGACAATGACCCAAAACATACAGCCAAGGCAACAAAGGAGTGGCTCAGGAAGAAGCACATTAGGGTCATGGAGTGGCCTAGCCAGTCACCAGACCTTAATCCCATTGAAAACTTATGGAGGGAGCTGAAGATGCGAGTTGCCAAGCGACAGCCCAGAACTCTTAATGATTTAGAGATGATCTGCAAAGAGGAGTGGACCAAAATTCCTCCTGACATGTGTGCAAACCTCATCATGAACTACAGAAGACGTCTGACCGCTGTGCTTGCCAACAAGGGTTTTGCCACCAAGTATTAGGTCTTGTTTGCCAGAGGGATTAAATACTTATTTCCCTCTGCAGAATGCAAATAAATTCATATACTTTCCACAATGTGATTTTCCAGATTTAATTTGTGATGTGCTATCTCTCACTGTTACCAATAACCTACCCTTCAATTATGGGCTGCTCATGTCTTTGTCAGTGGGCAAACTTACAAAATCAGCAAGGGATCAAATACTTATTTCCCCCACTGTATACAAAAACATGGACTGATGAGACAAAGTCAGCACGGATTTAGTGAAGGGAAGTCTTGCCTCACCAATCTAATGCATTTTTTTGAGGGGGTAAGCAAACATGTGGACAATGGGGAGCCGGTTGATATTGTATATCTGGATTTTCAGAAGGCGTTTGACAAAGTGCCACACGAAAGACTCCTGAAGAAATTGCAGAGTCATGGAATCGGAGGTAGGGTATTATTATGGATTAAGAACTGGTTGAAAGATAGGAAGCAGAGAGTAGGATTGCGTGGCCAGTATTCTCAGTGGAGGAGGGTAGTTAGTGGGGTCCCGCAGGGGTCTGTGCTGGGTCCGTTGCTTTTTAATGTATTTATAAATGACCTAGAGATGGGAATAACTAGTGAGGTAATTAAATTCGCCGATGACACAAAATTATTCAGGGTCGTCAAGTCGCAGGAGGAATGTGAACGATTACAGGAGGACCTTGCGAGACTGGGAGAATGGGCGTGCAAGTGGCAGATGAAGTTCAATGTTGACAAGTGCAAAGTGATGCATGTGGGTAAGAGGAACCCGAATTATAGCTACGTCTTGCAAGGTTGCGCGTTAGGAGTTACGGATCAAGAAAGGGATCTGGGTGTCGTCGTCGATGATACGCTGAAACCTTCTGCTCAGTGTGCTGCTGCGGCTAGGAAAGCGAATAGAATGTTGGGTGTTATTAGGAAGGGTATGGAGTCCAGGTGTGCGGATGTTATAATGCCGTTGTATCGCTCCATGGTGCGACCGCACCTGGAGTATTGTGTTCAGTACTGGTCTCCGTATCTCAAAAAAGATATAGTAGAATTGGAAAAGGTACAGCGAAGGGCGACGAAAATGATAGTGGGGATGGGACGACTTTCCTATGAAGAGAGGCTGAGAAAGCTAGGGCTTTTCAGCTTGGAGAAGAGACGGCTGAGGGGAGATATGATAGAAGTGTATAAAATAATGAGTGGAATGGATCGGGTGGATGTGAAGCGACTGTTCACGCTATCCAAAAATACTAGGACTAGAGGGCATGAGTTGAAGCTACAGTGTGGTAAATTTAAAACGAATCGGAGAAAATTTTTCTTCACCCAACGTGTAATTAGACTCTGGAATTCGTTGCCGGAGAACGTGGTACGGGCGGTTAGCTTGACGGAGTTTAAAAAGGGGTTAGATAGATTCCTAAAGGACAAGTCCATAGACCGCTATTAAATGGACTTGGAAAAATTCCGCATTTTTAGGTATAACTTGTCTGGAATGTTTTTACGTTTGGGGAGCGTGCCAGGTGCCCTTGACCTGGATTGGCCACTGTCGGTGACAGGATGCTGGGCTAGATGGACCTTTGGTCTTTCCCACTATGGCACTACTTATGTACTTATGTACTTATGTAAATTTAATGTGTGGTGAGTGAGCTACTAGGGCTCATTAGCGACCGCCAGCAAGAATGAGTGGAAAATCAGCCTGTGATCTTGAAGCAGATGCAGTAATTTGAAACGCTGGCCACCGTTGATCACAGTCATAGTCTGGAGAAAGACATCGAGACCAAGACCACAAAGTTTAAGTTTGAAAGCTATTTAAACCAGCAGCTTAGAAGTTTGACATGTAGTAAAATATTATTGAGAGCCCCACCCAGGAGGTTTTTTTGCTGATGATGAGGAAGTCCAACTCCTATCCAACTATATGTTGAAGTTATATAGGAGTTTGCGAGAGGCTTTTTCCTCCTTAGTAAACATAAGTGTGCACCATTTTTTTTAGAGCTCTGGGTGTATTTGAATACCCATTTTATTCTCACAGCATTTCCTCTACTGTACATTTTTCCATCCTATTTTTATCTTTCTATAGCTTTTCTTATAGGTTCTATTTCTTTTAACACATTTTTCTTGTTTCCCTTTATCACATCCATAGTATTCGATTCTTTTCACGCACTCCTTGCGCCTTGCCTCCCTACTCACTTACCCTTCCCACTTCTTAATTCCCTCATCCTTCACTTTTCCCCTCAACTCTTCCTCCACCATTCCCTTTTTGCTTCTCCCATCCATATGACCTTTTTTCAGCTGCTTCCCCTCTCATCTTTCTCCTTAACCTTGTTCCTTACACTCCATCTCCTCTTGCCTTTTCCTATCTCTCTTCCACCTTCTCCCTCCGTCTTCCCCTCCCTTTAACATTCCTCCCCCCTCATCACATCCTTCCTTCTATCTCTCTCACCTCTCTTATCTCCCTCTTTTCCAGCACATTCTCTATCTTTCTTCTTTCCCTACCTCTTCCCTTCAAACTCTCCCCTTCTATCCTTTCTCTTCCTCTATTTCCTTCTCTCACCCTCCAACCCATCCTGACACACCCTCTCTCCTCAAACCTCTCTCTCTCTCCCCCTCCCACCTCACACAGTAACATAGTAGATGACAGCAGAAAAAGACCTGCACAGTCCATCCAGTCTGCCCAACAAGATAAACTCATATGTGTATCCTTACCTTGATTTGTACCTGCCTTTTTCAGGGCATAGACCGTACAAGTCTGCCCAGCAGTATTTCCCGCCTCCCAACCACCAGTCCCGCCTCCCATCACCGGCTCTGGCACAGACCGTATAACTCTGCCCTCCACTATCCTCACCTCCCAACCACCAACCCCTCTTCCCCCACCTGCTCCACCACCCAATTTCGGCTAAGCTGCTGAGGATCCAATCCTACTGCACAGGATTCCTTTATGCATATCCCATGCATGTTTGAATTCCGTTACCGTTTTCATCTCCACCACCTCCCACGGGAGGGCATTCCAAGCGTCCACCACCCTCTCAGTGAAAAAATACTTCCTGACATCTTTCCTGAGTCTGCCCCCCTTCAATCTCATTTCATGTCCTCTTGTTCTACCGCCTTCCCATCTCCGGAAAAGATTCATTTGCGGATTAATACCTTTCAAATATTTGAATGTCTGTATCATATCACCCCTGTTCCTCCTTTCCTCCAGGGTATACATGTTCAGGTCAGCAAGTCTCTCTTCATACGTCTTGGAACGCAAATCCCATACCATTCTCGTAGCTTTTCTTTGCACCACTTCCATTTTTTAAACATCCTTCGCAAGGTACGGCCTCCAAAACTGAACACAATATTCCAGGTGGGGCCTCACCAACGACTTGTACAGGGGCATCAACACTTCCTTTCTTCTGCTGGTCACACCTCTCTCTATACAGCCTAGCAACCTTCTCACTATGGCCACCGCCTTGTCACACTGTTTCGTCGCCTTCAGATCCTCGGATACTATCACCCCAAGATCCCTCTCCCCCTCAGTACCTATCAGACTCTCACCGCCTAACCTCCTCCCATACACTCTCTCTCCTCTTCCAGATACTGTGTGAAGTAATACAAAACCTTATCAATGGACACTATACCATACCAGTAGCATGCCCAAAACACAAACTGTACCAACCCTATCTCAAAAAAGCCAGCACAGCAAATATTCTAGAACATCAATTCAACTCCAGAGTCCGATACAGAATCTACATTTTAAAATAATCCTTCATGTTGGTTACACAAATCAGACACAGATCAACACCTAGTAAAGAATGAAAAACCTCAAAATAGAAACAAAAACAGACAAAACATGAAATAGAAAAGCCAGGAACCCAGACTCTGTGAGCAGCAGAATACCAAAGAAAGAAGCATAAATGCATTTCAAATTTATTCATTTCACTTATATCCCACATTTTCCCAATCAAATTGTGTTCAATGTGGCTAACAGATTATTATATTAACAATACAAACCGGGTTCAATGTATCTAACATATTAAACTAACAATACAAATTAGTCAGTGAATACATCAATATAAAAGACTCGTAGGGTTGAATTAAACAATGATTAAACAGAATGTGATAATTAATGTGAAAGAATAACATTATGAAGTGAAAAAGAATGGAAATGAACGCTTTGAATTAGGATTCTTCCGTACAGGGGGGTCCATCAAGACAAAATTTCTTAAAAAGAAAGGTTTTTAAAGATTTCCAGAATTTCAAATAATTATGCTCCCATCTTACTAGTTTCGGGAGGGAGTCCCGCCATTTGGTACATTGGTAAGGGAACCCTGCCATGAAAGCTGATTTATATACCACATTTTTGCAACTAGGATAATGCAGAGTTAAATAGTCTCTAGAACCAGGAAGAGGGTTACATAAGGGTAGATTAATTAAAGGTTGCTTATAAATTGCGGTTAACCCATAGAGGGCGACTCATCTTCCGCCAAAGTCGCTATGCCCACATTAGCCCTCTCCTTAAATCACTTCACTGGCTCCCTATCCATTTCCGTATTCAATTCAAACTTCTCCTATTGACCTATAATTGCATTCACTCTGCCGCTCCCCAGTACCTCTCCACTCTTGTCTCTACCTACGTCCCTCCTCGAGTACTCCGTTCTGTAGATAAATCTCTCCTATCTGTCCCTTTCTCCTCTACTGCTAATTCAAGACTCCGTTCTTTTTATCTCGTTGCACCTCACGCCTGGAATAGACTTCCCGAGCCTGTACGTCTAGCCCCGTCTTTAGCCGTTTTCAAGTCCAAACTCAAAACCCACCTCTTTACCACTGCTTTTGACTCCTAACTCACTTGCCCTGTCCTTTATCCTCTTTATTCCCTTACCCTTAATCGTTCTGTCTGTTTACCTGTCTTATCTAGATTGTGAGCTCTTTGAGCAGGGACTGTCTTTTGTGTATGGTGTACAGCGCTGCGTATGCCTTGTAGCGCTATAGAAATGATAAGTAGTAGTAGTAGTACTATGGGCATGTGCGCTAGCATTTTTAGCACATGCAAAAAATTAGTGCATGCTAACCGTGTAAGATGCCTATAGTATGAGCATCTACACGGTTAGCGTGCAATGTTTAGTACATGCTAAAAATGTTAGCATGCCTCTAGCATAGCTCAGTAAACAGGGCCCATAGAGTGTTGACCATGAATACTCAAGAGTTTAAAGGCTGTTCTTGCTTTTATAGGGAGTCAGTGTAGATTTCTGAGCAGAGGAGAGGCTTTCTCAAAATGTGTGACCTTGTAAACAAGTCTGGCTGCGGTGTTTTGGGCCGTTTGCAATCTTTCTAAGGTCAATACTTTGCAGCTGGCAGAAATGGCGTTTGCAGCAATCAAAGTGTGATAGTACTAGTGATTGTACCAAGGTTCTGAAGATATCATTAGAGAAGAGATATCTGATTCCTTGTAACCTCCACATTACTCTGAATGCTTTGGCTGTGACTGCTTGAACTTGGGCATCGAAAGATATATATTATTACTCCTAATCTCCCCCAACATTCAGCCGATGGCAGTCAGCATTATTTTAAACGCTGATCATCAATGGCTAAATTATCCGGCGATATTTATTTATTTACTAGGAAAAAAGGCCCGTTTCTGAGAGCAATGAAACGGGCACTAGCATGGTTTTCATCGGTAGTGTGTATGTTTGAGAGAGAGTGTGTGTGTGAGAGTGACTGTGTGAGAGAGGCTGAGTGAATGTGCGAGTGTGTGTGACATAGAGTGAGGCTGTCTGTGTGAGAGTGTGTGTGTGAGAAAGAATGTGAGTGTGCGTTTGATATATATAGACTTTGTGTGTGAGTGAGTGATTGATTGAGGGAGAGAGTGTGTGCGTTTGAAAGCGTGTGTGTGTGTTTCTGTGTATGTGTGAGTGTTTTAAGCAGGTGGTGCATTCCCCTCCCCCTACCGTGCCCCTCTTCTTCCCCCTCCTCTCACTGCCCCAGTCACCCTTCAAGTTCCAGGCCACCCTCCCCCCCTCAGAGTGAGTGTATGTGTTTGAAAGAGTGTGTGTGTGTATATGTGTGAATGTTTTAAGCAGGTGGTGCATTCCCCTTCCCCTTCTGTGCTCCTCTTTCTCCCCCTCTGCTCACCGTCAACTTTCCAGTCTGCCCTCCCTCCCTCCCCCCTGCCCCCCTCTTCACCCCAAGCCCTCCTCCCTCCCTGTTCTTTGCTCCCAGGCACTGAATGCAGCATTCAGGCATTGATTGTGTGCTGTGCTGCTTCTCCTCTTTCTGTCCCCGTAGGAGCGCAGGTACCAGGAAGTTGTTTTGAACTTCCTGTTCCTGCGCTCCAGGGCCAGTGAGAGGAGAGATGAGTGGCTGCAGAACAGACAGCCAATGGCTGAAGGCTGCCTGCGTTTCCGTTTTTGTTTTGGGTTTTTTTCAAGATAAGCGGCGATCTTTGAGGGGGGAGGGTAGATATGGGAAGCGGCGACCTCAGGAGGTGGGGTTGTGAGGGGAAGCGGTGAACGCAGGGGGGATGGAGTTTGAAAGAGGCGAACTTGGGGGGGTGCATAGCATAGGGGAAGCAGCGACCTCGCTCGCGGGCGGATGGAGAGGGGAAGCAGCGAACTGGGGGGGGTGGAGAATGGAAGAGGCGACCTTGGGGGGGTGGAGAGGGGAAGCGGCGACCTCGTGGGTGAGTGGAGAGGGCGGGGAAGCTGCGTACTTGGGGCGGGGGTGGAGAGAGGAGGTGACGAACCTCGTGGGGCGTGGAAACAGAGCTGGGCTTCCTTGATTCGTCGAGTGTCTTTGCTCCGCCCTCGACGTCATCACGTTGTGACGCGAGGGCGGGGCAGACACTGAAGGCCAAACCGGATATCTCGGGCGCCTCAAGTTCCGGCTTGAGGCTTCATCGAACGTTAGAGGTGCCTTTTATATATATAGATTTGTTTGTTTGTTTGGTACTTTTGTACCGCACGTTTTCCCACCTATTTGCAGGCTCAATGTAGCTTACATAGTACCGTAAACGGTGTTAGCCGATTCCGGTATGAACTAATACAATTACAAGGTGATATTGTGGTAGAGAGAGGTACATGTGTGGTAAATACAAATACAATTGGATATTTCGTGCCAGGCCATGCCCGGGTACCAGCACTGATTATCGGGGACCAATTTGGGTCGGGCAGGCTGCTGCAGCTTATTCAGCCGAGCCCACGTAAGAGTTATGACAACCAGGCTGAATATTCAGGCCAGGTCGCATACTTAAAAAAAAATTATTAAATTGAAATCACCCAGGAGCCCCCAATGTGTCGTATCCCCTCCCCCTCCCCCCCCGCAAATTCCCCCCATCCCCACCCCAACCCTCCCTCGTAGTTCATGCAGCCCCCCCCCCCAGGCCTGCCTTAAACCCTGGTGGTCCAGTGGATGTCATTGGGGGCAGGAGCAGAGCGAGTCCGTTTTGGGCCTGAGACCTTACCACCACCCATTGACTTAGCGGTAAGGTCTCACCTGTTAACCGGGAGGTAATCGTCAGCAGACGTACACTGCCGATTACTGCTCAGTTAGCACCACGCGGTAGAAAATAGAAATTATTCTTGGCTGCGCATTTTGGACACGCGTAGAAATTAGAGTTACCGCCCGGGGCACGCGGTAGCCAGGCAGTAGTTCTAATTTGACATGCACTGCGCATGCGTAGGGCGCCTACGCGTCTTACTAAATGCTTTTGAATATCGGGGTGTTTGTTTAGGCCTATCCCATATTTATTTATTTATTTGTAGCATTTGTATCCCACAATTTTCCCACCTATTTGCAGGCTCAATGTGGCTTACATTGTTCCGTAATGGCGATCGCCATTCCGGAGTGAGAAATACATAGTTATATTGCAGGTCACAGAGAGGGGCATAATTGAACGAAAACGTCTATCTCCATGGGCGTTTATCTCCGAGAACAGGTCCGTGAAGGGGCGGACCGAACCGTATTTTCGAAAAAAATAGACGTCCATGTTTTATTCGACAATTTGTGAGCTGGGCGTTTTTGTTTTTCAGTGATAATGGGAAATGAAAGCGCCCAGCTCAAAAACGAATAAATCCAAGGCATTTGTTCATGGGAGGGGCCACACTGGTCCCCCTCACATGCCAGGAGACCAACCGGGCACCCTAGGGGGCACTTTTACAAAAAAAAAAAAAAAGTAAAAGAGCTCCCAGGTGCATAGCACCCTTCCCTTGTGTGTTGAGCCCCCCAAATCCCCCTCAAAACCCACTGCCCACAAGTCTACACCATTACTATAGCCCTAAGAGGTGAAGGGGGGCACCTACATGTGGGTATAGTGGGTTTGGGGGGGGGTTGGACGACTAAGCATTAAGCAGCACAATTGTAACAGGTAGGGGGGGATGGGCCTGGGTCCACCTGCCTGAAGTCCACTGCACCCCCTAACAACTGCTCCAGGGACCTGCATACTGCTGCCAGGGAGGTGGGTATGACATTTGAGGGTGAAAATAAAAAGTTGTGAACATCATGTTTTGTGGTGGGAGGGGGTTAGTGACCACTGGGGGAGTCAGGGGAGGTCATCCCCGATTCCCTCCGGTGGTAATCTGGTCATTTAGGGCACTTTTTGGGGCCTTATTCGTGAAAAAAACAGGGTCCAGAAAAAGTGCCCTAAATTCTAGCTACAAACGCATACTTTTTTTTCCATTATCGGCAAAAGGCGCCCATCTCTGTTCGGGTGATAACCACGCCCCAGTCCCACCTTCACCACGCCTCTGACACTCCCCCGTCAACTTTGTACGCTTCCGCGATGGAGTGCAGTTGAAAACGTCCAAAATCGCCTTTCCATTATACCGATTTATTCGTTTTTCTGAGATAAACGTCTATCTCCCGATTTGGGTCGAAATCTAGGCGGTTTTTCTCTTTCAATTATAAGGTGGAGAGTGGATTAGACATTCAAGTAAAGAGAATTCATTTTCGTAATGAGAAATAAAAAGGTATTGGAATGTAACAGGTACCTACAGAGATATAAATTCCCATTCATTTTTGGTTTTGAAGTTACCAAGAGAAGAACTAAGAATTAAACAGCAAGCTTTAAGAGAGCAAAATATATGCCTCAGTTGCTTTTGCAAAGGGAATGTGAATTGCAGCTCTTGAAGGCTTTCTGGAAGATGAATAGCAGGTTTCAGCACATCTGTCATATCCTGTCATTAGAGCTAAAATGCATTGGACATGAATTGTTTTTATACAGCCCAGTATTTATTTTCAATTTATTTTTCATCTCCTTCTGTCGTGTCTGCTTTTTATCTGGAAATGGGATCCTTGAAGATTTCAGGCTGCAAGTTAGATGATAACATAACACTTTTGTTTGATGTTTGAGATGGTCATATTTTTTTGTTTATTGATTGTAGCCAAGCGTGGCATTTTCCACAGGCTGCGTCAGCCACACTATCACCGCTGAGCTTAAAAGCTTTGGGTAGGGTAGGGGGGGAATCCCAGGAGTTGCTTACCACTTCTCTAGGCTAATGCACCAGAAGCCTTCATTAAGAACTAACTTGCAAGCTTACTCATTCAGTGGCTGTTCAATTACTTCCCCTTTAGATACTGCAAATGGAGTTAGAGATCACCAGGTAGGAAGGAAAGCACAGGGTATGAATAGCACAAACCAGGGGCAGACTGACAGTGATCTGGGCCCTCGGGCAGTAAAGGTCACTGGGCCCTCCCCCCCGGCCCCTGGTGCCTGGATGCCGCAACACTCTCTACTGCCGAGCTGCCGCCACCCCTCCTCCTACACACTAACAGCCCCCATACCGCCCCCTCCCACATAACACAGTCCCATGAGCCTCAGTCTGCCCTTCCAGGTCCTACCTTGTAGCTTCTTCAGGGGCAAGAAAGAACCCCACTCTTTCATGCCTTGCGCCTCTGTGTTTCCAAAATAAGCGTTGAGACTTCCCGCGGTTGTCTCACGGGTCTTGACAGTCTCGCGAGACTGCTGCAGGGACTCTAGGAAGCCATTTCTAAAACACGATGGCACAGTGCTGGGCAGGAACAGCAGCAGCGGGCAGGAAAGAGTGTTGTTCTTTCCTGCCTCCCGCAGAGGCCATTAGACCACAGGGGCCCTTCAAGGTGGGACTGTGGAGGGCCCACTGAGGCTTTTTTGGATTTCTGCACCCCAATTGCATCACTCTGCACTTCTTCACATTAAATTTTAACTGCCAGACCCTTGACTATTCTTCCAACGTTTGGAGATCCCTTCTCAAAGTTTCTACTCCCTCCAGGGTATCCACTCTATTGGTTATCTTCGTGTCATCCTCAAAAAGGCAAATTTTTCCTTCAAGCCCTTCAGCAAGGTCTCTCACAAATATATTAAACAGAATCGGGTCCAGCATCGACCCCCTAAGGCGCTCCACTATTCACCTTCCTTTCCTCTGAGCAGATTCCATTTACCACCACCCTCTGTTGCCTCTCAGTCAACCAGTTTCCAATCCAGTTCATCACTTTGGGTCCTAGGTTCAGCCCTCTCAGCTTATTCAGAAGTCTTCTGTAAGGGAAAATATCAAAGTCTTTGCTGAAATCCAAGTAGATTACATCTAACGCATGTCTTTCATCCAGTTCTTTGGTCACTCAGTCAAAGAAGTCAATCATATTCGTTTGTCAGGATTTTCCTTTGCTAAAGCCACGTTGGCTTGGATCCTGTAACCTAGAAAGTTAACTATCCTTTTCTTCTGCAGCAACTCCATTATTTTTCCTACCACCAACGTGAGACTTACCGGCCTGTAGTTTCCCACTTCTTCCCTGTCTCTGCTTTTGTGAAGAGGGACCACATCAGCTCGTCTCTATTCCCATGGAACCTCTTCTGTCTCTAAAGTTCTATTAAATAAATCCTTAAGAGGTCCCACCAGGACTTCTCTGAGCTCCCTCTGTATCCTGGGATGTATCCCATCTGGCCCCATAGCTTTCTCCAATTTCAGATACTCAAGCTGTGTCTCAGTAATGGACTCCAGAATGGGTACAAATTTCTTGATGCTGACAGAGTTTAGAGAGAATTTGTCTACTATCTCCCAGATTACATATAGTGCGCTCAGATTTTATAACACCACGCGTAACTTAATTGGCTTAACAAGCTAATGAGCACCGATAACAGCACTTAACAAACAATAATGAGCACTAATTGGCACTGATTAGAATTTAGGCACACAGCTCGCTAAGCGTATTCTGTAGCGATGTTCGCTGAACTCTAACACAAAGAGGCAAAAAGGGGCATGGTTATAGGTGGGGAAATGGGGATTTCATGGGCGTTCCAAAATTTAGGTGCCTAATTATAGAATATGGCACAGCGCACTGTAGGTAGTCTAAATAAGTCTTATAGGAAAACAGCTCCTAAGATTTAATTTATGCCAAGGTCCTAGTGACCGAACTCCTGAAGAAACAAATATTCTGTACTCGTGCTAGGGGATATAGGACCTCCCTTTGGCACCTAACCAAAATTAGCTAAGCTAGAGAGAACGCAACCAAAGCAACAGATGGAATATATTATTCATTATAATAAAGAGAATATATGTATAAACAGAACAGCAGCAAGGCTTAGCAAAATACAATATATAACTTGCTGATAATAATAAAAACAAATAGATTGCTACCAAAATAAAGACTATGCAAATGATTCTTACTGGAATACTAGGTGATTACACAAACCTGATTTTGTAATCGTGAAAACTTACACTACACTTCTTATGCAAAATACAACTGTTAGCGGCTTATTCCCTGACCACGAGTCATGACCTAACCAATCTTATCACAGACAAACGCCAATCGCTAATCCCCGACTATAGGCAGTAATTCTGTTATCTCACCATGTTGTCTCTGAAGCAGTTTCCCGATGAGGTTGGCACAGATTTCTCCTTAGACTCCAGCTGTATCCACAGCGAGTCTCAGTCTCGGATTCAGATCAGGTCTATCTTCGAAAGCAGGTGTCACAGTCATTTTGTGTCGCGTCTCAGAGTGGATGTAGCTGAATCCAAAGGTATTTTCACCAGATATGTAGTTCACAAGGTTAGAACAACAAGTCTCTTGCTCACTCCGAGCCTTCTAACCTTTCTTCTCAGGTCTCTTTCCTTCTTGCCAGTCCCAACTGTCTTCTCCCTCCCGTTCCTGCTTTCATAATACCTCTCAGTCAGATGATACCACGGGACCAATCATGATCCTGTCCAGCTAACTCCATGAGCATGAAGAGTCCTTTGTTCGTGACCCTGAAGTTGATACCTAGGTCTGCATATCTGTTTCCAACCAGGCTTACTGTAGCCATAGGTCTCACTCCCCTTTCAATTCTCAGGGAGATAACAGGGGAATGTCCTTGGATTGCGGTATGCCTGCCAGTGATTTTCCAGAAGCTGAAAAGCTGGATCTTGCTGACACAGTGTGCACAGGTCAGAGGTTATAGAATCCATCTTGTTGTAACAGGCTGTATTAGGCTGTATGAACCAAGACCAGCTCAGGTGAGATCTCAGGTAAATAACCCTACAGCACCTAAATCTACTCGCTGAGATTTACACTAGGTTTTCGTTGACGGTAAATGGATGCACGCAGATATCGGCACTGAAATGTCAACTAATCATATTCTATAATCGGTGCCTAAATCTAGGTGCCGATTATAGAATATGCTTAGTCGGCACTGATTTCAGCGCCAATTTTTTTAGGCGTCATATATAGAATCTCCTCCTATTCGACCCCGTATCAAAAACTGTGCAGTACATCAGTCACAAATTCCTCACAGATCAAGTATAGACTCCAACTTGTCTGACCTCCTTCAGGTAACATAAACACAGAATATCTAAATGTAACAGTGTTCACCACTGTTACATATTGTTACAAATAAAACTGCTTTATAAATTACTAAAATAAAGGAGAGTCAGACTCAGAAGGCTGTTATTTATACGAGAAGAAGCATTTTATTTAAACTTACCAAGGGCATATGATTATTTCAGTTCAGGTAGTCATCAAATCAGTATTTAATCAGTCAAGACAGTCAAAAGCTTTTTCTCATAGAGAGCAGTAAAACTGGACGCTAATGTGCGAATCCACAATATTACTTCGCTAACTTCTACAGATTACAGCTGTTAGTTATACCCTAAAAATCACACTGCAATTACATCATATATTTATTTCTGTCCTCATTCTCCATATGTAATTATAATAATTTGCTTAGTATCAAATTACCAAATTATCTTTGTGTCAGCATAATAAATTTTCATATAATCAGCACTTTGTACTGGAAATTACTTAATCTAACATTTACTGTAATTTCACCTAATCAGAAGGTCATAGGGGTCATTCTCATTTGCAACATCAATGTCCTCATAACCACCTGTTCTGCTTACCCTTACCACAAGTTTCGTTTACCTGCCTACCACCTGTTAGACTATCAAAATTCCCCTAAATTAACTGGGTCTAATAAACTATTTTCTAATGAAATCGTATTTTCGGTTCCTCAGTAAAACTGCTTGCAACCATTTTGATTTCCTGGTTAGGCATAGTGCAAACCCTTGACAAGAACAGTTGCTACAGGGCCATTTCAGTAAATGTCAGTAAATATTCGAGCAAACAAAAGAGCAGATCACTAGGTGGTGTTAATAAGACTTTATTGGAGAAATAATCGCCCGACACAGACTTGCGTTTCGCCCACAAGGGCTGCGTCAGGGGCTCTAAAATAACAAACAGTAATAAAATAATGAATCAACAACATATAACACCACTCATAATATATAGAGAAAAATTAAATAAAGAAACTTAAGAAAGTTAAGAAAAAAATTATTAAGAAAAAAGAAAGAAGTACATAGAATACCATGACATGTGCACATAACAAAATCTCAAATAGGGGGCGTGTCAAGATGGCGGATTGAATGGAGGACGCCTCTCTAGCTTCTGAACCTTTCCTCAGAGTAATTTGTTTCTTGCTAAAAGTCTTTTTCGGTTTTTAAAGTGCACATACAAAAGGAAGGGGAGCGGTGAAGAGCCTACCGGCAGTGGCTGTGATACTGCTTTGTTTCAGACGACGCTAGATAGGTTCGCCACCAGTACACCACGATTGACCGGCTCGCGTGAGATTCCCCCGTTGGGAGAAGCAGGTGGAACGCCTGCCTCACTGGGAAATACAACACCTCTATCCTCGCTGGATTAAATCCTCCGCCTTGCCCAGCAGCTTCAGAAATGTGCTGACGCTCCGGAAACCCGATGTTGGTGTGGAGGAAGATCTAACTGCTGGAGCACAAGCTGAAAACGCCGGGGAAAGAACATTAACATCGAGCATACAGCTCCCAAGGCGATAACCTTAGAAGCCATCTGACACGCAATAAAAACACTTACTACTACAGTTGCTCCGGTGTGAGTAAGTGGATTTACTAACTTCTGCCATTGAGACTTTTAAGAAGATTCAGAAAAAAGTGATATAGTACACCCAGACGGACATATCTAATTTAAAACTTAAAACTGCATATGCTTATAAAAGATAGAGGATGATACACCGCAAGATTGAACAATTTGAAAACTATGATAGGCGTTTAAATTTACGCCTTTTGAATTTCCAAGACCTTCAGAGTTCAATGCGAGTGAAATGTTTAAAAATATTAACGGAGGTTCTTCAATATTCTTCTGACCTATTCCCCTAATTAGTAAGATCTATTACCTTCCTGATTTCAAGCAGGAGAAGAAAGCCGAAAAGAAGTAGTGGATTTACAAAATTTAACGGATTTTCTTGAACAATCTAATATAACAGTTTTGGAAAAGAACAACTTTGCTGGTTTCAATGGTGTTTGAACAGGACTTACACTCTTTGTTGAAAATATTCTTAGAAATTCTACAAAAATGTTTCTAGGGATAGAATTTGGATCTATCCTGATGTGGTGAAAACCACTCAGGATAGACGTAAAGCTTTCCTTCTGCTTAGAGAAGAGACGCGAAGCCTGGGGCTAGATTTCTTTTATCATATTCTTGTAAATGTCTCGTAAATTACTTAGATAAAAAATATGTTTTCTTTGAACCCGAGCAACTGAAGAATTTTAAAAATCAAAAGTTGCTAGATAGTTTTCTAAGATTTAAGAAAAGCTGGATTTAAGATAGTATAAGTGGTGTTCTCCAGGCCTTCTTTGATTTTTTCTTTTTTTTTCTTTGTTATATTTAATCCACAACTGGTTTCTTAACGCCCTCACTGCAATTTTTGATTAGGTGGTCTAAGAAGAGTTATATTTTTTCCTTTAGTATTTCTTTACTGTTTCGCTCTGATTTACTTTAACAAGAGTAAATGCTTGTGTTTAAAATTGAAATGCAAATAAATAAAATATTAAAAAAAACCCAAAAAACAAAATCTCAAATAAATGCATCTAAATATTCACTACAAAAATAATACTCATAATTAAAAAATAATAATAAATACAAAATTATAGGAAGACTCTCAATATTAAAACATAATCCTCCTAGTAAAATGATCACATATCTAATTGTATTATCTATAAATATAAAGACAGCCTAATGACCATATACAAGCGATCATATACTACAGTGTAACGCAATAAAAGTATCACAATTTAAACAAATTTTAACAAATAATAAAAGAAGTTGGACATTCTTCTAATCTAATATAGAAGACAGTGACATGAGAGGAAAAATATTTAATCTAAAAGTATGAAAAAGTATAATAATGTATAATGACTCACTTCAGTTGCTGTAGAATCAAATAAAGCAAAAGCATATAAACAGCAGGTCAGCTTGTATATGGTCATTAGGCTGTCATTTATATTTATGGATATACAATTTGAATATGTGGATCATTTTACCAGGAAGTCAGACTCACAGAAACAGAAGCCTGCGCGGCCGCATTAGTGATCTGCAAGGCAGGCTTCTACATGGAATTTGCTAATGAGAGGAGTAGCCTAGTGGTTAGTGCAGGGGACTTTGATCCTGGCGAACTGAGTTTGATTCCCACTTGCAGCTCCTTGTGACGATGGGCAAGTCACTTAACCCTCTGTTGCCCCTGGTACAAAATAAGTACCTGAATTATGTAAACTGCTTTAAATGTAGTTGCAAAACCTCAGAAAGGAAGTACATCAAGTCCTATTTCCCTTTTGAGATCTAGATGGAATTTAATGTTGCTATTCCACTAGCAACATTCCATGTAGAAGCCTGCCCTTGCAGATCAGCAACGTGGCCGCGCAGGCTTCTGTTTCTGTGAGTCTGACGTCCTGCACGTATGCCGGACGTCAGACTCACAGAAACAGAAGCCTGCGCGGCCGCATTAGGTTGATCTGCAAGGGCAGGCTTCTACATGGAATGTTGCTAATGGAGGAGTTAGCCTAGTGGTTAGTGCAATGGACTTTGATCCTGGGGAACTGGGTTCAATTCTACCTATAGCTCCTTGTGACTCTGCACAAGTCACTTACTCTCCATTGCCCCAAGTACAAATAAGTACTTGCACATACTATGTTAACCACTGTGAAAGTCCCCATTTTAGGTAAAAGAACTCCTTAATTATTTCCACTGATGACATCTTTCTTAAAGTCATAGGATCCTTTTTGAACTTCTTGATGCTATTACCACAGGGGCCTCAAGGATCAAAATTTTTGGGACCACGGTCACAAAGATATCATCTTGTTATGTCTTTTTTTCTTTTGTTAACTTCCATTTTTTTTTTTTGCCTGCTTAGTGAGTATTACTGATGAATAATAGCTGACCTGCCCTTCTCCTGGGTGCTGTGAATACTGGACTTCTCAGCATCATAAACTTCCTAAGAAGCCAAAGTCCAGAATCTTGAAATTGAACTGATCCCAAATAATCAGCATAGCAACTAATAGCACTGACCCATAACACTAGCGCATTTCTAATTAATCTAGAGGAAAAAAAATGCTATTTGCAGCTATACATTGGATATTGAATATGACACTTTGAATTGTTTATTGCTGAAAGGGCCGTCTGGTAAGGTTTGCCTCTTTGTGGATGATACCAAAATCTGCACTAGGATAGACACCCTGATGATGTGGATTACATAAGGAGGAGTTAGTGATCTAGAATTTGACAGCTTAGATTTAATGCTAAACAATGCAGGGGTCATGAATTTGGGCTGCAAAAAACCCGAGGGAATGGTACAGTTTAGGGAGTATAAGAACTTTGTGCATGAAGCAAGGACTTGGGTGTGGTCATATGTGATGATCTTAAGGTGGCCAAGCAGGTAGCAAAAGGTGACGGCACAAGCCAGAAGGAGCTTGGGTGCACAAGGAGAGGAATAGTCAGTAGGAAAAATGAGGTGATGATGCCCCTGTTTAAGACTCTGGTGAGACCTCATTTAGAATATTGTGTACAATGCTGGAGACCACACCCTCAAAAAGATTAAAACAGGACGGAGTCAGTCCAGAGGGTGGCTACTGAAATGATCAATGATCTTTGTCATAAAGCATATGGGGACAGACTTAAGATCTCAATATATATATACTCTGGAAGAAAGGCAGGAGAGGGGAGAGATAATAGAGACATTAAAATGCCTATCCAGCTCATAATCGAAAGTGATCGCCGGCCATTTCCCGACACAAATCGGGAGATGGCCAGCGATCTCGGAAAAGCGGCGAAATCGGTAATAATTGAAGCTGCTTTTTTTGACAGCATCGCCGCTTTCCGGTCACCTCGCCGGCAAAAGTTCAAAGGGGCGTGTCGGCGGTGAAGCGAAGGCAGGACATGGGCGGGTATGGGCGTGGCTACCAGATAGCCGGCTTTCGCCGATAATGGAAAAAAAATATGGCATTAAGCAGTATTTTGCCGGGTTTACTTGGTCCTTTTATTTTCACGACCAAGCCTCAAAAAGGTGCCCAAACTGACCACATGACCACCGGAAGGAAGCGGAGAATGACCTCCCCATACTCCCCCAGTGGTCACTAACCCTCCTACCACCAAAAAAACCCCACTTTAAACGCTTTTTTTCCAGCCTGTATGCCAGCCTCAAATGCCGTACCCACCTCCATGACAGCAGAATGTGTTCTGTCCTCCGACAGCCTTTTCCTGCTTGTGATGTGGCTCTGGGGTGAGTGTGACACCTTTTCTGTTATTTGCACTGCAGAGTCACATCAGCAATGAATTGTCGTGGGTGTAGGTATTGGTAGTTGGTAGGCTCTGCTCCCCTTGTGCTTTCCCCCTGCTTACTGGGTCAGAGTGTGCCCTGTTTTGTTTCCTGTTGTAGTCCATGCGGTAGTGGCCATTTTTGTAAGCCAGTTTTAGTTCCCTTTCCTGTGTTACCCACATTAGAGAACGTAGTTCTTACCTTGAATGGTGCTGAAAAAGGGCATTGTACACCATTGGTGCCAACTCTGACCTACTGCTCATCTTAGTACTAGGGGACTCCTTTGCCAGTGGGGCACAACCTCTGATCTGCAGTTAACTGTGAGTAAACGTGCTTATTCAAATAAAGGACTTTTTCAAAGAGATTAGTCCTTCAGGTGTCAACCTGGTGTGCCAAATTTTATACAGCAGCAATAAGTCCTAGAGGCTGTATGCAGGTCCCTGGAGCAGTTTTAGTGGGTGCAGTACATTTGTGGATAGTGGTTTTTTTTTTGGGGGGGGGGGGGTTGGGGGGCTCAGCTCCCAGTAAGGGAAGCTATGCACGTGGGAGCTTTTCTGAAGTCCAATGCAGTGACCCCTAGGGTGGCTGGTTGGTGTCCTGGCTTGTCAGGGGGGCCAGTGCACTAAAAATGCTGGCTCCTCCCACAGCCAAATGCCTTGGATTGGCCTGGGGTTTGAGATGGCCGACATAACTTTCCATTATCGCTAAAAAACGAAGCCGCCCATCTCAAACCCCGGCCAAATCCAAGGCATTTGGCTGGCTGGAACCGTATTATCGAAAACAAAAGATGGCCAGCCATCTTTTTTCGAAAATACGGGTCTGTGCCAGCTGTTTGCGGCACCAGCAAAATACATCGCCGGCCATGTATTTTCGCCGGCGCCATTCGATTATTCCCTCCACGTGGCATAAATGCACAGGAGGCGAGTTTCTTTCAGTTGAAAGGAAGCTCTAGAATGAGGATGCATAGGATGAAGCTGAAAGAAGATAGTGTCAGAACTAAACTGAGGAAATACTTCTTCACAGAAATGGTGGTGAATTTGTGGAACGGCCTCCCGTTGGAAGTGTGGAGACAAAAACAGTATCTGAATTCAAGACAGCTTCCGGACAAGTACATAGGAGTCTCTAAGGGAGTGAGAGGGAGAGCAGATGGCATGGATGGGCAGACTGGATAGGCCATATGGACTTTATCTGCCTAGATTGTTCTCTGCTTCAATGTTAATGCTGATTACATACATAGTAACATAGTAGATGATGGCAGAAAAGACCTGCACGGTGCATCCAGTCTGCCCAAGAAATGTGCCACTTTTTTGTGTATACCTTACCTTGATTTGTACTTGTCTTTTTCAGGGCACAGACCGTACATGTCTGCCCAGCACTATCCCCCCTCCCACCATTGGCTCTGGCACAGACCGTATAAGTCTGCCCGGCACTATCCCCCCCCTCCCAACCACCAGCTCCGCGCTCTGTTATCCAATCTCGGCTAAGCTCCTGAGGATCCATTTCTTCTGAACAGGATTCCTTTATTTTATCCCACCCTGTTTGAATTCCGTTACTGTGTTCATCTCCACCACCTCCCGCTTATACAACTTACTGGAAGCAGTTCCTGCTGGCTCTTACATCTTACAGACTGTATACCATACTTATATGGGATTCTTTAAGTAACTTCATACTTTGCACATATTTATTTTTGATAAGCAGAGGCCCTAGACCTAGAGGATAGTTTAATAAGGAGTGAATGACATTTTAAGCTGCATAGGATTATAAAGAGGTAAAATGCATAACTCAAAGGAGTGGTTGCAAAATGCAAGATGATTTTCCTCTGTATCAGCTGGGCTTCCTGTGATGCCAAGACCCCCTAGAAATCACAATTTGCTTTTATTCAAGAAGCTGTGATTGTAGAAAGGTTGGGGTTAATATGTCACTTGTTAATGTAATGGAACTTCAGGAAACAGAAGTTCTGTCAGAGGAGCGCAGAATCTAGCAGAGATAGCTCCCGTTCGAGAGAAGCAGCATGTGTGCAATCCTTCAGACTGTAAAGGGCAAACTTGGAGGGCCACCAAGGGGAGGAGAAGGAGATGTAGAGCATGTACGTGCATGTGAAAGGGGGGGGGAAGAACGGTGGAGGTGGAGGCAAGGAGACTGTAAGGCAAGCATGGAGGGTTGGGGAAGGAGAGACAGATGCCTGGGCAGGGGGAGGTGAGAGGCAGACATAGATGCCGAGCTCCACAGGAGAAAGAATATAGATCCAGACCATGGGGCAAGGGGAGAGCAAGAGATTCTAGAGTGCAGGTGAAGGGAGGGGAGATGCAGCCAGGCAGCGATTCCAGGACCCAGGGATGGAATAACAAACAAGGAAAATGGTGCCCATGGAGGGGAGGGGAAGAGAAGGGAGGAAAGCAGGGCGGAAATGGGTGCCCATGGGGGGAAGAGGAGAGGAGGGGGGGGTGCTCACAGAGGGAAGAGGAAATGGTGCCCATTGAGAGGAGGGCAGGGGGAAGGGAAGAGAAGAGATGAAAACTAGACAGATGTCACAGGAAGAAAATGGAAGAAAGCAGAATGTGAAAGATGGATATAGGGGCAGGAAGTGAAGAAGAAGGGAGGAGAGAAAGAAATAGTGCCTGGACAGGATGCCCTGGAAATAGAGTTCACAGCACAGAGAGAGGGAAGCAGAACTAGGAGCAGGGAACAAGTGATTAGAAAAATAGAATCACCAGGCAACAAAGGTAAGAAAGATTGATTTTATTTTCAATTTAGTAATTAAAATATGTCAGTTTTGAGAAGTTTACATCTGTTGTTTATATTTTGCACTTTACAGGAGGAAATGTAAAAGTGGACACTAGGGTGCCCAGTTGGTGTCCTGGCATGTGAGGGGGACCAGTGGACTACGACTCCTGGCCCCTCCCACGAACAATGCCTTGGATTTATTCGTTTTTGAGCTGGGCGCTTTCATTTTCCATTATCACTGAAAAACAAAAACACCCAGCTCACAAATTGTCGAATAAAACATGGACGTCTATTTTTTTCGAAAATACGGTTCGGTCCGCCCCTTCATGGACCCGTTCTCGGAGATAAACGCCCATGGAGATAGACGTTTTGTTCAATTATGCCCCTCTATGCAATTCATCATGTGATCAAAATTTTCAGTTGATGTGCAGCCCTATATTTTGCAAAGAACAACACTGAGGTGAAAACTATCTTTATATAAAAATTAAGATGTTAATATTATGGATTCACCATTTCTCAGGTATTGGCATCTAAAGTGAGTATCGTAAAATTTCCAGGCGTCATCAGCAATTTTCATGCAAAATTCAAAGCGACCATCTAACAAGAATGACCTAAAAGAAGCAACACTCAACTGCACCCTTCCATCTCATATTTACATTCATTAATATTAATGATTTCAGACAAATGAGAATTAATATTTTTCTCTGATACAGAAATAAAAGTCATTCTGAAGTGAAAACAGTGTCAGTGTTCAGTCTACGGTGGATTAGAGCTTGCTGTTCTCACTTATCTGAGTCGTAGGCAAGTGTACTCCTGCCGTTTCCATTAACGAATTCAATCATTCTCTCTTCAGTACTCTTGTCTACATTTTACCTGCTTGTTTCCCGTCCTGGGGGCTCCATTTTTTGGTCAGCATGACGGCCATTCATTATCCGTGCCCATGTTCTGCCCAACCCATTGTCAATTCATTTTTTTGTTTAGCTTATCCATGATGTCGTTCAACTTCTACTTGTTCTGTGATCTCCTTGTTTCTCTTTATGTCTGGTTATATTATTCTCAGCCCACACTCAGTATTTGAACTCCATTTATCTCTATCAATGCCTACACTGCTCCCTACAGCTCTGTAGAATGTATTATTTTATTTTTGTTACATTTGTACCCCGCGCTTTCCCACTCATGGCAGGCTCAATGCGGCAGGCAATGGAGGGTTAAGTGACTTGCCCAGAGTCACAAGGAGCTGCCTGTGCCTGAAGTGGAAATCAAACTCAGTTCCTCAGGACCAAAGTCCACCACCCTAACCACTAGGCCACTCCTCCACTGTTGGTGCTATTTGAGATTCTACATGGAATGTTGCTATTCCACTAGAAGTCGGCCCTTGCAGATCACCAATGTGGCCGCGCAGGCTTCTGCTTCTGTGAGTCTGACGTCCTGCACGTATGTGCAGGACGTCAGACTCACAGAAACAGAAGCCTGCGCAGCCTTCTACATGGATTGTTGCTAGTGGAATAGCAACACTCCATGTAGAATCTCCAATAGTAGCAACATTCCATGTAGAATCTCAAAGAGTAGCAACATTCCATGTAGAATCTCCAATAGTATCTATTTTATTTTTGTTACGTTTGTACCCCGCGCTTTCCCACTCATGGCAGGCTCAATGCGGCTTACATGGGGCAATGGAGGGTTAAGTGACTTGCCCAGAGTCACAAGGAGCTGCCTGTGCCTGAAGTGGGAATCAAACTCAGTTCCCCAGGACCAAAGTCCACCACCCTAACCACTAGGCCACTCCTCCAACAGTTTAAAACTGTTTCTTCATATTTGTTACTAAGCTCTTCTAGCTTAGTCAACTGTCTTCCAACAGTCTTTTTAAATATGATGTCTACGATTCGTATTGACAATAGTTATATTACTGCTACTACTACTTAACATTTCTAAAGCGCTACTAGGGTTACGCAGCGCTGTACAATTTACATAGAGGGACAGTCCCTGCTCAAAGAGCTTACAATCTAGAAGACAAGTAAACGGTCAATTGGGGCAGTCTGGATTTACTGAACGGTAAGATGCCGAACGCAGCAATGAAGAGATGGGTTTTAAGCAGAGACTTGAAGATGTTCTGAGTATATTCTGAGTATAACATTAGAGCTCTTGGACTAAGATCAAAAACAAATGTAATATCTAGTCCAGATTAGATCAGATGTGAATATTTTTAGTGTTATGGAGGAAAAGCCTCAAACCAAAAGAGAACACTCTATTGTTGATCTCTCAACGTACAAGAGGTCTCTTTAATCATCATGGGCAAAAACCTCCTAATCGAGAGCTAAACAGATAGGACCTGTTTCAATTCTTAACGGTTCTACCAGATAACACTTATCTCTCAATCCTGTAGTCGCTTAAACACCTCTGACCATGTTCCCTATTATCCTTTCTGCTACCCCATATCCATTTTTTTTCATCTTTCTACGCCTACCTCCCAACGCTCATTTCCTTCTGCACCCAATTCCTCCTATGTTTAACGTACTTTCCGTCAGCTCCATTAGTTTTGTGTTTAACGTAAACTGTATATTCTTCTTACGACTTTGTAATTATTTATATTGTTACTATGTAAGCCACATTGAGCCTGCCATGTGTGGGGAAAGCATGGGGTACAAATGTAATAAACAATAATAATACTAATAATAAGTCCGATTTAGGACGTTTTGCTGAAAACGTCC
The DNA here is from genome assembly GCF_901765095.1 of Microcaecilia unicolor. Taxonomy (NCBI): domain Eukaryota; kingdom Metazoa; phylum Chordata; class Amphibia; order Gymnophiona; family Siphonopidae; genus Microcaecilia; species Microcaecilia unicolor. Next base: position 515,989,401 of record NC_044033.1, on the reverse strand, counting down.
AAAAACCTAGTGGTGAATATAGCAATTTTCAAACCATTTTATAGAAGTTTTTGTAATCAGTATTTTTATCTTTTGGTACCAGTTTAAATAAGCCACTGGGATGGCTGGAGGCCAGGATTCCTAGTAGACTGCCCACAAGCACAGCAGTGGGGCAGTGAATATATACAACATAACATGCTCACATTTAAATGCCGATTACAGCTTACTGGAAGCAGTTCCTGCTGGTTCTTACATCTTACAGACTGTATACCATGCTTATATGGAATTCTTTAAAACTTCATACTTTGCACAATATTCATTTTGATAAGCAGAGGCCCTAGATCTGGAAGATGTGAAGAAAGTGAAGTACATTTATTAACGGACCGCTTCCCTGAAGAAGTCAGCAAAACTTGGCCATGTCGGCAGTGTGTTTGTTTCTGTTCAAAAGCTAAGTACATTTGATTTCCTTTATTCTGAAGAAGTGCTATTTAAAAATTGTTATGGATTTCAAAAATGAGGACTGATGGGGAGGAAGTGACATCACAGCACCGAATGGCTGCCTAGTCCGTCTGCTCCTGCCTCAAACCGCACTTAAAGAGGTATTATCCTGCTCCATCCGTTGCAATTCTTTAGCTTACTTGGTGGAATTGGTGCTGGTTTGAAAGCGACAAGATGAGTAAAGCCTATTCTCTGCCCAAAAATAATGGTGATCGACCATCGGGGCGTACTCCTGTTAACAGCGCCAGGCGATGCATGTCACCAGCTCCCGTCTCACACTCGGACTGGGCACTTTTCTTAGCTGATGCCAGACCTCAACTGCTGAGAAGAGGTATTTCCAAAGAATTGAAGCAGTGCCTGACTGGGATTCAGGCAGAGATTAAGTCCTCAAAGGAGGAGATTCTGGAGTGCATGGCGTCCCTATGATCTGATCTCCAAGAACTAGGTGGGCAGGTGGAGGACTTAGAGCTCAAAATGGATGAACATGAGGAGGCTACAGCATCTAATATCACGCAGATACAGGAGTTGGCAAAACAGTGAGGACCTGGAGGGGGGGGCAACAGAGAATGTGTGTGTAAGAGTGCGAGATCTCTGCTCCAAACTGTTGGACCCCGAAAACCCGACTGACTCGATAAAACTTGAATGAGCACATCGCTCTCTAGGGTAGGGCAAGATAACCAGCCTGGAGACATTATAGCACGCTTTGAAAAATTCTCAGATAAGGAACGCCTCCTTCAGCATGCCTGGGATATCAGTGTATCAAGATTTGTCTCAGTTTACACTGCTGCAATGTAGAGTAATGAAGCTGGCACTTGATCTCCTGGTTAAGGAAAAAATACCTTACCCGGTGGGGATTTCCATTTTCCCTCTGCCTTGCTGTACAAGGAAAGTTACATCGAGTCCACTCATTGGCTGTGGCCTGGAACTTATTGCATGCTGTGAGCCTGACTGTTACAACCGTGCCTCCTAGTACAATTGCCCCAGCTACTAAGGCCAAGCTGCAGAGGTGGAATAGAGTCCCTGTCAAATCCAAGTGGTCCCTTGCTGCTTCCAGTGTACCTTCTTCTCAGTGACTTTTTCTGTGTGCCGAGAGGTGATTTCAATTTATAGGTCTTTCTAATTTCACCTTAGTGTGCGTTGAGTTTTGTTTACCATTCTTCTCTGCATAATAGTTAGTGGTAGTGAAGGGGAGGGGTTTGAGTGGAATAATTATCTGCTTGCATGTGGTGGTTGGAATATTGTTTGGATGAGGTATGGATGCTTTATTAGCATAAAGGTTGCAACTTGGGAAGTCTGTGTGGGGTGGGACGTGTGTGGTGCTGGGTTCATTTGGTGTAGTGGGTAAGTTCCTCTTTCCCCCAGTCAGCGGGCCCGGGTGGTCTACTGTTTGGTGTATGAAGTTTGAACGGGGGGGAACTCAGGAAGGGGTGGAAGGTTTTAGGGAGGTTTGTGGGAGGGAAATAAGGGGGGGAATTATCAGATGTTTCTTCTCTTGTCCAGGTAGGGTGGGCTTTAGTTGGGAAATGTTATTGTATTTGCTCGCTTTCCCCATGCCTATTGTGCTTCAGTTGTCGCTGGGTCTAAGAGATGTTGAGTTGAAGTTTTGCTCCACTCCTCCTTGCAGGTGCAGCTTATTAAAACCAGGCGTGACCTGGAAGGGCGCTTCTTGTTCCTCCATCTACTCCTTGATCAAATTGAAGTGGCATTGGCCACTGTCTATGCCCCTAATGATCTTCAGGAGGCTTTCTACACCTGGGTGCGAATCACACTATAATCCTTCATGCAGGGTAAATTTGTTCTAGGCAGAGATTTTAATACCACTCTCAATCCTCTCCTGGACTGGTCTGGGGTTGCTACTTGGTCAGACTTTTGACTTTCTACAGCCTTAAGTCTTTGTCTCAAACATTAGGTTTATGTGATCCTTGGAGGCTTTCTCATCCTGGAAGTCGTGACTATATTTTTTACTCTTCCACTCACGATTCTTATTCTCATATTGACTATATATTATTATTATTATTATTACTAGCATTTGTATAGGGCTACCAGACGCACGCAGCACTGAACACCTGATACAAAGAGACAGTCCCTGCTCAAAAGAGCTTACAATCTAAATAATACAGACAGACAAGACAGTTACGGGTGAGGGAAGTAATGGGTGAGAAGGAAGGAAGGGACAAGGGGAGGGCAATTGAATAGTGGCTAGGAGGTAAAAAGCAGCAGTGAAAAGGTGGGTTTTCTGCATAGATTTGAAAATAGGTAGAGATGGAGCTAGACGTATAGGTCCAGGAAGTCTATTCCAGGCATAAGGTGCCGCGAGAGAAAAGGAGTTAGCAGTGGAGGAGAAGGGGGACGACAAGAGAGATTTGTCCAGTGAGCGAGGCTCCAATCTCTGCCAAAGGTAACATTACTCTTTTTGGATCATGCCCCTGTCTAGATATCCCTTCCCTCTTTGAGGGAGGAGGACAAAGACTTTAAATACTCTTCTGTTGCAGGAGGATGAGGTTGTGGGTAGATTTTGGGTTATGTTAAAAGAATACTTGGATCTTAACATTAACTCAGAGCCTTCCTTAAGTATTGTCTGGGACATCCTGAATGCGGCACTGTGGGGGGGTTTTCTTCAACAGGCCAGTAGGCATTCTCGACTTCAGAGGGCCCACTTGGCTCATTGACTAGAAACTATTACTCGGTTGGAATCTTGTCACAGAGCCATGGGCTCAGCTTCCATTCTGCGAGAACTGCGGACGGCTAGACTGTAACTGGATGATATTTACTCTGATCAGCTGCATTTTGTGCAATCGCACGAAACTTTGATATCACAAACAAGGGTAAATGTGCTTTGTCCTGCTGATAACTAGAAATTTAAGCAGCAACCCTGTCACCTCATCTATGAGTGGTCTGTGGGCAGAGATGCAGCAGGAATATGGAGAGGTACACTATCCAAGCTGTGTAGAAACTATGGACTGTCCTAGGATGGAGTTTCAGCAGGAACATGGAGAAGTACACTGTCTGAGGCACCTGGTTCAAGGGAAAAACTGTGGGTGATGTGGGGGGTTGAGCTTCAGCAGGAACACAAATATACTATGGAGCTCATTTTCGAAAGAGAAAAATGCCTAAAAAGTGGCATAAAGCGCCATTTGGACGCTTTTCTCACAAAAAACGTCCAAATCTGTATTTTCAAAACCAATTTTTAGATGCTTTTCTATGAAGTCCATCAGAAGTGCATTCAAAAAATACAAGGGTATGTGTCAGGGGTGTGTTAAGGGCAGAATTTGAGCATTCCTAAGACTTGGACTTTTTACAGCCATAATGGAGCGAAACAAAGCCGCCCAGAACTAAAACTAAGGCAGTTTGAGCTAGAGCTGGTTTTTTATTTATTTATTTATTTGTTGCATTTCTATCCCACATTTTCCCACCCATTTGCAGGCTCAATGTGGCTTACAAAATTCCATCATGGCATTCGCCATTCAAGAGTATAGAAACAATAGGTATTACATAAAAAGCAAGTATAACGTAATAGATTTAAGCACTTTGGTATATAAGGAAACAGGCCAAATATCAGGTAAGTAGTGATGCAATAGCAGGGCTTTTTTTGCGGGAGTACTTGGGGGTACTGAGTACCAGCACCTTTTCCATTGTCTGCTAAAATAGACCCAAGGACCCCAAGTTTTAATGACAGAGCTCAGGCTCTACACACCAATTCTGCCTTGTCATAAGTTCCGTGACTGGTTGCAGGGGGCCTGGTTATTGTGGGGTGGATCCCTCAGTGATCACCCCACCCCTGAAGGGTGGCCTAGCATTTGAGTACCGGCACCTTTTTTGCTAGAAAAAATGCACTGTGCGATAGAGTTCCTATTATTAATTATTATGGTATGCCTTGTTGAAAAGGTAAGTGTTTAGTGATTTTGGAAAGTTGATTAGGTCGTAAATAGTTTTCAGGTTAAGTGGCAAAGCATTCCACAGCTGCGTGCTCATGTAGGAAAAGCTGGTCGCATGTGCTAATCTGTATTTTAGACCCTTACAGCTGGGGAAGTGAAGATTTAGGAATGTGCGTGCTGATCTTTTAGCATTCCTGAGAGGCAAGTCAATAAGGTCTGACATGTAACGAATAAGGCACAAATGGTTGCCCTAAATGACCAGATGGCCACTGGAGGGAATAAGAGGTGATTCCCCCAATACCCCTCCAGTGATCACTGACCCCCTCCCACCTCCCAAAAATTTGAATAAAAATATGACTTACCAGCCTGTATGACAGCCTCCGATGTTAGAGCCAGGTCTATTAGAGCAGCATGCAGGTCCCTGGAGTAATGTAGTGGTCAGTGCAGTGCACCATGGCTTGACGGACTCTGGTCCCTATCTCCCTCGACCTATCACATTTGTGGTGGAAACTGTGAGCCCTCCAAAACTCACCAGAAACCCACTGTACCCCACATATAGGCATCCCCTTCACCCACTGAGGCTACTGTAGTGGTGTGCAGTTTGGGGTAGTTGGTTTTTTGGGGGGGCTCAGCAGACAACATAAGGGAGCAATGGTGAGACGTATATCTGGGAGCATGTTTTTGAAGTCCACTGCAGTGCCCCCTAAGGTTCCCCATTTATCTCCTGGGATGTCTGGGGAACCAGTCTACTAAGGGGGTCTTTTTCTAAGGCGGGTTCACGTTTTTGGCACGTGCTAAAATTGTAGGCGCGCTAATCGTTAGAGATGCCAATGCATTCCTATGGGCATCTCTAATGTTTAGCATGCCCAGAATCTTAGCGCGCGCTAGAAACGTGAACGCTCCTTAGTAAAAGACACCCTAAAAATGCTGGCCCCTCCTACATCCCAATGGCTTGATTTTGTGCATTTCGCACTTCAACTTTTGTTTAATGGGCCCAAAAAACAAAACATCCAAATCACAAAACCTTGTTCAAAACAGTATTTTTTTTTTAAAGACTTTTTCCTTTTTTGAAAATGACCTTCTTTTCTATTCAGATTTTGGACATTTTTGGAAAACATCCAAAGTCAGATTTAGACATCATATCAAAAATGCCCTTCCATGCATAGGCGCCGACTCCGTGGGTGCTGTGGGTGCTCGAGCACCCCCAATATTCACCCACCGGAAGTTCGTTCGTTCCCTCCCTCCCTCTGAGTTCCAGCCGGGTCCCTCCTCCCTCCCAGGTCCAGGGTCGTCGTCCCTCCCTTCTTCCCTCCCTCCCTTCCAATTCCAGGCCCCCTCCCTCTGAATTTTAAAAGTCATCTTGACTTACCTCGTTGGGGTTACGGCGACCAGCAGCAGCGGTAAAAGGCGTGCAGGCTCGGCCCTTCTCTCTCTCTCAGCTCTGGTCCCGCCCTCATTTCCTGTTTTCACAAGGGCGGGACCAGAGCTGAGAGAGAGAGAAGGGCTGAGCCTGCACGCATTTTACCGCTACTGCCGGCCGCCGTAACCCCGACGAGGTAAGTCAAGATGACTTTTAAAATTCGGAGGGAGGGGGCCTGGAACTGGAAGGGAGGGAGGGACAACGACCCTAGAACTAGGAGGGAGGGGGGCCTGGGAGGGGGAGGGGGGACAGCACCCCCAATCATTTTGAAAAGTTGGCTCCTATGCTTCCATGTGAGGTGCCAGTTCAAGGTAAAAAAACTATGGACAGTCCTGGGGTGGAGTTTCAGCTGGATCATGAAAAAATACACTATCTGAGATGCCTAGTTCAAGTTAAAACTATGTACTATGCTCAAAAAACGGGGGGCCCTGTTTACTAAGCCGCATTCTAGGCGCGTTAGCATTTTTAACGTGCGTTAGCCATGTACGCACATTAACAGTATATGTGCCTACAATATCCCTATAGGCGCCTACACAGTTAGCACGCACGTTAATTGTAGGCGCATTAAAAATGCTAACGCACCTTAGTAAGCAGGGTCCTGGATTTTGAAAGCAGAGAGCAGCAGAATGGAAGCTGGCATCAGCTGATTCCAGAGGGATAGAACTAGGAATTTAAAAGCTTGGAAATGTGATTTGGTAGAAGACAGTGATGGAATGATCAGTCAATAAGGAGTGGCAGATCAGAGAAAAACTGTATAGAGTGTGGCATAAAATCGATAGTGTTTGGTAAGGGAGAGAAGTATCATAGAAGCTTTCAAAGAGAAAGGCACATAACCTAGGGGTTACAAAATCGGGGCAGCTTGCATTCATTTATTTTATTCATTCGATTAGGGATGTGCTATCCTGTGAACTGTACCCCACTGTATGTAACTGGAGTGGAGTTACAGTACAACCCAGTCTCTCCACAGACCTCTGTCCAATGTCACGATTGGGCTACAAGTTCATTCAGTATTAGACAAATCTATAGAAGGCAGATCAGTCTTCGGCTATTTAACAAGGCACTTAAAGGGATGTCACTCCGCATTCAACATGTCCCTACACTACAGCTTCTAGAAACTGGCAGAGTATCACAGGAAATATGCCTTTGCATTCGGTTTCCAGACATTTTTCACACACACTTGCAGTTTGAGATGGGATGTTGGGCTAGCTGGACCTGTCGCCCGATTCATTTTGGAAATTCTTATACTACTCAATGGGACTTTTGACCGTTCGTCCTACAGAAAGCTGTATTTACTGTTTGTTTAGCCTTTCAACCTATAGGATTGTATATCTTATCACAGAGTATTAACCCAGTTCAGCGACGTCTACAAAAAGTCATCGAACCAAGGGCAGAAGTTAAATAGATAAAAGCAAATATCTCTAGAATGTGGAACAAGAGGTTCACTGTCACTTCAGTTTTTGGTCAAGAATACCGTATATTAATAGTAAGATCAGAACATTAAGAGTGATTGTTGATTCTGGTTCAAAGATCAGAGATCGTGTTAAAAAGGACGGTGAAGAGTATTTTTTTCACAAATTGAGAATAATGAGGCATTTAAAGGAATTGCTTTCTGTGGAAAATTTACCGCATTTTGATTACTGCAACAGTTTATTGATAGGAGTACCAAACAAGGTGCTAAAGGCTTTACATTTAGCACAAAATGTGACTGCTAGAGTCCTGTGTGGATTGTCCAAGTGTGATCATATATCTGGAGTGTTAGCTAGTCTATACTAGCTGCCAGTAGAATTTAAGATTACACATATAAGATATTATTATTGGTTTTTAAAGTTTTAATGGATTTAAAACCTTAAAAAGAAAATAAGAAACAAAGTCAGATCATCAAGATCCTACCTAATCCTACGCTACCCAAATTGCAAAGGACTGAAATACAAAACAACTCTTCTCCTACATAAGCGCACAACTATGGAATGGGTTCACAAAAGCTGTGAAAACAATCCACGACCACTTGAACTTCAGGAAACCACTAAAAACCAACCTCTTCAAAAAAGCCTACCCCAACAACCCCACGTAACCCTCTTCGCCTACCAACACAGCATAACTATGATCGAACAGGACATCATGCAATCTTCATCCATTCCGACCCTCCACTTATACCTCATACGATCACTATACAACTTTGTACTTGTTATCCACCGACTGGGCAAACGCCTTTGACGGTACTATGTAAGCCACATTGAGCCTGCAAATAGGTGGGAAAATGTGGGGTACAAATGCAAAAATAAATAAATTTACTCCCGGATTCTATATATCGCGCCTTAATTTACACATGGAAATTGAAACATTCTATAACAATGCGCGTAACTTAAATAGTTAACCAGATAATCAGCGCTGTCATTTGGATGATAACAAGCAATTATCAGCACTAATTGGCATTAAGATTTACACATACAAATCGCTAAACGTATTCTGTAACATGATGTGTTAATTCTATGTTGCATAGTTGAAAAGGGGGTGTGGCCATGAGTGGGGCATAGGCATTTCTAAAATCTATGCGCATTGTTATAGAATGCACCCACTCTGTGCCTAATTTAGATGTCAGGATTTATGCCAAGTAAAACATGGCTCTTCTTTTGGCTGTTGGAGCGCATTGCCTGAGCCATAGCTTTCACCAGTGGCCTCTCAAGTTCTGATCACGTGTTTTCAGCTCACTCCCCTCCCCCCCATTGAAGGTTCGGCATTTGGCCCTCCCTCTCAATTCCCTTCACCCCCCCGCCCCCCACCACCACCACCACCAATCTACTTTAAAAGTGGCCTTCTGTTGGTCCCCAGCAGTAATAGCTTTGCACATACACTGCCTACAGCCTACTCCAAAACGTTCCTTCTGGCCTGTCCTACCTCCTCTGACATCACTTCCTCTTTCTGCATGGACAGAACGGGTCAGAGGAAAACCTTCAGACCAGACTGCAAGCAGAGTATTTGCAATGGTGCCAGGGGAAAATCAGAAGACCACCTTTAAAGTAAGCCAGTGCGGGGGGGTGATCCAGATCATGCTGAAAACGGGATTTGGAAGTAGAAGAGAGCAGAAGAGATATTTGGAAGATACAGGAGATACTGCAATGTGCTTAATTTTGTTAATCACAATTAATATTTTTAATCAAGATTAATAATTAATGCATTAATTGCATAGTTAACTGTGATTAACTTGCAGCCATTGTATATATAGATATAGATATAAAATATTTGCTTCTACTGAAATCCCTCCAGAAGGTGTATTTATGAGAATATAAGAAAAGCAGTGATTTTGTTGGGTTTTTTTTTTAGCAATTATCGATCCATGTCAAGTAAATGCTCTGAATACTTTTTCATACATCAGCTTTACATTTCAGGACATGTTTTTGAAGCATTTAAATGAATGAATATTAATTTATGCTGCGTTACCTTACAATGGAACGTTTACAGAAAAAAAATGATATCCTCTACATTAAAGTCAAATTTCTTTAATTAAAGAAACAGATTTTTCTGGATGAGTGCTTTGAAGTAAACGTCAGTATTTATACTTTTCTGCAAGCTGCCAGGTTGTTTCTTATTTGCAAAACATTTTTAGGAACATTTCCAGTTTTGAGTTAAACAAGGTCAGCCAGTAAGCTTCGATACATCTGTGAAAACAAAACTAAAATATGTGTTCTAGACTGGAGAATTTGCTCACTAACATTTAGCAACCAACTTCCCGGACAGCGGAACTGGCTTAAATCAGAACAAAGAGAACAAGCCGAGAAAGCATGTGGAGGAAATGGCTTCAGGAATGCATTCTAACATAGATTTGTATAAGGGCGTGGTAGGGTTCCTACATTACATATTTAGTAGATGTTGTTTCATAATATGTTTGCTATTTTTTTCAATTTCTTGAAACATGTTCAAACTTCAGAGTCACGACCACAAAATAAGAAAACTTGTCCGTAAATAAGGAGACAAGGCTGCTGAAAATGACATTTTATTTAATGTGGTTCATGCTTCTTTGAGTCTTTGGCCCTTATTTTCGAAGCGTATGGATGTCTCGGAACGCACAAATGGATGTTCACGTGCTTGAAACATTCAAATCCTGATTTTGCAACGGCAGGAAAGGGACTTGCAACACTGCAGTACATCCAAATAGCAAGGGGGTGAATTGTGGACTGTTTGGGCGTCTCGGAAACAAGTTCCGGTCCCACTGATGTCAACAGGACAGGGGGGACTGATGCTGAAGATTTAAGCCCGCAGTTACCTGTTGCATGGCCAAAGGGACATTATTATTAGCATTTGTATAGCGCTACCAGACGCACGCAGTGCTGAACACCTGATGCAAAGAGACAGCCCCTGCTCAAAAGAGCTTACAATCTAAATAATTCAGACAGACAAGACAGTTACGGGTAAGGGAATTAATGGGAACTAAAAAGCAGCAGTGAAAAGGTGGGTTTTCAGCATAGACTTGAAAACAGGTAGAGATGGAGCTAGACGTATAGGTCCAGGAAGTCTATTCCAGGCATAAGGTGCCGCGAGAGAAAAGGAGCGAAGCCTGGAATTAGCAGTGGAGGAGAAGGGGGATGACAAGAGAGATTTGTCCAGTGAGCGGAGTTCACAGGGAGGAATGTAGGGAGAGATGAGAGTGGAGAGGTAATGGGGGGGCTGCAGAGTGGATGCATTTAAAGGTCAGTACGAGAAGTTTAAACTGAATGCGGAAGCGGACAGGGAGACAGTACATGCTGTAAGATGCCAGGCCCCTTTGGAACCACGGTGGAGCTGCGGGGGAGCCTGTAATTTTGCTCATACAGTGGGGGAAATAAGTATTTGATCCCTTGCTGATTTTGTAAGTTTGCCCACTGACAAAGACATGAGCAGCCCATAATTGAAGGGTAGGTTATTGGTAACAGTGAGAGATAGCACATCACAAATTAAATCCGGAAAATCACATTGTGGAAAGTATATGAATTTATTTGCATTCTGCAGAGGGAAATAAGTATTTGATCCCCCACCAACCAGTAAGAGATCTGGCCCCTACAGACCAGGTAGATGCTCCAAATCAACTCGTTACCTGCATGACAGACAGCTGTCGGCAATGGTCACCTGTATGAAAGACACCTGTCCACAGACTCAGTGAATCAGTCAGACTCTAACCTCTACAAAATGGCCAAGAGCAAGGAGCTGTCTAAGGATGTCAGGGACAAGATCATACACCTGCACAAGGCTGGAATGGGCTACAAAACCATCAGTAAGACGCTGGGCGAGAAGGAGACAACTGTTGGTGCCATAGTAAGAAAATGGAAGAAGTACAAAATGACTGTCAATCGACAAAGATCTGGGGCTCCACGCAAAATCTCACCTCGTGGGGTATCCTTGATCATGAGGAAGGTTAGAAATCAGCCTACAACTACAAGGGGGGAACTTGTCAATGATCTGAAGGCAGCTGGGACCACTGTCACCACAAAAACCATTGGTAACACATTACGACATAACGGATTGCAATCCTGCAGTGCCCGCAAGGTCCCCCTGCTCCGGAAGGCACATGTGACGGCCCGTCTGAAGTTTGCCAGTGAACACCTGGATGATGCCGAGAGTGATTGGGAGAAGGTGCTGTGGTCAGATGAGACAAAAATTGAGCTCTTTGGCATGAACTCAACTCGCCGTGTTTGGAGGAAGAGAAATGCTGCCTATGACCCAAAGAACACCGTCCCCACTGTCAAGCATGGAGGTGGAAATGTTATGTTTTGGGGGTGTTTCTCTGCTAAGGGCACAGGACTACTTCACCGCATCAATGGGAGAATGGATGGGGCCATGTACCGTACAATTCTGAGTGACAACCTCCTTCCCTCCGCCAGGGCCTTAAAAATGGGTCGTGGCTGGGTCTTCCAGCACGACAATGACCCAAAACATACAGCCAAGGCAACAAAGGAGTGGCTCAGGAAGAAGCACATTAGGGTCATGGAGTGGCCTAGCCAGTCACCAGACCTTAATCCCATTGAAAACTTATGGAGGGAGCTGAAGCTGCGAGTTGCCAAGCGACAGCCCAGAACTCTTAATGATTTAGAGATGATCTGCAAAGAGGAGTGGACCAAAATTCCTCCTGACATGTGTGCAAACCTCATCATCAACTACAGAAGACGTCTGACCGCTGTGCTTGCCAACAAGGGTTTTGCCACCAAGTATTAGGTCTTGTTTGCCAGAGGGATTAAATACTTATTTCCCTCTGCAGAATGCAAATAAATTCATATACTTTCCACAATGTGATTTTCCGGATTTAATTTGTGATGTGCTATCTCTCACTGTTACCAATAACCTACCCTTCAATTATGGGCTGCTCATGTCTTTGTCAGTGGGCAAACTTACAAAATCAGCAAGGGATCAAATACTTATTTCCCCCACTGTAGGTCTTTTCCTTTTCCTTAAGAGGTATTAGACTCCCCCCCTTTATTATGGGGAAGAGGAAAAATAAGATTAGACATTTGATACCAGGCACCTCCATTGCAGGCTCCATAGAGAAGCATCTGGTGCCCTTGCCTAAGGGTACCTCATCCACTCCTTTGAGCACCGATATGGACTCAGGCATCTCATTGAGTTCAAGGGAGAGGCAGTCCCCACAATCAACTATTTCTTCCCATTAATCTCCCATCAGAGGTTTATCCCAAGACGATTTTTCCTCTAGTGGGTTAGATTTAGCACTGGAACAGACCGGACCATCATCTTCTACATCTGTTGTCTCTTTGAAGCCAATTGAATTTCCAATAGAAGTTTTAACAGAAGATGTTGAAGATTCACAAGTTACTTTATTTGTGGTAGAACTAGAGGACATGAATTGAGGTTGAAGGGGGGGGGGGCAGATTCAGGAGTAATGTCAGGAAGCATTTTTTCACAGAGAGGGTGGTGGGTATGTGGAATGCCCTCCCACGGGAGGTGGTGGAGATGAAAACGGTAATGGAATTCAAACGTGCATGGGATAAACACAAAGGAATCCTGTTTAAAAGGAATGGATCCACGGAATCTTAGCGGAGGTTAGGTGGTGACGCAGTAATTTGGAAGCAAAACCAGTGCTGGCAGACTTCTATGGTCTACGCCCTGATCATGACTGAATAGATATGGATGGGCTGGAGGGTAAATTTTAAGTGGCTTTGAAGTGGTTAAGAAGACTGAAACGTCGGGTGGTTTGTACTTAAAGATTTTGCAATTAGATAATATTGTAAGAAAGACTGAATCTCAGATTGGAGTATTACAGCAGACAGGGTCATCTGGAATCAAAGACAGTTTGTATCTGCAGATTAGTAGATTAGAAGATCCATTAAAAGATCTTACTGGGACTGTCTGTTCGCTAGCATTCAGAGAAGCAAACAGCTGCGACTTCCTGGTTGCACTCTGGTGACATCACTACAGGGGATTTAAACAACACTGTTCCTGACGTCGTTAAGATCGGGCCATTACTCGCCCATCTGCTGAAGCTGATTATCCTGCTCTCCATTAAAAGACCCTACTGGCACTGTCCATTTGCTAGCACGCAGAGAGGAGCATGAGGGTGCGAAGAAATGCTGTGACTTTCTAGTCATGCTCTGATGACATTACTACAGAAGATTTAAACAACGCCACTCCTGAGGCGTCGCACAAAAGGGGTGTGCCAAAGGGGCCCGCCCCGCCCCTTTGTGCGTAACTTCAAGAGTAACTGACGGAAGGACTTTGCTTAGTAACTTGAGACTGCAGAAAGTTTTAAAAGAAAAATATGGGGGAAAGATGTTTTTTAAGACATTTGTAATTTGGTTGTTGTTTTTATTTTTTGTAATTGTTTCACTCAGTCTCAGCTTATGGCGAGGAATATAAAATTCCTACTCTTGTTTACTCAAGGTGTCACTTGCAAAATGAGTTAAAGCAGGAGTAGTGAATGTTTTTTCAAGAAAATCACTCCCCAGAAGTTCAGGGAGTGTCAGGAACAAGAAAGGTGAGAAGTAGAAATTATGAATTTAGCAAATGTCAACCAATAAAAATTCATTGTAAAGTTATAAATGAGGAGTGTTATTTACCAATTCTTGTAGGATATGTTAATGCAAGGTCAGTGATAAGTAAAATGTAGATAATAAAAGATTGCATGGAGGAGGAAAAATTAAGGGTGCTGTTTGTAACTGAAACCCTCTAGAGATGACCCGATTATAAATAAAATATGCCCTTTACGTTGCAAGATCTTGCATTTGACAAGAGATAGGAAGAAGGGTGGGGGAATAGCAATGATCCTTTTTTAATGTAGAGCTTATATCAGAATTTAGTTCCCCTCGTTTGGAAATAATTGCATGCAAATTATGGGATGAATCTTTACAAGGTCAATTATGTTGTATTTTATTTTATCGACCCCCAGGTAAATGGAAAGAGGCTCAGATGGATTTTATGGATTTTATCTCAAATATGTGTGTGACCTGCTCTAATGTGATATTAATTGGAGCCTTAAATTTACATTTAGATAACTTGGATGAGGAGAATACTAGAGACTATAAGGAATTCCTTCAGCTGTGGGACTTTCAGTGTCCACCTGTAACTGCAACTCATGTAAAGAGACATACGTTAGACCTCTTAGCGAACAGGTTCTTAGAGGTCCAAAGCTTTAGGATAGAGGGTTATGGTCAAGAAGAAGTGTTATAGTCTGATCATTATAGACTGACCTTAAAATGCTACTAAGAATGAGATACTATCACCTCCATATGAGACACGTGGTAAGGTTGACGGTAAACAGTACTGGGCAAGAAAGTATAATGACCAATGATTACCGAATGCTGAGTCTGTTGGTTTTTTGTTGGAGTGGGATGAAAGAAGTATGGTTGGGTTAGTCGGAATAGCTACAATGTATTTATTTATTTATTTAACACATTTATACCCCACATTTTCCCACTAGTTGTAGGCTCAATGTAGCTTACACATAACCGTAGGTAGGCTACAGTTCAGAAAAGTAAACAATGTAATAATAAGATAGTAATCAAATAGGTATCATAGAAAACAGCAAAGATAATAAGATAAAACAAGATAAAAGGGTCAATGAATTTTGTTGAAACCAAGAAGAGGTAATTTAGGTTGAGTCTGGAAGGTAAGCCTTCTTGAACAAGGTGGTCTTCAATAATTTTCTGAAATTTAGGTGATTCTGAGGTGATTTTAAGATTTTGGGTAGTGCATTCCAAGGTTGTGTGCCTATGAAGGAGAAGTTGGTTGCGTAGGTAGATTTGTATTTTAGGCCGCTGCAGTCTGGATAATGTAAATTTAGGTAGGATCGAGAATCGGACAAGAAGTAGCGTCTTGGTTTACTAGTAAATTAAGGGCTCCTTTTACAAAGTGGTGGTACCTGTACCATCATTTCAGCAATACTACCAGCCCACCGTGGGAACTGCTGGCAGTGCCGCCCTCACCGTGCACCATTCTGGTGCAATGTTTTGGGGGTTTTTTTTTGGTACTGGGGGCTTACCCAGCGGCAATCGGGAAGTACTGCATACTGCACAGTTACCACTGGGTTAGCATGGGAACACCTACCACCTCCTAAATAGGTGGCGGTAAGGGCTTCTCCCAGAAACGGCCATGCGGCAAGTGTACCCGCTGCGGTAAAAGGGGCCTTGGCATGCAGAAAATCCACATCCCAATGCTACCACAGGGCCCCTTTTAGCAAGCTGTAGTTAAAGGGGCCCTAAGTAAATTTAAAAGAGTATGTAGAAGGCAAGAACGATTGTGGAGGAAAAATAAAACAGAGGAAAATAGAGAGATATGGAAACAAGTTTTAAAAGATTATAGGATAAAAATAAGACAAACTAAAATTTAAATTTTATGGGGAACAAATTGGAGCTGATTATAAAAATGTGAAAAAATTGTATGGACTGGTAAATGATTTGTTAGATAGTTATTGACAACAGTGAGTGATAGTCCTCCAATGACAGAAGGGAAAGGGAACTGATATACTGCCTTTCTGATGTTTTTGCAACTACATTTAAAGTGGTTTACATATAGGCAGGTACTTATTTTGTACCAGGGGCAATGGAGGGTTAAGTGACTTGCCCAGAGTCACAAGGAGCTGCAGTGGGAATTGAACTCAGTTCCCCAGGATCAAGGTCCACTGCACTAACCACTAGGCTACTCCCCCACTAGCAACATTCCATGTAGAAGCCTGCCCTTGCAGATCAGCAACGCAGCCACGCAGGCTTCTGTTTCTGTGAGTCTGACGTCCTGTGCAGGACGTCAGATTCACAGAAACAGAAGACTGCACGGCCGCATTGCTGATCTGCAAGGGCAGGCTTCTACATGGAATGTTGCTAGCGGAATAGCAACATTACATGTAGAATCTCAAAAAGTAGCAACAGAATCTCAATAGTAGCAACATTCCATCTAGAATCTCCAATAGTAGCAACATTCCATTCCTGCACGTCCTGACTCACACAAACAGAAGCCTAAGCGGCCGCGTTGCTGATCTGCAAGGGCAGGCTTCTACATGGAATGTTGCTAGTGGAATAGCAACATTCCATGTAGAATCTCAAATAGTAGCAACAGAATCTCAATAGTAGCAACATTCCATCTAGAATCTCCAATAGTAGCAACATTCCATCTAGAATCTCAATAGTAGCAACATTCCATCTAGAATCTCAAATAGGAAAAAGGGAACTGGGACTTAACATACTGCCTTTCTGAGGTTTTTTGCAACTACATTCAAAGTGGTTTACATATATTCAGGTACTTATTTTGTACCTGGGGCAATGGAGGGTTAAGTGACTTCCCCAGCGTCACAAGGAGCTACAGTGGGAATTGAACCCAGCGCCCCAGGATCAACGTCCAGTGCACTAGCACTCCTCCACACCTAGTTAGCTAGGCATTTTGAGAACAAAATTATTGATCTAAGGAGAGGTCTTATGAACAGGGGCAATAAAATAGAAGAACTGAATTGCCCCAATGAGGAAGTTATTGCTGATAGAGTATGGACTTACTTTTATACACCTATGTTTGAAACTATCTTTTGGTATTACAATTTTCTACAGCTTATTGTATGATGGATATTTGCCCAAATTATGTAGTGAAAGAAGCTCCTGCTTTTTTTTGTTGATCAGCTTACGATTTACATGTCATTCATGTTGTCAAAAGGGTTTTACTCTAGAGAGAAAGGCAAAATTATGTCGACACGTATCCCAAAAAATGTATAGATCAGTAAAAGTGAAGTCACAGATTATAGACTGGCGGCCTCTACTCCTTTCATGGCTAAGATCATGGAAAGAATAGTTGTCAATAATACACTGAAACCTTCTGCTCAGTGTGCTGCTGCGGCTCGGAAAGCGAATAGAATGTTGGGTATTATTAGGAAAGGTATGGAAAACAGGTGTGAGGATGTTATAATGCCGTTGTATCGCTCCATGGTGCGACCGCACCTTAAGTATTGTGTTCAAATCTGGTTGCCGCATCTCAAGAAAGATATAGTAGAACTGGAAAAGGTGCAGTGAAGGGCGACAAAAATGATAGCAGGGATGGGACGACTTCCCTATGAAGAAAGACTAAGGAGGCTACGGCTTTTCAGCTTGGAGAAGAAATGGCTGAGGGGAGACATGATAGAGGTATATAAAATAATGAGTGGAGTGGAACAGGTAAATGTGAAGCGTCTGTTCACGCTTTCCAAAAATACTAGGACTAGGGGGCATGCGATGAAACTACAGTGTAGTAAATTTAACACAAATCGGAAAAAAATTTTCTTCATCCAACGCGTAATTAAACTCTGGAATTCATTGCCAGAGAATGTAGTGAAGGCGGTTAGCTTGGCAGAGTTTAAAAAGAGGTTGGACAGTTTCCTAAAGGACAAGTCCATAGACCGCTACTAAATGGACTTGGGAAAAATCCACAATTCCGTGAACAACATGTATAGAATGTTTGTACGTTTGGGAAGCTTGCCAGGTGCCCTTGGCCTGGATTGGCCACTGTCATGGACAGGATGCTGAGCTCGATGGACCCTTGGTCTTTTCCCAGTGTGGCATTACTTATGTACTTATGTAGTGAAAGAAGCTCCTGCTTTTTTTTGTTGATCAGCTTACGATTTACATGTCATTCATCTTGTCAAAAGGGTTTTACCCTAGAGAGAAAGGCAAAATTATGTTGACACGTATCCCAAAAAATGAGTAGATCAGTAAAAGTGAAGTCACAGATTACAGACTGGAGGCCTCTACTCCTCTCATGGCTAAGATCATGGAAAGAATAGTCGCCAGGCAATTAATGGATTATTTATGTAGCTTTTCCGTACTCCATGAATCTCAATCAGGCTGTAGAGCACAGTTTAGCACTGAAAGAGTGTTAACAACACTCACAGCTAATTTTAGAAGAGAAATTAGTACAGGTAAAAAAAATTCTACTTCTACAATTTGATATATCTTCTGCCTTCAATATGGTTGATCATCTTATTGTGTTATTGGAATTGGTGGAGAAGTGCCTGGTTGGTTTGAGGTTTTTTTTTTAACATATAGGTCATATCAAGTAAAGATGGGAAATATAGAGGTCATTTTACTAAGCTGCGGGGAAAGGGGCCCTGTGGTAGCAGCAGGCAGGCCCGTGCCGATGCGGTAAGCGGGGTAAGCACCGCAGGAGGGCGCCCACCTCTGGAGGGCGCCGCCGCAGTGCTTACCCTCGCCCCGCGACACCAAGGCCTTTAAATCTTTTACTTGCAGTCGCAGCAGCGTCTGTGAAAACGGAGCGCTGCCGACGTCTCCCTTCCCTTCGCGCTCTTGGTTCCCTCAGTGTCCCGCCTTCTTCTGACGTCAGAAGAAGGCGGGACACTGAGGGAACCAACGAGTGCAAGGGAAGGGAGACGTCGGCAGCGCTCCGTTTTCACAGACGCTGCTGCGACTGCAAGTAAAAGATTTAAAGGCCCCCAGGGCGCGCAGCGATTATCTTCACGGGGGAAGGGGGGGAGAGGGGCGCGCGCGCGCCAACTGTTCTTCTGCGGGGGGGCGCCAACATTTCGTCTGCGGGGGGGCGGCATAGACCCTTGGCACGGGCCTGGCAGCAGGGGCCATTTTTCCCCCGCACCAGGGCCCTTTCTACCACAGCAGGTAAATTGCCCCCCCCTCAAAATGGCCACACAGTAAGATAACCCTTACCATGTAGCCATGTGGCATGGAGCATGTACCGCCACCCATTGAGTTAGTAGTTATTTATTTATTTATTTATTCATTACATTTGTACCCCACATTTTCCCACCTATTTGCAGGCTCAATGTGGCTTACATAGTACCAAAAGGCGTTCGCCAATCGGTTAATAACAAATACAAGGTTGTTTTGTGGTCGGATGAGGTAGGTGTGTGTCAGTCACCGTGAAGGTCGGGGGGGGGGGGGAATGAAGATTGTATATTGTCCAGTACGATCATTGGTTGTGCTATGTTGCTGGGTGTAGGGATTATTATTAGGCCTGCATCAGGAGTCTACAAAACACATATATACAAACAAACATTGAATAAAAATAAACCATATGTAGTCAAAGATTCAAATACTAAAAAGCTAAAACAATGGAAATTATTGCAAAATAAAAGCTAGCATGTTTTTGAATATGTTTAAATATCTCATTAGCTTTTATTTTGCAATAATTTCCATTGTTTTAGCTTTTTAGTATTTGAATCTTTGACCACATATGGTTTATTTTTATTCAATGTTTATTTGTATATATGTGTTTTGTAGACTCCTGATGCAGGCCTAATGGCCGAAACACAACGGTTGTGTCGAGTCTTTTATTCATCAATAAACAAGCATTTTTAAGATTCATCTCTCCAGGTCTTGTACTTCCGTGGTCAAACATCCCACTTTCTTCTTTACATTTGTATCCCACATTTTCCCACCTATTTGAAGGCTCAATGCGGCTTAAATGGTACCGTAAAGGCGATCGCCAATATCGGTATGAACAAATACAGAGTGATGTTGTGGCAGAGTAGAGTTCATGTGTGACAGACACGTTGGAGAATCGTAAGGAGGAAGAGTTGAGTTATGTCCTGCACGAGCTTTGGTTACGTTATGTTGCAGAGTTAGGACATTTAAGTTGGATCATTAGGGTATGCCTTTTTGAACAGTTTTTAGTAGTTTCTGGAAGTTTAGGTGGTCATATGAGTACCAGATCTCTGTAACCACCACTAAATCCAAGTCAGCCTCTTCCAGTACAGCCTCTAAATCCAGAACTTTATTTCCTGTGCTATGGTTCTTAAAGTAAATAGCTTTCCATTTTTTCCCCATATGCAAGAACACTGAATAAATTCAGTTCTAAATCTGTGGTAGCATAGATCCTTTATAACCTGGTAAACAGTGAGCTTTTTTTATTGCCTTGTTCGTAAAGACGCGAAATGTTAATTTTCTTTTCTCGCTTGAAGACTTTTTGCAGCTTAAAATTATTTGCAAATGAATGAAAAATATTTACATGATATGTTTTCATGAAATGTAATATTCTTAAAGTATTCACAAAAGCATATCACTGTGTTTTTATGTTTTTTTTTACCCCAGCTGAAGGTTGACAATAACTAAAATGGAGAATGCCGAAGGCAGGGCACCCTGATCCTCCTCTGAATTAACTGTCAAATCACTGTTATTGGGAAAGTGTAGCACCCCTGATTCTCCTGATAATGATGTATCAATAGGCCAAATGGGGCCCAGGTAGCTTTTCTTTAATGCCCCTGTATAAGTCGTTGGTGAGGCCCCACCTGGAGTATTGTGTTCAGTTCTGGAGGCTAAGGATGTAAAAAGAATTGAAGCGGTGCAAAGAAAAGCTACGAGAATGGTACGGGATTTGCGTTACAAGACGGATGAGGAGAGACTTGCTGACCTGAACATGAATACCCTGGAGGAAAGGAGAAACAGGGGTGATATGATACAGAAGCTCAAATATCTGAAAGGTATTAATCCGCAAACGAACCTTTTCCGGAGATGGGAAGGCGGTAGAACGAGAGGACACGAAATGAGATTGAAGGGGGGCAGACTCAAGAAAAATGTCAGGAAGCATTTTTTCACGGAGAGAGTGGTGGATGCTTGGAATGCCCTCCCGCGGGAGGTGGTGGAGAGGAAGACGGTAACGGAATTCAAACATGCGTGGGATAAACATAAAGGAATCCTGTGCAGAAGGAATGGATCCTCAGAAACTTAGCTGAGATCAGGTGGCAGAGCCGGTGGTGGGAGGCGGGGCTGGTGGTTGGGAGGCGGGGATAGTGCTGGGCAGACTTATACGGTCTGTGCCAGAGCCGGTGGTTGGGAGGCGGGGCTGGTGGTTCGGAGGCGGGGATAGTGCTGGGCAGACTTATACGGTCTGTGCCCTGAAAATGACAGATACAAATCAAGGTAAGGTATACACAAAAAGTAGCACATATGAGTTTATCTTGTTGGGCAGACTGGATGGACCGTGCAGGTCTTGTTCTGCCGTCATCTACTATGTCACTGTCACCTTCTTTCCTCGTCAAAAGGAGCCTTATGCTTTCTGGGATCAAACAGGTTTCTTACCTTGTCTCACATCTCCTTGCTAGAAGCACCTTAGCTGTACACAAAAGCAAAGCAGGATGCAGTATATTTTCAGACCATTAAGTGCTGATTAGCTATGCAAATGTGTCTTTTCAACTTTGCTTTCTGTTTCTTGGGAGTCCTTTTAATAAGATGCGGGAGGGGGGGGGGAAGAGCCCTGCCGTAGCGGTGGGGGCCGTTTTTCATGTGCACTACAGTCGGTAAAAGCCCCCCCCAAAATGGCCATGTGGTGAGATAACTCTTACCACATGCAGTGGGAAGCCCTTACCGCCACCCATTGAGATGACGGTAAGGGGTCCTGCGGTAACCCAGCGATAACCAGGCAGTGCGCAGCAATGCCCGATTACCGCTGGGTTACCACCAAGCTGGAGTCTATCTGTTAATGCTGTGATACAAAAGTGTGGCTTAAAACCGTACAGCCTACTGGGATCAAGCCCAGCCCCAGCCTACACCCAGCTCAGTAGAATAAAACTTTTGTTTGTGGCCCTGGTTCAGGTACCTGACCCGGAGAGCTAGCTGGTGCCCGGAACTTTGTGGTGAAACCAGGGTTACACCCTGGAGGCAATTCTGCAAAGAGCATCAAACCTGGCACCAAGAAATGAGCACCAGAAACAATGATACCAAGCAGTATTCTATAATAAGTACATAAGTAATGCCATACTGGGAAAAGACCAAGGGTCCATCGAGCCCAGCATCCTGTCCATGACAGCGGCCAATCCAGGCCAAGGGCACCTGGCAAGCTTCCCAAACGTACAAACATTCTATACATGTTATTCCTGGAATTGTGGATTTTTCCCAAGTCCATTTAGTAGCGGTTTATGGACTTGTCCTTTAGGAAACCGTCCAACCCCTTTTTAAACTCTGCTAAGCTAACCGTTTTCACCACTTTCTCTGTCAACGAATTCCAGAGTTTAATTATACGTTGGGTGAAGAAAACTTTTCTCCGATTTGTTTTAAATTTACTACACTGTAGTTTCATCGCATGCCCCCTAGTCCTGGTATTTTTGGAAAGCGTGAACAGATGCTTCACATCCACCTGTTCCACTCCACTCATAAAATACCTCTATCATGACTCCCCTCAGCCGTCTCTTCTCCAAGCTGAATAGCCCTAGCCTCCTTAATCTTTCTTCATAGGGAAGTCATCCCATCCCCGCTATCATTTTAGTCGCCCTTCGCTGCACCTTTTCCAATTCTACTATATCTTTCTTGAGATGCGGCAACCAGAATTGAACACAATACTCAAGGTGCAGTCGCACCATGGAGCGATACAACGGCATTATAACATCCTCGCACCTGTTTTCCATACCTTTCCTAATAATACCCAACATTCTATTCGCTTTCCTAGCCGCAGCAGCACACTGAGCAGAAGGTTTCAGTGTATTATCGACGACGACACCCAGATCCCATTCTTGGTCTGTAACTCCTAACGTGGAACCTTGCATGACGTAGCTATAATTCGGGTTCTTTTTTCCCACATGCATCACCTTGCACTTGCTCACATTAAACATCATCTGCCATTTAGCCGCCCAGTCTCCCAGTCTCGTAACGTCCTCTTGTAATTTTTCACAATCCTGTCGCGATTTAACAACTTTGAATAACTTTGTGTCATCAGCAAATTTAATTACCTCGCTAGTTACTCCCATCTCTAAATCATTTATAAATATATTAAAAAGCAGCGGTCCTAGCACAGACCCCTGAGGAACCCCACTAACTACCCTTCTCCATTGTGAATACTGCCCATTTAACCCCACTCTCTGTTTCCTATCCTTCAACCAGTTTTTAATCCACAATAGGACATTTCCTCCTACCCCATGACCCTCCAATTTCCTCTGTAGCCTTTCATGAGGTACCTTGTCAAACGCCTGTTGAAAATCCAGATACACAATATCAACCGGTTCCCCTTTGTCCACATGTTTGTTTACTCCTTCAAAGAATTGAAGTAAATTGGTCAGGCAAGATTTCCCCACACAAAAGCCGTGCTGACTTGGTCTCAGTAATCCATGTCCTCGGATGTGCTCTGTAATTTTGTTTTTAATAATAGCCTCTACCATTTTCCTCAGCACTGATGTCAGACTCACCGGTCTATAATTTCCCGGATCTCCCCTGGAGCCTTTTTTAAAAATCGACGTTACATTGGCCACCCTCCAATCTTCCAGTACCACGCTCGATTTTAAGGATAAGTTGCATATCACTAGCAGTAGCTCCGCAAGCTCATTTTTCAGTTCTATCAGTACTCTAGGATGAATACCATCCGGTCTAGGAGATTTGCTACTCTTCAGTAATGGCAAGTACACGAGTAAGTGCTGTGAAAGAATATGGAATAGGGAGGGAGCTACTCGCCAATACATAGCTGCGATGCCTTATGCCTTGTCAGTGGCAGGCATAAGCGTTTGCAGCTTTCTTGCACCACATTTGGGTGTAACTTACAAACTTACAATGGGTGCGAATTTGGAGATCCCACCCATTGCCCACTCATATTCTGCCCTCATGTACATCCTCCTCACATATACATAGGCATAGCAAGAGGGCCAGGTCAAGGGATAGTGGCATCCTGAGCTAACTTGCTTTGGCAGAGCCCCCTTCCCCAAAATGGTCTCTTTCCCCATCCTCTGTCTCCCTTGACCACAGGTCTAGCACTGCTCCCTCTCCTCTCTTTCCCGCAGTCCTGTAAAGTTTGTCAGTTGCTGGCAGTAGCATGACACGCTGCCTGTGACCAGCTCCGGGGTCTTCCCTCTGCCACATCCTGCTTCCTGTGATGCAATTTTCTGCATGCTGGATGTAGCAGAGGGAAGACCCAGGGACTGGCTGAACGCAGCCTGTCATGCTGTTGTCGCAGCTGCCAGCAACAAGCTGAGGACTGAACTAGGCCCTGCTGTGCCTTCTAGAGGCTACTTATTAGTGCTGGAGGCTGTGACAGTTAATTTTCTACCTGTAACAGAAAGTTCAAGTTTAAAACTTTGGGGGAAACGGTTTACAAAATGGAAACTAGCTAATAAATAAAGTTTGCTCTATTTTAATTCAAACCAATGAACCTACAATTTCTCTTTCATCTCAGTCTTGAAATCATCAAACCACAGAGCAAAATAATGTTCAGTTGCCCAGAGAAATGTGAGAAATGTCCTCTTCTCTCAAAACTTCTCAGAAGGATGGTTATCTGGGAACTTTCTTCTCTATATAATTTTGATTCTAAGGAGACTTCTTCAAACATAGTAACATAGTAGATGACGGCAGAAAAAGACCTGCACGGTCCATCCAGTCTGCCCAAGAAGATAAATTCATATGTGCTACTTTTTTTATTTGTACTGTCCTCTTCAGTGCACAGACCGTATAAGTCTGGCCAGCCCTATCCCCGCCTCCCAACCACCAACCCCGCCTCCCAACCACCAGCTCTGGCACAGACCGTATAAGTCTGCCCAGCACTATCCCTGCCTCCCACCACCGGCTCTGGCACAGACCGTATAAGTCTGCCCAGCACTAGTCCCGCCTCCCAACCACCAGCCCCAGCACAGACCGTATATGTCTGCCCACACTAGACCCGCCTCCCAACCACCAGCTCTGCCACCCATTCTAGGCTAAGCTCCTGAGGAACCCTTTCTTCTGCACAGGATTCCTTTATGTTTATCCCACGCATGTTTGAATTCTGTTACCGTTTTCATCTCCACCACCTCCCGCGGGAGGGCATTCCAAGCATCCACCACCCTCTCCGTGAAAAAATACTTCCTGACATTCTTCTTGAGTCTGCCCCCCTTCAATCTCATTTCATGCCCTCTCGTTCTACCGCCTTCCCATCTCTGGAAAAGGTTCGTTTGCGGATTAATACCTTTCAAATATTTGAACGTCTGTATCATATCACCCCTGTTCCTCCTTTCCTCCAGGGTATACATGTTCAGGTCCGCAAGTCTCTCCTCATACGTCTTGTAACGCAAATCCCATACCATCCTCGTAGCTTTTCTTTGCACTGCTTCATTTCTTTTTACATCCTTAGCAAGATACGGCCTCCAAAACTGAACACAATACTCCAGGTGGGGCCTCACCAACGACTTGTACAGGGGCATCAACACCTCTTTTCTTCTGCTGGTCACACCTCTCTCTATACAGCCTGGTAACCTTCTAGCTACGGCCACCGCCTTGTCACACTGTTTCATCGCCTTCAGATCCTCAGATACTATCACCCCAAGATCCCTCTCCCCATCCGTACCTAGCAGATTCTCACCGCCTAACACATACGCCTCTCTTGGATTTCTACTCCCTAAGTGCATCACTTTGCATTTCTTCGCATTGAATTTTAATTGCCAAACCTTAGACCATTCTTCTAGCTTTTTCAGATCCTTTTTCATGTTTTCCACTCCCTCCGGGGTGTCCACTGTGTTACAAATCTTAGTATCATCCGCAAATAGGCAAACTTTACCTTCTAACCCTTCGGCAATGTCACTCACAAATATATTGAACAGAATTGGCCCCAGCACCGATCCCTGAGGCACTCCACTACTCACCTTTCCCTCCTCCGAGCGAACTCCATTCACCACCACCCTCTGGCGCCTGTCCGTCAACCAGTTCCTAATCCAGTTCACCACTTTGGGTCCTATCTTCAGCCCATCCAGTTTATTTAAGAGCCTCCTGTGGGGAACCGTGTCAAAAGCCTTGCTGAAATCTAAGTAGATTACGTCTATAGCATATCCACGGTTCAATTCTCCGGTCACCCAATCAAAGAATTCAATGAGATTCATTTGGCACGATTTCCCTTTGGTAAAACCATGTTGTCTCGGATCTTGCAACTCATTTTCTTCCAGGAAATTCACTATCCTTTCCTTCAGCATCACTTCCATTACTTTTCCAATAATCGAAGTGAGGCTTACCGGCCTGTAGTTTCCAGCTTCTTCCCTATCACCACTTTTGTGAAGAGGGACCACCTCCGCCGTTCTCCAATCCCTCGGAACCTCTCCCATTTCTACGGATTTATTAAACAAATCTTTAAGAGGACCCGCCAGAACCTCTCTGAGCTCCCTCAATGTCCTGGGGTGGATCCCATCTGGTCCCCAGACCCTATGAAGCTAAAACAGATTGCCCTAGTGACCTCTGCAGCTATTTTACCTTCCTCATAGTATCCTAATTAACACCTAATTCAGGTCAGAAGCACTACTTCCTCGCCTTACAGCAATAAACAGGAAATAACTTTTTTCTTTTAAGAAAGTTTGAGCTCTGCTTTGCTACTTACAAAGCCACTCTTTTGCTCTTCCACTCTTCTGTCTTTAGATGTCGCTGGCAGTGGCAGCAATCAACATACACTACCTGCAGCCTGCTCGGAGCCCCCTCTTGCCCTTTCTGATCCTTCTGATGTAACTTCTGGTTTTCAGAGGGGTGAAATGAGTTGGGGGCTCTGGAGCAGGCCGCAGGCAGCGTATGTCATCATTGCCGCTGCCTGCAACATATAATGATGGATAAAGACAAATTTTAAGGTAAACAGGTGACTGAGAGAGGGAAGATTCAGAACTCTTGAACCAAACTGGTTTGCGCAGGACTTCAGAGTGCTTAGGCCGTCCATGGTACAGTACAGTTTAAAATTCTACCAAAGTGAAAACCCTGGGTGATATCCAGAAGGTACCCCAGGGCTAAACACATTTTATAAAACAACTCAAAACATGAATTTTATGAATAGGCGAACATTCTTTTCCCTTTGCACTATTCCCTTTAAATATACTTATTATTTATGTAATTCCTTATGTACCACCTGAAAGTCTGAAAACTATCAAAGCGGTGTAGAAACCTCAGCCGAAATCCAGACCAAAGTATCAGCCTTCCTGTCTGACATTGCTGCCTGGATGTCTCAGCGCCATCTGAAACTAAACATGACCAAGACTGAGCTTCTTATCTTTCCCCCTAAACCAACCTCTCCTCTTCCCCCATTCTCTGTTTCTGTGGATAACACTCTCAACCTTCCTGTCTCATCAGCTCGTAACCTTGGGGTCATCTTCAACTCCTCCCTCTCCTTCTCTGCACATATTCAACAGACTGCTAAAAACTGTCGTTTCTTTCTCTATAATATCAGCAAAATTCGCCCTTTCCTTTCTGAGCACACTACCAGAACCCTCATCCACACTCTTATCACCTCTCATTTAGACTATTGCAACTTGCTTCTCACAGGTCTCCCACTTAGCCATCTCTCTCCTCTTCAATCTGTTCAAAATTCTGCTGCACGACTAATATTCCGCCAGTGTTGTTATGCTCATATTAGCCCTCTCCTCAAGTCACGTCACTGGCTTCCTATCCATTTCCGCGTACAGTTCAAACTCCTCTTATTGACCTATAAGTGCATTCACTCTGCAGCTCCTCAGTACCTCTCCATTCTCATCTCTCGCTACATTCCTCCCCGGGAACTCCGTTCACTGGGTAAATCTCTCTTAACTGCACCCTTTTCCTCCACCGCTAACTCCAGACTCCATTCCTTTTATCTTGCTGCACCATATGCCTGGAATAGACTTCCTGAGCCGGTACGTCAAGCTCCATCTCTGGCCGTCTTCAAATCTAAGCTAAAAGCCCACCTGTTTGATGCTGCTTTTAACTCCTAACCCTTATTCACTTGTTCAGAACCCTTATTTTATCGTCCTCACTTTAATATTCCCTTATCTCTTGTTTGTCCTGTTTGTTTGTCCTAATTAGATTGTAAGCTCTGTCGAGCAGGGACTGTCTCTTCATGTTCAAGTGTACAGCGCTGCGTACGTCTAGTAGCGCTATAGAAATGATAAGTAGTAGTAGAACCACTGCTTGTACTAGATTTGAGCAAGCAGGTATTTTTCTGCCTTCTCACTGGGTGTGATTAGCGTGTAGCTTAAACCAGAGTACAGAACATCACTGTGAGAAGATTCAGAACTCTTGAACCAAAATCTTCTTTAATGCAGTAATCATACAAGAAAAAATAACTTACAGTTCAGATGTACTGGACAAGAGTTTTTGCCTTGCAAACTAGAGTCTGTTCTCCACCAGCTCTTTCTCTCTCAAGCAAAAGAGGCTGGGAGATTGCAGCAACATGCTGATTAATGATGCTGTTTATACTTTTACACCGGCAAAATCTTGATAACGTCACAGTAGCTTGAAGAGGGTCATATAGCAAAATACAGCATAGGTAGCTTCAGTTTACAGAGGAGATATTCTGCAGACTTAACTCTTACAGACCCAATAGAGAGAGAAGGAGGGGGTTGGACAACTAGCCCAGCATGCCAGCCAATAGGAAGAGTCCCAAAAGGCACAGGAAACTGGACATGTGCTCTGAAAGAGCCTATTACAGGGAGCTACAGGATTACAGGCAGTGATGTGCTGGAGCCGGCTCACACTGGCTCGCAAGAGTCGGTTGTTGAATTTTTCATCATTTTGCGAGCCGGTTGTTAAATCTGTTTGCCTCTCCTCCCCCGTGTCACAGGGTCCTGGAACATACCTGAACTGAAGCTACCCTGGTGGTCTAGTGGATTCTTCGGGGCAGGAAATATCCCCAGTCTTTCCTGCCCGCTGCCGGCCCTGACTCTCTAGCTGCTGCATCGCTCTTTAAAAATGGCATTTGATTTGGGCTATAAAGATTTGTTGTTTAATGGGGGTCTTATGGTATAATGGGAGCTCTAATGTGCAAAAAGTGGGAGTACGACCAAGGAAACCAGACGCTGGAAGACGTTCTTAAATAAAAACTTTATTAGAGATTTGAAGACTCGACACGTCGTGTTTCGGCCGTCAAGCCTGCATCAGGAGTCTATAAAAAGTACATTTATATATGATATGTGTGATAAAAGGACAACAAAAAATATTAATAATAAATGAAATAAAACACATATAATACATATAATAAAACTGATTATAAAAATACTGTATATGAATTTATGAAATAATAATGCAATACAAAAACATGTCATATATAAATAATTCAAAATGTATATATACGCATAAATTTAAACAATAAATATGAAATGATAAAAGTTACACATACATGTAAAAAATAAATAAGAAAATTATGTATGCTTACATGTGCTGTATTGAGATAACATACATTTAGAGAATATAATAATATTAATCATGAGAGGGGAAGGAGAAAGAGTAATGCATTGCCCCCCCAGTCCACCTCTGTGCCCCCCCCAAAAAAAATTTCAGGGCGGGGAGAGAGCCTGTTGTTAAAAATTTACCAGCACACCACTGATAACAGGGATTTATAGTTCAAGGGCACGACCTAATTCCCTGTCTCCATGCATATGGGGGGGTGTCAACATCGACAGGAGCATCGATGTCGAGGAGAGAGGTAATGGCTGCTGAGAGACCAACTCGCGCTGGGAGCAGTGAGGCGTCGAGTGGGTCTCCACCTGCCTCGAGGCCTCCTGTTATGCAGGATCCCCGGGACCGACCTTCGTTGGACCTGGCCCCGAGGAGACGTGAGGATTCCACGTCCTCCTCATCGGTACCGAGGAGTCTCGATGACGGGCGTCGAGCGAAGGCTAAGAAGCACCGTCATGGTTCCCTTTTGACGCACGGTACCGGGAGCTCCAGGATCTACACCCCAATTCTGTCTTGTAATAGATTCCATGACTAGTTGCAGGGGGGCTTGGCAGTGATCACCCCACTCCACTGAAGGGTGGTCTAGCATTTGAGTACCGGCACCTTTTTTGCAATAAAAAAAAACACATTGTATATCTGACACCTCCTCCGGATCCCAAACTCGCATTTACAGACACAGTGCTAAAAAGGCGGTGGTATATTTGCTTCTACTGAACCTGACATCACAATGCTCATAAATGCAGTGTAAAAAGAATTCAAAAGACAAGATGTGCACAGTCAGAAACATTCCAGATACTTTCTTAATATATAGAGAATGCGGCTAAATTACCCAGCCTTCCCAAAGACCTGCGCATTCATTTAAGTTTCTGCAGCCATGCTTTAGAAGTTTCTCAGTATATTTTTGGACAGCGTTCGACAGTGGCTTCCAGCCAACAGCTCTTCCTGTAACCAGCTTGAACAGAGCTGTCTGGCAAAAGGTTACGCTGCTCTCTTGATTAAACGAAGAACACCTGCAGTCAGTCAAACCCCCCGGAGTGGATTTTATACTGCTGTGAATGGACGTAAGCCCCAGTATTTTTATTTATTTATTTATTTATTTATTGCATTTGTATCCCACATTTTCCCACCTTTTTGCGGGTTCAGTGTGGCTTACAATAAGAAATGAATGATGGAAGTACAATTTGTTACAGATTGGTTATGGATTACATTGTGCAGAATTATGCGAGACAATCGGAGTGTCGTTAAGGAGTGCAACAATGGAACACAAACATGGAACATTGGAAGGAGACAATGGGAGCTTGAAGGGCAATATTAAGGCATAAAGACATATGGTATACATATTTCTGTGAGTAAAGGTATGAGTGATGTGGGATTACGGGGGATAAGAGTTCAGAAGTGGATTTATAGTGCATTACTAAACAGTAAGTGTGGATTTTATGTGTATCATTTCAGGACCCCCATGGGCCATCTAATTCCGCTCATCCACTCTCTACAGGGCCCTCTCCAAACAAGCACCATTGGGCCCCCCTCTCCCCATCTTAATTAACCCCATTTTAAAACCTCCACAAACGAGGCCCCACATGGTTCTGGATGCAGAGGAAAAGCAGCAGAAAAGGAAGCGGTAGGTACATTTCCTGCTGACCACAGAACAAATGCATGGTCACCCCTCTTCCCCCACCCCACCCCACCCCCACACACACCACAGTTATTTGTGCCAGCAGCTCACGTACCTGTGCAAAAAAAAAACAATATAATGTTAGGAATTATTTATAAAGAAATCCTATATAATAAAAGGCACCTCCAACATTCTGAAGCTGACTGCATGGCTGAGGCATTCCTGCTCTCTGTATCCATCTCCTGAATTGACATCACGTACTTCCGGGTTCGTCACAAGCAGAAGTGACCAACCACACGAGGTTTCTCGGCTTCAGAATGTTGGCGGTGCATTCTATTAAATAGGATTGGTCAGTTCCTTGAAGCACAGCCAGAGCTCAGCGTCCTGCACAGTAACGCTCAGACACCAGAGAGAGAGGGAGGGAGGGGGGGCCTGACACCAGGGGGGGGGGATATCTCTGTCACACACACTCTCTCTCTCTCTCTCTCTCTCTCTCTCTCTCTCTTGCAGTCAATGTCTTTCTCTCTCTCTCACAGTCAATGTCTTTCTCTCTCTCACTCACACACTGTCTGTCACACACTCTCTGTCTCACACTGTATCACATTCACTCTCTATGTGTCACACAGTCACTCACACACTCTCTTGGTCTCATACACTCAGTCTCACAGAGAGTCTGTGTCTCACACACTCTCTCTCTCTCTCTCTCTCTCTCTCTCTCTCTCTCTCTCGCACACACTGTATCTGTGTGAAACACACTCGCTCTCTCTCACACTGTGTCTCACATACGCACTTGCACACACTCTCATTCTCACACACACACTCTCTCACAGACACACTCACACCCAGACTCACTCTCTCTGTCTCACATACACACACACTTGCACATTCACTCTCTCTCTCTCACACACAGTCACTCTCACATACACTCTGTCAAACATACACACTCTGAGGAAAACCTTGCTAGCGCCCGTTTCATTTGTGTCAGAATCGGGCCTTTTTTACTAGTAGAAAATAAAACAAAAATATCGTAATGCCTCTGTACATGTGTATCCATGGTGCAACCACATCTTGAGAACTGTGTGCAATTCTGGTTGCTGCATCTCAAAAAAGACACAGCGGGATTAGAAAAGGTATAAAGAAAGGTGACCATAATGATTAAAGGGACGAAATGCCTCTCATGTAAGGAAAGGCTAGGGAGGTTGGGGCTCTTCAGTATGGAGTAAAAATGGCCGATGATGAAAGGCTATAAAATACTTAGCAGAATGGAACGGGTAACCCCAAAGTGATTGTTTACTTTTTCAAAAAGTATGAAGTCTAGGAGAAATGCTTTTCAAGTCACGAAGTAGTCCATTTAAAAATAAATTGGGGGAAAAAATGTTTCCCTCAATGTTTAAGTAAGCTGTGGAACTGGCTGCCAGAGAATGTGATAAAAAGCAGTTAGTGTAGCTGGGTTTAAAAAAGGTTAGGACAAAGTCTGGAATAAAAGTCAATAAACTGTTATTAAGGTAGACCTAGGGAAATCCACTTTGTATCCCTGGGCTAAGTAGCGTGGAATCTTGCTACATTTTGGGATCCACCGGGTTAGCATGGGAGCCACCTGAATGGGTGGCGGTAAGGGCTCCCCCCCCCCCCCCACCCCCCAAAAAATTAGCTGCACAGCAAGTGCTTTACTTGCTGCATGGCCATTTCCTGCTGAAAAGAAGACCTACCCTTTTACCTGCTATGGTAAAAGGGGTCTCGGCTCGTGTCAAAAAGCATGCACCGACGCCAGCACAGGCCCCCATTTGCGGCAGCTTGGTAAAAGGGGTCCTAATTAAGTTCCATGCGTAAATACAGAATACAACTGGATTTGCACACGCAACTTAAATCGCTCTATATAGAATCCATGGATAATTGGCTAAATTTGCTTGAGCACACATCTTGGATCAGCACCCAATTATCAGCGCCCAATTTTGGATGCCACAAAATCAGAGGAATATGACAATAGCACGTTTACCAGGTAATTAAGTCTAGTATGAAGTAAATGTTTACATACTACTCATGGGTAGGATTACCATATGTCCGGATTTACCCGGATATGTCCTCTTTTTGAGGGCACGTCCGGGCAACCAGACGGGTTTTGCCAATCTGCCCATTTGTCCAGAAATCCAGACAAATGGGCAGATTGCTAGCCTCCCCTCCCCTTACTTACTAGTGCCCTGGTGGTCTAGTGACCTCTTCCGCCTTCGGGACAGGAAAGAGCCCCCTCTTTCCTGCCCGAAGCGATGCCCTGCATGCACCTTTCCTGTTGTTGATCCTCGGAGTCGATTCAAAATGGCCGCCAAGAGTTGAAGTGACCTCGCGAGACTTCAACTCTCGGCGGCCATTTTGACTCGGTGCCGAGGATCAGCAACAGGATGGATGCTTGCAGGGCAGTGCTCCAGGCAGGAAAGAGTGGGCTCTTTCCTGCCCCAAAGAGGTCACTAGACCACCAGGGCAGTAGTAAGGTAAGGGGAGGGGGGTGACGGAGAGGGGAGGCGACGGGGTATTTGACAGGGTGGATGGGAAAATGTCACAGGGGGCGGAGCGAGGGTGTGACAGGGGGCGGAGCAAGGGTGTGAAAGGGGGCGGAGCAAGGGTGTGAAAGGGGCAGGGCATGTCTCCTCTTTTTGGGGGGACAAAATATGGTAACCCTACACATGGGACCTTAAAGTGAATATTCTTTTCTACCAGAAACCAAAGCAGTACCTCCAAAATAGGAGTAACATGAACAGACCTATTCCTAGCCAGTAATAAATGAGCGGCAATGTTTTGGAGTCGCTGCACATGCCTGAGACTTCTCTGTAGTAAACCATGGTGCAAATAACTGTAGTATAATAATTCTTGTTATCCAGAAAAAAAAAACAGATGGGTTAGATGTATTCCCAGGACTGGGCTAGAAAAAGACGGTGTAGGAAACAGAAACTAGAAAACTACCTATCAGCTGAAAAAGTTTAAGTGTAGCTAGTGTACTGTTGCTGCCTGCTGACCCATAGCTACTTGGACTCAAAGAAGACAGGGCATACTGACTCAGAAGACCACAATATTATAATGACACTACAAGATTCATAGGAGCTGACTCTGTGGGGTGCTTGAGCACCCCCAATATTGAGAAAATTCCTTGTATGTGTCCAGGGAGGGGTTATTTCCATTGGGCTTTGCACCTCCAATAATTTTGAAAAGTTGGGCTCCTATGACAAGGTTCATCTGTAACACAAAAGCAACAGTGGGGGCCTTGATCTTGCAGCCTAGAAGGCTCAAATCTTGCAAAACAGTGATTAATCCCATGCCCTCCATGTTGTGGTACAGCTTCCTTTCATTTCAGAATTCCACATTAAATATGGACTCCAAACAAAGTTAACTCCACAAAACACAGTCTAAAGCAGAAGCTTAGATAAGAGAATCATCCAGAAATTCAGAGAGATTGCAGATCCTACTTACCTCTCTCTTCATTCTTCTGGAGTATGAGCTCCACATTAAAGCTTCATGAAGGAGTAGAGAAATTTATTTATTTATTACATGTGTATCCCGCGCTTTCCCACTCATCGCAGGCTTGATGCGGCTTACATAGTAACAAGAGAATACAATCTGTAGTATCAGAATCAACAAAGGAGGTATGTGGTAGGACAAATGAACAAGGGTAAATGGGATAAAAGAGGTATGTGAGAAAGGATAGGGATAGGTAAGGACGTAGAGCGATAAAGAAGAGGTAGGGGAAGAGTATGGAGGGTAAGAAGATTGGTAGGAGGTAATTTCTAAGTCATTGTTGTTAATGATAAGATGAACCAGAAATGAATGGGTTGCTTATGTTTGCTTATGGTAGGTCAAGTCGTTCGGGTAAATCTGTTTGAATAGATGGGTTTTCAATAGTTTTCTAAAGGGAAGGTACTCACTAGTTGATCGAATGTATCTGGGTAGAGCATTCCACAGTTGGGATCCCAGGTAGGGGAAGTTAGATGCATGATATGTTTTATACTTTAGTCCTTTGCAATTGGGAAGGTGCAGGTTAAGGTATGTTCGTGAAGATGTTGACCTGTTTCTGGATGGAAGATTTAAAAGATTGACCATGTAACTTGGTGATACTCCATGGATGATTTTGTGGATTAGTGTGATGGCCTTAAAGTTGACTCGTTCTCTAATAGGGAGCCAATGAAGTTTCATACGGAGAGGTGTTGCGCTTTCAAATCTAGGCTTCCCATAAATAAGTCTAGCTGCTGTGTTCTGGGCAGTTTGAAGTTTCTTCATGATTTGGGCCTTACATCTAATGAAGATACTATTACAGTAATCAGCCTGGGTGAGTACCGTGGATTGTACCAAATTGCAGAAGGTATTCAAGGAGAGATAAAGTTTCACACGTTTCAACATCCACATCATGTTGAACATTTTCTTGGTGATGGATGTTGCATGGTCTTCAAGGGATAAGTATTTATCCAATGTAACTCCAAGGACTTTCAGATTTTTAGATATAGGAATTGTGATATCAGGAGTGGTGAGAGTAGTTGGATGGAATGTGGAATATTGGGAGGAGAGGATTAAGCATTGAGTTTTGTCTTTGTTCAATTTCATTTTAGAAGCGTTGGCCCAAGAAGTTAGGATATTCATACCATTGGTTATTTTACCGGAAATTTCTGCCAGGTTAGATTTGAAGGGAATAAATATGGTAACATCGTCAGCATAGATAAAAGGATTGAGACCATGTTTGGAAAGGGATTTAGCCAAAGGAATCATCATAAGGTTGAATAGAACTGGGAATAGGGGAGAACCCTGAGGCACACCGCAATCTGATGACTAGGGAGATGATATTGCTGTAGATGACTTGACTCGATAGGATCTAGAGGTAATAAAGCCTTCAATCCATTTTATAACATTGCCACCAATTCCCAACTTATCCAGAAGTCTAGTAATAATACAATGGTCGACCATGTCAAATGCTCCAGACATATCAAACTGCAAAAGGAGTACGCTATTTCTGAATGATATTTCTTGCTTGAATCTGGATATTAAAGTAAGCAATACTGTTTCCGTACCATGGGTAGGACAGAAACCCGATTGAGATTCATGAAGGATGGAGAATTTTTGTATAGGGGGATGGAAGCCACTGGTCAGTAGTTGGTAACATCACCTATAGGTTTTTTGGAGTCTTTGGGTATTGGTGTGAGTAATATGTTACCGTGTTCTGTAGGGAAGGAACCTTGTTGTAACAAGAAGTTAAGGTGGGCAGTGAGATCTGTGATGAAGCGTTCAGGGGCGTCTTTCATTAAGTGGCTGGGGCAGGAGTCAAGATGACAATGGGATCTGGAGAGTTTACAGATCGTCTTGGAAACTTCTTCGGTGGTGAGGAGGGTGAAACTTGTCCATGATCGGTCAACCGGAATTTCATTAATGTTGGGATCTAATTTGTCGAGAAAGGTATCTATGTAGTTACCATCATGGGGAATTGAGTTACGAAGATTAGTAATTTTATTATAAAAGTGTTTAGCCAGTTGGTCTGCAGATGGGCAATTTAAAGGTGAGAAGGTAACTGGATTAGTCCAATAGTACAGTACCAGGTTTCTCAAGCAGAGCCTAAATAATGGTGGTAGAGGCAAGTCTCCCAAGGGTTTAGCAAATCTCTGGGAATGAAAATGGATTATTGAAAAACGAACTAATAGAGCTTTCGTGTTAGAGCTTTTCAAACATTTTGAAATGTTTTAGTCTTTCAAACCTGACTTGACTAAGCTTTTACTTAGTCCAGACTACAATAAAAAGGCAATGGCAGAGGCTTTCCTTTCTGACTTGATGGAAAAATACAGCTATCTACTTGGACCTTAATTGGGTCCTCCAGAACCAAATTAATAATTGTTCCTTAAGAATATAAGATGTGCTATGCCAGTTGCCCATCAAACCCTGCATGGTTTAGAAAAGTAGTTTAGTGGTTACAGCAGCAGGCTAAGAACCAGGGAATCCAACATTCAAATCCCAATAATGCTCAATTATGACCTTGTGTAAGTCACTTCACCCTCTGTTGCCTCATGTACAAACTGAAAGCCTATTTACTAATGTGTGTTAATGAACACTGATGAAGGTTAATGCAAGTTATGCTCTCAGCAAATTGGCTCCATTAACAGTAATAGAGATTGTGTTAAATAACACTTGTTAATGTGCATTAACACATTAGTAAATGTAGTCCTAAGATTCTACATCCAAGGGGGGGGGGGGGGGGGGGGGGGGAATCTACTGTGCCTAATTAAACTTGAAAAGGTGAGAGCTAAAGCTAAATAAATAAATTCTGCCTTTAACAGTAGTCAATCTGGACCCTTTGGGAAAATCCTTTCCATGTCTTCCAGACATGTGACCAAACCTCCTTTTCCATTATATAGCTTTCCACTATTTCAGAACCTGTGAGATAGCTGTGTCTATCAACCAGAAGATGGAGACAGAGAGCTGAAAACTGAGCTGAGCCTCTCTTGGTTTCCAGTCAAGCTCCTCAATATTTTCTATCTCCAGCAGGTGGATGGACAGACTTTTCAGTCACAGCTCTGCACTTGAATCTGCACTCATATTTGGAAGTCTTCAGATCCCTGTCTCTGATGCCCTGCAAATTTACTTCTTCCCTCCCTTCACTTCTCCTCTGTTTCCTGTGGAGCTCTCCTTTTCAGGCACAACAACCTTAAAAAATGAAAAGGAGAAGAAAAGGGGTTTACTGGAGAGAGTGGGACAGATTCTCATCTGGGGTAAGACTTGTGGAGACTGTGAGATTGGGGGGGGGGGAACAACTGGCAGTGATAAGTCTGAATAAAGTTTGACTCAGATCCACTTGGAACGCTGCAAGTTCTACTTGGTGCAGGAGAGAGATCCTGACTCACTGCTTGGGAATCTGTTGTGCTGCGTTTGTGCCAGTCGGGGTGAATGGCAACTTCCACAGAGGCAGTTAAGCAGTTTTCCCACTCTGGGACCCACCGGTCGGCGTCGAGGTGTTGCAGTGTGTCAGCATCAGCATGTCTTTGAATTTGGCGCAGTATCCAATTGTGTTGGGGACTTCAGAATCTCCAGCAGGGTCAGTGTACAGTTGGATACAGGAGAGCGCAGGAACAGCTGCCATTTTGTCAGAGCTGACTGGCAGTGAGGAGCAGCATCTGTCTAATCATGCGCAGCACACAGCTGCGATTTTACCACCTCAGTTTTGGAAGATGTGGGCCAAAATCATGTCAGACCAGTGGGTTCTGGATATTCTTACAGAAGGTTACAAGTTGGAGTTCTCCCGCACAGTCACTTTTGTCTTCTTGAAGTTTCCTTGTTGAAAGGGAAACAAGGTGGTCACTGTTCAGGCCACTGTAGATTCCTTGCTGGTGCACTGGGCCATTGATCCACTGCCCCAGGCCGAACAGGGACAAGGTACATACTCCATCTACTTCATTGTCCCAAAGAAGGAAGGCAACTTTCATCTGGTCTTAGATCTCAAAGGTCTTTACCAAAGCATCCAAGTGTCTCACTTTTGCATGGAAACACTGAGAGCAGTCATAGTCTTGGTTCAAGCTGGAGAATTTCTTACTGTCCTCGATCTCAAGGACGCATGCTTGCATTTACCCATATAGCTGCTGCATCAGAGGTTTCTACATTTTTGCAGTGCTGGGTCATCACTTTCCCTACACCCCTTCCCGTGCACTCCGCTCCATGGATAAATCCTTCTTATCTGATCCCTTCTCCACTACTGCCAACTCCAGATTTCGCGCCTTCTGTCTCCCTGCACCCTACGCCTGGAATAAACTTCCTGAGCCCTACGTCTTGCCCCATCCTTGGCCACCTTTAAATCTAGACTGAAAGCCCACCTCTTTAATATTGCTTTTGACTCGTAACCACTTGTAACCACTCGCCTCCACCTACCCTCCTCTCCTCCTTCCTGTACACATTAATTGATTTGATTTGCTTACTTTATTTTTGTCTATTAGATTGTAAGCTCTTTGAGCAGGGACTGTCTTCTATGTTTGTGCAGTGCTGCGTACGCCTTGTAGCGTTATAAAAATGCTAAATAGTAGTAGTAGGTCAAGGTTTTCCCTTCAGTGTCACCATGGAACCAAGAACATTTACCAAGGTTATGGTGGTGGTGGTGGCAGCCTTCCTTTGGCACCAGGGAATCAGAGTTTACCTGTTTTGCAATTGGTCCAAGAACTGAGAAGAGGGGAAGCTATTTTAGATTTAGTCCTTAGTGGAATACAGGTAATGGTGTACAATCCACTGACTTTAAATCAGGCATGGACGTTGTTTAAAAATACCATCGTGGATGCCCAGACCAGATGCATTCCCCATATTAACGAAGGTGGAAAGAAGAGCAGGTTGGCTATTAGATCCAAAAGAACATCCTTCAAAGAATGGAAAAAGGATTTGAATGAAGAAAATAAGAAGCAACATAAGCACTGTCCAGCTTAAAGCCAGTGCCTCGATTTTAGAGGTTTCCCTGCAGGCTACCGCAGGAGATTGGTGACGGAGGAGGTGAATAAGTGTTCTCTCATTAAGCACTCCTGGCTTTCTTTCACCATTATTGAAACCTCTCTATCAGGATTCCCTAAAGATCCAGTTTCAATAGTATCTTTCAGGGATACTCCACATCGAACCATGTGCTCCTGGGCGACTATCAGCTTCCACCTGCCATTTGAAAAGATGCTCTATCTCCTTTTTATATGTCAGCATCAGCAGCCTGGTTCCATCCCGATTAAGGGCTGGCCCTGGCCCAGAACTAAGATCCAATAGGGAATGCCCAAAGTACACAGGGAGCAGGGACATGTGCTCAGAAGGAGTCAATCACAAGAAACTGCAAACTATAGGGTTAGTAACCCTAGTACACAGTGCTATCTAATACACAGACAATGCTCTGCTTCCATGAATACGTGGGCATACACTCCCTGCCTGGTATCGATAAATACCACTATTTAACTTCTTAAATTATAAGCATGCAAAAATCCATTTATATCTGGATCTTAAAGCATGGCAACTTCTTGCTTGTCTCCAGTTCACTGCTTCTCTGGCGACATTTCTCTTGAAGGCTTACAGGAGCTGAAATGAGAGACAAACAATACAAACACACAAGAGAGAAAAAGTCTCTGAGTCTCTAGAGTGAGTGCATACCTCCCCATTGAGTACGCGGATCACTGGCTCTGCTGAAGAAGTTTGCTATCTTCCATAGGAGTCTGGTGTCAAAGTTATCTTATCTTCCCTATCCCACTATAACATTTTGTACTATTCCCATACCGGACTTGGCGAATGCCTTCACGGTATTATGTTAGCCACATTGAGCCTGCAAATGTGTGGGAAAATGTTGGATACAAATGTAACAAATAAAATAAAGTTCCCAGGTGGTGCCAAATTGTCATTGATGATCTGTAGTTCTGCATCTTTGATGCCACTTTGATGATAGGTGTCTGGTATTTCATCAGCTGGTTGATGAGATGAAGATGAAATTGCTTTGTCATAGGCAGTGCTGAGTGCTGCAGGAATGTAAATGCATAGGATGTGCTGTTACTCAAGAATCTTTAGGGAATCTTTCCATCTTTCCCATTCTTGTTGCATTTCTAGTGGCAGTGTGTACTTTGGAACAGCTCCCTCAATAGGGATCTTCCTTGAATGGTGACTGGAGTGACAAACCCCAGTGGATCATACAGACTATTGACTGTGGAGAAGACACTCCTGCGTGTATATGGTTTCTCTTGGGTGGAGACTTGAAAGATAAAAATGTCTTTTTTTAGGTCCCAATATAACCCAAGGCTTTTCTGAAGTGGAGGGGTATCTACTCTTAGATCTAAGTCCTTTAAATATTTGGCATGATCCTCTGGAGGAAATGCTCTCATTATTTTCTAGACTGTTAGAGGTGATTTTGTGAACTCTCAGATTGACCTCTGCCAGCATTGCTTGCATTCTCTTTAGCAAGTCAATGACTTGTCCTACAATAGGTAAGGACTTCAAACCATCATCAACATAAAAGTTTCTCTCTACAAAGTGTTTGGCATCTGCACCATACTCTTTTCCACCTTCTTGGGATGTCCTCCTAAGCCCATAAATAGCCACTGCTGGTGATGGACTGTTGCCAAAGACATGGACTCTCATTCTGTATTCCACAATTTCCTGGTTGATTTTGTTGTCATGTTACCACAGGAATCTATAATAGTTTCTGTAGTGTACGATAAAGCATGAGACAGGAAGCAGTGTCTTTCTGTAGATTAGGAATTAGTTATTGGACAGAAAATAGAGGGTAGGGTTAAATGGCCATTTTTCTCAATGGAGGAGGATGAATAGTGGAGTGCCACAGGGATCTGTACAGCCAGCATAAACCATTCCCAAGTAAAATTTTACCAGTAGACTCTTAATTCTTAATCCAACTGTAGTATTCATAGCAAACAAAGAAAACTCAACTTACAGTTCAGTTACTTGGAAAGAATTGTTGCCTTCTGCAAACAAAGTCCAACTCTAGTCACCTCAGAGGCAAGGAGATGGCCACAACCTCAGCCCAGCTGAAAGGAAAAACTGTAATATTCAAAGGGGAATAAATCTGGGACTAAATGTGGTGAAGAATCTTGATGCAATCACAGTAGATTAAGAGAGGGATCAGCCCCTAGAACAGCTGCTGATCACAAAGGTATGCTAGGAAAACTGGGACTCTCTCCTACAGCTCTCAAGGGAATAGAGAGGGCTGGCCCTGGCCCGCAACTAAGAGCCAATAGGGAATGCCGACAATACACAGGGAGCAGGGACACGTACTTAGAATGAGTCAATCACAGAAAACTGCAAACTATAGGGATAGTAGCCCTAGTACACAGTGCTATCTAATACACATAGCACTCATACTAAATATACATAACTAGTAAAACATGCCCGTTTCTGGAGCAAATGAAATGAGCGCTAGCAAGGTTTTCCTCCTGAACCCCCCCCCCTCCCTACCCACCCCTTCAGCGTTGTGAAGCCACTGACCGCCATTGTTCCGGACCTCCTCAACGCACACACCTTCATCTCCCGAGTCCTTGTTGGTTGTAAAGCCACTGATGCCATTGCTCCGCCCTCGACATCATCACGTTTGACGTGAGGGTGGGGCCCAGACACAGCGATTTTGGTGGCTTCACCACCACGAACCCTTCGAACCCGAAGGAAGTGCCCGCAGGAACTGACAGTGACGTCAATGTCCTCAGAACGTTGAGGGTGAGTTTTATTATATAGGATAATGTACCCTGCTTCTGTGATTATGGAGGCAGGACAGGTAGAACTAGAGGACATGAATTGAGGCTGCAGGGGGGGCCGACTCAGGAGTAATGTCAGGAAGTACTTTTTCTCGGAAAGGGTGGTAGATACCTGGAATGCCGTCCCGAGGAAGACAGTAGAGATGACCTGTAATGGAATTCAAAAATGTGTGTGATAAACACAATGGAATCCTATTTAGAAGGCATGGAACCAAACAAGGTTAGCGGTGATTAGATGGCAACACCAGTAATTGGGAAGCAAAGCCAATGCAAGACTTCTACAGTCTGTGCCCTGATCGTAGCTGGACAGATTTGGATGGGCTGAAGTGGGACTTTGATGACAACTTCAGAAGTTGGAGAACAAGGCCAGTGCCAAGCAGACGTCTACCGTGTGTGCCCTGAAAATAGCAAGGACAAATCAAGATCAAGAATGCATATGTAGTATCACATATCTTGTTAGGCAGACTGGATGGACTATTGAATTTTTAAGGGGTTAATTATCCCCTAGGTTCTGTCTGGCACTGGAATAGAGTTGTCCAGTGCCAGAGAAAATCCCGAGAAGGCTGATCAGACGTCAAGACTGACTCCACCTCTGAATAGAACAATTCAATTACTCTTAAATCAAACCAAGACATTATTAGAAGAGAAGGAGAGATATGTTTAATTAATGAATTTATTATTCACCAAAAGCCAGGTTACATATAGACCATTGATTCACAAGAATATAATTAAATATTCATATGGAGGTCTTTGACAGGGTGTTGCAAGTCAACCTCTAGTCTCCGACTGAACCCCCATAGGGAGGCTGTCAGCCATATTTATACTCTTTATTTACATTAGGTTCTATGGAGTTCTAAAAAGAACTACTTTTGCGCAGATGGCCCAGGTGGCCGAATAACAGTTTTTTTCTCTTAACCACAGATTCTGCTATTTTTACCCTTGGAAAAAGTCCCCCGCCTTTTTCCGGCAGATGGGCAGCTGTTTTTGTCCACAAATGTTCCTTCTCACTTCTGCTTTTTCATGCACCTGGTACAAGGCCCCTCCCTGTTATCTCTGCGGTCAAAATCTATTTTCATCACTCCACACTATCAAACTAAAGTCACAGTAAGAAAATGCTCTTTTGAAATCAATCCTCCCCTGGCCTGTATTTCCCAGCAACCCTTAGGCTGGCCCAAGCTCTTCCAGAAGGTCCCAGGCTGGGTAGTAGGCCTCAGGCTTGTACCATATTTATACACTATACAGGTCTTTATCTGTCATCATCTACTATATTACTATTTATAGAGTCCCCCCATGCCACTTATTTTTCTTTTATTATTTAGATTTTGCTCACACCTTTTTCAGTAGTAGCTCAAGGTGAGTTACATTCCACACGCTGTTACAGAATAGTGCTTAGTAGTTCTGCCGCCAACTTATGCACTTAGTCATGAAGGCAGTGGCATACCAAGGAGGGGGCGGTGGGGGCGGTCCGCCCCGGGTGCACGCCGCTGGGGGGGTGCCACAGCGCGCGCCTGTCTGCTCCCAGTTCGCTACGCTTGCTAAATTCTCTTGTTCGCTGCAGCAGCTCCCTCCTTCTGCCCCGGAACAGGTTACTTCCTGTTCCGGGGCAGAGGGAGGGAACTGCAGCGAACGAGAGAATTTAGCGAGCGTAGCAAACTGGGAGCAGACAGGCGTGCGCTGCGGCACCCCCCCCAGCGGCGTGCACCCGGGGGGTGTCATTTCGCGGGGGAGGGGGCGCGCTGCACCCGGGGGGGGCGCATCGGCGATCCGCCCCGGGTGCCGTCGAGGGTAGGAACACCACTGCGTGAAGATTCTAGTATCCTGTACATTTATACACCCTTGGCGTGTAAATACCGACACCCGGTTATATTCAGTGTTTACAGCTGAGATAACACTATTTCTCAAAGTAAGTTCTCTTCCAGTCTGGCACTGAAAGGTGATTGAAGGCAGATCTAATGAGTAAATCTCTATGCTGGCCACCGTGACAGTTGCAGCTAAAATGAAGTCTCTGTTTATCAACCAGAAGTAAAATAAAAGGCCCCGGTGCTTAAGAAAACTGAGTTAAACTGGCTGCCTGTAGGCTAGGAGGGAAAATGCTAAAGTATGGTTGACAGCTTCCATTTTTATTTACTGCCAGCAAAAGATTGATAGCAAGCAAGAAAGAAAGAATTGTACAGTTGCTCGATATCCGCATGGCAAATTCTTATGTTTGCCTGTTAAACGTTAAACCTGTTTCTCCGTGATGCTGTAACTCCAGAAACTAGCAACCAAATGGCATGACAAGGTAGTGGCCAGACACGAAGGCGCTAATGAAAGAAGCTGGGCATTAGAATGGTGTGCTACGCTGCAGCACACAGCAATCTCTGTTTTATTTCAATATGCAATGCAAACAGCAACCCATCGCCAAAAAATACTTCCACATATTAAAAATCCTAGCACAACACCCACATCAGCAAACGCAGAATACACTGCTTAACTCAAAGGACATTTAAACTGTCAAAGTTTGCATCCTGGTGCATAAAATTCTCTATGGTGAAGCTCCAGCATATATCACCTAGGAACTCTTCCAGATCGTCTCGCACGTACGTGAATCTTCATTGCCCACCATGTCGTGGCATCAAGTATAAAACCGCCTACGCACCCACCTTTCCCTATGTTAGCGCTCACTCGTGGAATGGAATCTATTCAAGATCATTTGGCCTTCAGAAAATCTCTTAAAGACCCTATTATTTGGGAATGCTTACGCTAAAGACCCGCCTAGCATCTCTAACTTCTGAACTGCTGCAGTCGTAACGAGATATTGAACTCTATTACTCTTTCTCCTTTTCCTCTCCTTTGCTGTTACTCGCTAATCTCTTTAACTTCAATGACT
Source organism: Microcaecilia unicolor (assembly GCF_901765095.1). Classification (NCBI taxonomy): domain Eukaryota; kingdom Metazoa; phylum Chordata; class Amphibia; order Gymnophiona; family Siphonopidae; genus Microcaecilia; species Microcaecilia unicolor. The sequence goes on along the minus strand of NC_044033.1, from coordinate 515,944,404 downwards.
TTGATTGTTTGCTGAATTGACGTATGTTTTTGCAGACTGATGTAAACCACATTGAGCCTGCCCATGGGTGGGAAAATGTGGGATATAAATACTATATATAAATAAATAAATAGACCTAGACTCATTAGCTTATGGAGGAGTGGCCTAGTGGTTAGGGTGGTGGACTTTGGTCCTGAGGAACTGAGTTCGATTCCCACTTCAGGCACAGGCAGCTCCTTGTGACTCTGGGCAAGTCACTTAACCCTCCATTGTTCCATGTAAGCCACATTGAGACTGCCATGAGTGGGAAAGTGCGGGGTACAAATGGAACAAAAATAAAATAGATACTATTGGAGATTCTACATGGAATGTTGGAGATTCTACATGGAATGTTGCTATTCCACTAGCAACATTCCATGTAGAAGCCTGCGCGGCCACATTGGGCTGCAAGGGCCGACTTCTACATGGAATGTTGCTAGTGGAATAGCAACATTCTGTAGCAACAGTGGAGGATTGGCCTAGTGGTTAGGGTGGACTTTGGTCCTGGGGAACTGAGGAACTGAGTTCGATTCCCACTTCAGGCACAGGCAGCTCCTTGTGACTCTGGGCAAGTCACTTAACCCTCCATTGCCCCATGTAAGCTGCATTGAGCCTGCCATGAGTGGGAAAGCGTGGGGTACAAATGGAACAAAAAATAAAATAAATTGGGGTAAATTCTATCAATGGAGCTGAAAAACGGCACAAAACAAAATCAGCACAGAGCACGTTGAGCGCCATTTATAGAATAGCTGTTAGAGCCAATTGTCATGCTCAAAGTTGGTATAAATGCTGGTACCCAACTCTAAGCATTTGTGCGCAAGAGTGGTACTATTCTATAACAATGCATGCAATTTTTTGGAATGCCCTGCCCCTGGCCATGCCTCCTTTTGAATTGCACACTAGTGGGTTTGAGTGCCCGGCGATCCGGGAGATGCATGTGCAAATTCCAATTACTGCTAATTAACCGCAATAATTGATTGTTAAGATCAATTTATTGCAAGTTAATGTCTCATTAACTAATTAAAATGTGTGTATCTTTGATACATGTGCAAATTTTAGCACACATTTTTCGGCACTGGAGAATTGCTTTTGCTACTTTCTTCTCTATCCCTATATATTATCACCTGCCCCACCCCCTACCCTCCCAGCCTCCAACGGCCTTGGCTCCCTTACTGATAAGAAACCTTGGACCTGTAGCAGTTCTTGCTGAGCTGACAATACTTCATAGAAATGTTTCAATAATTCAACATAACTGGAAGGCACTTTTTTTTCCCTGAGTAAAAGACTGCCAAGTGCTCCATTTTCATGACTCTCATCATTCTGGTCATCCACAAGTTTAAGGTTGACGGATCCACATCCACCTATTCAAGCAGCACATATTGCCTCGCCACTCACAGCCCTGCATTAAGAAGATAATACGCTGAAATCTTCTGCTCAGTGTGCAGCAGCGGCCAAAAAAGCAAACAGGATGCTAGGAATTATTAGGAAAGGGATGGTGAATAAGACGAAAATATTATAATGCCTTGTATCACTCCATGGTGCAACCGAAGCTTGAGTATTGCGTTAAGTTCTGGTCGCCATATCTCAAAAAAAAGATATAATGGAGCTAGAAAAACTTTAAAGAAGAGCGACCAAAATGATAACGGGGATGGAATTCCTCTCGTATGAGGAAAGAGATTAAGGCTCTTCAGCTTTGAAAAGTGACAGATGAGGGGAGATATGATTGAGGTCTACAAAATCCTGAGTGGTGTGCAATGGTTTTTTTACTCATTCCAAAAGTACAAAGACTAGGGGACACTTGAGGAAGTTACATGGAAATACTTTTAAAACAAATAGGAGGAAATATTTTTTCACCCAACGAATAGTTAAGCTCTGAAACTCTTTGCCAGAGGATGTAGTAAAAGTGGTTAGCGTATCCTGGTTTAAAAAAGGTTTGGGCAAATTCCTGGAGGAAAAGTCCATAGTCTGCTATTGAGACAGACATGGGGAAGCAACTGCTGGCCCCGGGATTGGTAGCATGGAATGATGCTGCTAATTGGGTTTCTGCAAGCAAGCCAAACCACCACAAGGGTGGAGGTACCTCTTTACTCAGATTCTACTTGTCGTAGGAATTTGTGTACCTCCACCCTTGTGGTGGTTTGGCTTGCTAATTGGGTTTCTGCCAGGTACTTGTGACCTGGCTTGGCTACTGTTTGGATGCTGGGCCAGATGGACCATTGGTCTGGCCCAGTATGGCTATTATGTTCTAACATGTGGTCTCCGTTCAGACTCTTTCCCCAACTAATTCCTCCTCAAAAGTAGGGCCTCTAGTTGGGTTGATATGGGACATTCCACCCACTGCTCCAGTGCCTTTTTCACCTCATCCCAGAAAACTACTATCAAGTATTTGGCTGTCGTTGCTGAGAAGACGCTTTTGCAACAATACCTTACTTCTTCTGATTGGCATAAGCTTTATATGACTAACATTCACTTTAGTTGCAAAAATACCCTCACTAATTGATGGTGCCACTATAAACCTTATTAACCTCGCTGGTGGGATAATCATTATTTTGCTCTTCAAGGACGTATGTGCAAAATCAATGCTTTATGATTGTTGCACTCTACTCCAATAAGTACTCACGATTTACTCATTGCTATACACTAAAGATCGTGTTGCTGTTAACATCCACTCTGTCAAGACTGACTCCGAGACTCCATTTTTGTAGTGCTATAACTACATTTTTTTGCATCTTTTAGAATATTATTATTTGACGGTGCTTCTTCAGGATCACATCATGCAACAAATAAAACAGCCTGAAATAAAGATTTATTCTTATATGCTTGTTTTTTAGCATATACTTTATTAAGGAATTCACGTAATTCTTCAGGGTGCAGTTTTTTTTTTTTTTTAATTATCTTTATTATGAGAAAGAAGCAATTACACTCTGATCCCAGGTAAACACCTTGTCTTCCATCATTCAGTACCACACTGACATTTTCGATGGTATCCCCCCCACCCTAGATCCCCCTCTAACCCTCCCTCCAATTCCCTGAGTTGTAGTCCAACCATAAAGAATGAGATAAACATAATAGACACATAAGAACATAAGGACATTACACATCCTACCCACCCACCCTTCCAGTAGCACCCTAATGACCCCCTGCCCATCTGCATGTTCAGTTAATTTGACAGGGCAAGAGCTATTTAAGCTACGTCTACAAGTTTCTTCCACAACATTGCATATTGCCTGTTATCTATATTGGAAGCTTGCCTGTACAAGGAGTGTTCGTGTTTTGCCAGTTCTAGTGTTTTAGTCAGCCAGCAGTTGTAAGGCGCGGGCTCCACACTTATCCAAAACTGCAAGATTACCTTTTTTGCTGCCAATGGGGTCATGTATAGAAATCTCCGTTGTGGCTGGGAGAGCCCCTGTTCAATAAGCTCTGCTTGATCTCCCAACAATAACACCTGATAAGACCACTGTACTGTAGTCTGAAGTACCTTGTTAAGTAGCTGAAAGATCTCATTCCACAGGGTCAGTTTAGGGCACTCTAGAAATGTGTGAATGAAGGTCCCCACTCCTACCTGACATTTGGAGCACCTATCCGAATCCCACAACTTCATTAGTGTCCCTCTCTCTCTAGTTATGTAAGCCCTGTGGAGTAATTTGAACTGAGATTCCTGCCAGTCTGCAGATTTGACCATTTCAGTCAGTGTCACAAATAGTGCATTGAATTGGGACTGAGTATACTGCGTTCCCAGTTCCTTATTCCAGCTAGAGACAAATCCCTCCTCTCCCTTCTCTGGTACGGTCAGTCTTAATGTCGCTATATTAGATCTTCCCCTGGCTTTTCATTTATTTCCTTAATTAAATTATAGCAACTAAAAATGGAGATTCTAGACACAAACTTGAGATAAAGAAACATGATGATTATAGCATTACTAATAATAGGTCCATTTTAGATCTTTGCTTGGCACTTTGATTTGAAAATATGTCACATTGTGCGTCTTCAGTTTTAGCTCCCGCTGATATTTTCCCTTTCTCTATAGGAATTGAATTTCCAACTTTACATACTTTGCAATTAAAATTGGGTACGATTTTCCTTGATTCAATTACGTCACTACTGGTTTGCTAAAATCAAAAATATGGTCACTCAGTTACTCGCTAACTTATTCAGATTTTCAAATAGACATCCACAATATTTTATCTAGACATTTTTAATAATCATCTGCAATAATTATACAACAAATGTCACATAGAGGGGCATAATTGAATAAAAACGTCTATCTCCATGGGCGTTTATCTCCGAGAACGGGTCCGTGAAGGGGCGGACCGAACCGTATTTTCGCAAAAAATAGACGTCCATGTTTTATTCGACAATTTGTGAGCTGGGCGTTTTTGCTTTTCAGTGATAATGGAAAATGAAAGTGCCCAGCTCAAAAACAAATAAATCCAAGGCATTTGTTCGTGGGAGGGGCCAGGATTCGTAGTGCACTGGTCCCCCTCACATGCCAGGACACCAACTGGGCACCCTAGGGTGCACTTTTACAAAAACAAAAAAAAAGGTAAAAGAGCTCCCAGGTACATAGCACCCTTCCCTTGTGTGTTGAGCCCCCCAAATCCCCCTCAAAACCCACTGCCCACAAGTCTACACCATTACTATAGCCCTAAGGGGTGAAGGGGGGCACCTACATGTGGGTACAGTGGGTTTGGGGGGGTTGGACGACTAAGCATTAAGCAGCACAATTGTAACAGGTAGGGGGGGGATGGGCCTGGGTCCACCTGCCTGAAGTCCACTGCACCCCCTAACAACTGCTCCAGGGACCTGCATACTGCTGCCAGGAAGGTGGGTATGACATTTGAGGGTGAAAATAAAAAGTTGTGAAACATCATTTTTTGTGGTGGGAGGGGGTTAGTGACCACTGGGGGAGTCAGGGGAGGTCATCCCCGATTCCCTCTGGGGGTAATCTGGTCATTTAGGGCACTTTTTGGGGCCTTATTCGTGAAAAAACAGGGTCCAGGAAAAGTGCCCTAAATTCTAGCTACAAACGCATACTTTTTTTCCATTATCGGCGAAAGGCGCCCATCTCTGTTCGGGTGATAACCACGCCCCAGTCCCGCCTTCACCACGCCTCCGACATGCCCCCGTCAACTTTGTACGCTTCCGCGATGGAGTGCAGTTGAAAACGTCCAAGTTCGGCTTTCGATTATACCGCGTTATTCGTTTTGGGGAGATAAACGCCTATCTCCCGATTTAGGTCGCAATATAGGCGTTTTTGTCTTTCGATTATAAGCTGGATAGTTTAGCATTTTCCATTCAGATTAATATATTTTTACACTTGTATTTGTTAGTTTGAATTATAATTTAATTATGAATGATACTTATCTTTTTTATGTATTTTTGCCCTTGTTGATGTTTGTTTAGATTGGCTATCGTAATTTATTTATTTATTGCATTTGTATCCCACATTATCCCACTTCTTTGCAGGCTCAATGTGGCTTACAATTCATCATGGATACTGGAAGTAGAAGAGAATATACATTTGGTTTTACAGAGGGTTTTGGGTTACATGATAGTGTTAAAGCAAAAGATAGTATAGAACATTTCTGGATAAATTAATGATTGTACAGTTACATGTGTTGATCTTTGTGATATATCTTGTCGAAGAGATAGGTTTTCAATAGTTTGCAGAAATTGATCAATTCATAGACAGTTTTCAAGTTGCGTGGCAATGCGTTCCAGAGCTGCGTGCTCATATAGGAAAAGGTAGATGCGTGCATTAATTTGTATTTCAGGCCTTTACACTTGGGAGGATGAAGATTGAGGATAGTGCGAGAAGATTTTTTTGCGTTTCTGGGTGGAAGTTCTATTAAGTCTGACATATAGGCTGGGGCGTCACCATGGATTATTTTGTGGACTAAGGTACAGAGTTTGAACGTGATGCATTCTTTGAGTGGGAGCCAGTGTAGTTTTTCTCGTAGGGGTTTTGCGCTTTCGTAATTTATTATTTATTCAATATTAAGTTTTATATCTGTTTTTTATTATGTTGCGATGATTCTTTTACATATAAATTGATTAGGATCTTCAACTAGACAATCCAGCTCATTTTCGAAAGAGATCCCTGGCCATCTTCCGACACAAATCGGGAGATGGCCGGCGATCTCCTGAACCCGGCCAAATCGGTATAATCGAAAGCCGATTTTGGCCGGCGCCAACTGCTTTCCGTTGCGGAGCCGGCGAAACTTCAAGGGGGCATGCTGGTAGGGTAGTGAAGGCAGGACAGGGGCGGGACAGGGGTGTGCTCACGAGATGGCCGGCTTCGCCCGATAATGGAAAAAAAAAGCCAGGCTTGACGAGCATTTCGCTGGCTTTACTTGGTCCCTTTTTTTTCACGGCCAAGCTTCACAAAGGAGCCCAAACTGACCAAATGATCACCGGAGGGAATCGGGGATCACCTCTCCTTACTCCCCCAGTGGTCACTAACCCCCTCCCACCCAAAAAAAAACTTTTTGCCAGCCTCTATGCCAGCCTGAAATGTCATACCCAGCTCCCTGACAGCAGTATGCAAGTCCCTGGAGCAGTTTTTAGTGGGTGCTGTGCACTTCAGGCAGGTGGACCCAGGCCCATCCCCCCCCCCCCACCTGTTACACTTGTGGTGGTAAATGGAAGCCCTCCATACCCCCTCCCCAAAACCCACTGTACCCACATGTAGGTGCCCCCCTTCACCCCTTAGGGCTATGGTAGTGTTGTAAAGTTGTGGGTAGTGGGTTTTGGGGGGCTCAACACACAAGGTAAGGGAGCTACGTACCTGGGAGCCATTGTTATTTTTTTTTTTATTTTTAGAAGTGCCCCCTAGGGTGCCCGGTTGGTGTCCTGGCATGTGAGAGGGGCCAGTGCACTACAAATGCTGGCTCTTCCCACGACCAAATGCCTTGCATTTCGCCGGGTTTGAGATGGCCGGGCCCGGTTTCCATTATGGCTGAAAAACGAAGCCGGCCATCACCTCTACACCCGGCGATCGATTTAGCCAGCCCCAACCGTATTTCGAAAATACGGTTGACTCTGCTATTTGGCCAGCGCTGTTCGATTATGCCCCTCCACATTATTTACAGATGCTTTTAAATGGTCATCTGCAATTACCAAATTATAATGACACATAAATTGATCACTATCTACTTAGGTCAATACATCTATATCTATATTAGTTAAATTGAATTATAACTTTACTGTAACTGGGTATGGATGTTTAATTCATTATTTATATATTTTTACACCTGTTGATTTATGCTCTGATTGGTTCTTTCAAATTATTATTTATTATTTTTTTAACATATGATGATAATTCTTTTCTATAACAAATTACTTATCGTGACATTTTTATTATGATGTTTATGTATATTTCTATGTATTATTTTTTATTTCCTAATTTTTATTTCCACATTGTATGCATTTTATTATTACACCCCTGAGGCAGACGTCATTGATGCCGAAACATGGCCCATGCCGGGTCTCTTTTCAATAAAGGACTCCTGTTGTCTCAGTCTTGAAGGCCCAGTTGTGCTTTTTTCTTTGTCTACTTTCTGTGTAGGTCCAGCACCTCCCCCGCCGCACCCCTCAACAGATGAGCAAACAGTCATCTTGTGTTATGGCCATGCTTGTACAATTGATATTAATAATATACTAGGGACCTCACTCCTGAACCTGAACCAAACTTTCCTTTTTCTCCAGAGCCAAATCCTTCAAGAAAATATTCTTTCACGGAAAGGGTGGCTGAAGTGTGGAATGGTCTCCTGGCGGAGGTCGTGGAGACGAGGACTGTGTCAGAATTTAAGAAAGCATGGGGCAGGCATGTGGAATCCCTTAGGAAAAGGAGGAATTAGTGGCTGCTGAGGAAGGTCAGACTGGATGGGCCTTGGCCCTTGTCTGCCGTCATGTTTCTATGGCTCCATTTACATTCCCGCAACAGCTGAGTGATTTGCAAGATCTCTGCATCCCCAGCATTCCACTGTCCCACCAAATATGCAATACACAGGCAGAACTTTAAGAATTGAATTGATAGCATCACTGCCAACCAAACGTATAAATGAGGTGGTCCAAGGACCTGGGAAGCAAATTTCTAGCAAAGTTGCACTTCTGTAGCATGAACCAGGCCCATAGTTAAAGGACATAAGGGGGAAAAGCAAGCTTAATCTAGAAATTCTCCAAAAAGTCAAAACAGCATCTGGAAATTAAAACAATAGCCAGTCCAATATTGCTGACTCGCAGCTCAATCAATGGGAAAAAGAAAGAAAAGAAAACTCTGAGTAGAGATGAGACATGTCTGACATAAGTAATGCCACACTGGGAAAAGACCAAAGGTCCATCGAGCCCAGCATCCTGTCCATGACAGCGGCTAATCCAGGCCAAGGGCACCTGGCAAGCTTCCAGGTACAGGCAAAGTCAGTAGGCAGGCAGCAGACAAGAGAGTAATCCAGGCACAGGTAAAGTCAATAGGCAGGCAGCAGGTCGAGAGAGTACATACAGTAAGTACATAAGTAATGCCACACTGGGAAAAGACCAAGGGTCCATCGAGCCCAGCATCCTGTCCACGACAGCGGCCAATCCAGGCCAAGGGCACCTGGCGAGCTTCCCAAACGTACAAACATTCTGTACATGTTATTCCTGGAATTGTGGATTTTTCCCAAGTCCATTTAGTAGCGGTTTATGGACTTGTCCTTTAGGAAACAGTCTAACCCCTGTTTAAACTCTGTCAAGCTATCCGCCTTCACCACATTCTCCGGCAACGAATTCCAGAGTTTAATAACGCGTTGGGTGAAGAAACATTTTCTCCGATTTGTTTTAAATTTACTCCACTGTATTTTCATCGCATTTCCCCTAGTCCTAGTATTTTTGGAAAGCGTGAACAGACGCTTCACATCCACCTGTTCCACTCCACAGAATCCTGTAGAACTATTAGGTCTCTCTCTGCTGCCATCTCAGTCCAGGTCTACTTGCCAATTGAAGCTGTTGAAGAACCCCCTGCCCTTCCCCTTCTGTTATAGAATAGGTACCTAAATGGGGGCACCCAATCCTAGAATTGCCCCTAAATGCACATACCCTAATGGAAGAAAAGAAAGATGGGTGATTAAGAGACATACAAGAACTTCAAAGGTACAACAATGCACAAAACAGAAGCATTGCTTGGTGAAAAGGTCGTTCTAGAATAAAGATAGAATAAGACTGAAAGGGTTTTCGATTCAGGAATAAGGCAGGGAAGCTCTCCATCACAAAAAGGAGGAGGTGAATGCAGAAGGAGGGGTGGCCTAGTGGTTAGGGTGGTGGCCTCTGGTCCTGGGGAACTGAGGAACTGAGTTTGATTCCCGGCACAGGCAGCTCCTTGTGACTCTGGGCAAGTCACTTAACCCTTCATTGCCCCATGTAAGCCGCATTGAGCCTGCCATGAGTGGGAAAGCGCAGGGTACAAATGTAACAAAAATAAAATAGATACTATTGGAGATTCTACATGGAATGTTGCTATTCCACTAGCAATATTCCATGTAGAAGCCTGCGCGGCGGCCACATTGGTGATCTGCAAGGGCCGACTTCTACATGGAAATGTTGCTAGTGGAATAGCAACATTCCATGTAGAATCTCAAATAGTAGCAACAGTGGAGGAGTGGCCTAGTGGTTAGGGTGGTGGACTTTGGTCCTGAGGAACTGAGTTCAATTCCCACTTCAGGCAAAGGCAGCTCCTTGTGACTCTGGGCAAGTCACTTAACCCTCCATTGCCCCATGTAAGCTGCAGCATTGGGCCTGCCATGAGTGGGAAAAGTGCGGGGTACAAATATAACAAAAACAGCCTTCAAATGGAGCTAGCAACAGCAGAAAAGTCTTAGAATGATGACTGGCCTAAGGTAATCGTCACCTCTGCCCGATTCATTTTTCCTTTGTAAAAGCTCATTCGTCATAACTTTACAAAGTTTGCATTTGTAACATTCCAGGAACAATAACACACCGCTTAATGTGTCCCTTTCAGGTTTTCATTTCATATTATGACCTGTTTCTATGGGAATACATTTTAAAATGGATAAACTGGCAGGAAATGTATCTGCACTTTATCCTCTGTATCCCAAAGCTACCTTCTGTGTCATTTAGATAATAGTATTAAGATCTTGCCCTGAAGCGAGGATGGGTTCATTGTACAGAAAAGTATAGCTGCTATTATAACACAGCCATCATAAAGTCAATTTGAGTCTTTGACAAGATTTAAACTGCTGGCCTTCAAAATAATAAATGAATACATACGGTACAGCAGCCAGAGAGTGAGTGTCGCTAAAATGCTACCTTGCAGGTAAGGAAACTTATCCATTCCCCACTGCTGGTTATATTGAACATTGCAAAAGGAACAACTTCTTAGGAACGTGAAAGTGATTCAGAGGACTGATTGACGACCCTTCAGCTCTGACCAGTGACGATCTTAGGTCGGCTGCCACCCGGGGCGGATTGCCGATGCGCACACCCCCCCCCCCCCCCCCCGGGTACATACTTAGCTGCTGGGAGCGGCCGCGTGGCTCTCGGCTCCGCTGGCTCCCTGCTCCCTCTGCCCCGGAGCAGGAAGTAACCTGTTCCGGGGCAAAGGGAGCAGGGAACCAGCGTTCAGTGTGATTGAATGTACGCCCAGCGGTAGCTGGCAATTCATTTAGAACTTCTGCTCATACATTGTGAAGATATACCCTGACCCCTGAGGCAGGCGCTTGTGCACCGAAACACGGCCCGTGTCGGGTCTTTTTCACAATAAAGGACTGCCATTGTCTCTTTCTTGAAGGCCCAGTGGTGCTTTTCTTTGTCTGTGTTGTATACTTGTATGCTGTAATACCCTCTCTTTTGTTACTGTGTACCCTCAGATATTAAAAGCAGTAACAACTTTTCTGTGCTATGAAATGACTAAAAACCATACTGGGAACTATCAAAGAGATTAAGTTTTGTGAAGGATCCCTCCGCTCCTCTCAGGAAATCTCTGGCCTCCGGCCCAAGTTTTCTATATGATATTCCACTTAGGTAGAACATCCTGCACTCCTCCCGGTGTACCCTCTGACCCGAGGTACGTCATTCCAGCACAGCACCCTAGATATCCGCCAGGGAAATTATCCCAGCGGTTTCAAGAATGCAATCCCAAAAACAAACAGTTTAGAAAAAGTAGTTTTTAGTAATGCAGTTCCAAAAGCAAAGCAATTCAGGAATCTCCACAGCTTCAAAAATGCAGTTCATAAACCAACAGGACATGAATCTCAGCAGTCCCAACGATGCAATTCAAAATAAGTAATCCCCAAAAGCAAAAAATGTTCCACAGAGAAAAACAAGCAGTTCAAATAAAACAAGCACTTCCAAATAGGCATCAGCAGTTCAGAGGCAGAGAGCTCCCAGGGGTCCCCTCCTTCTTCTGTCCAGCTCTATCTCCTGGCTTCCTCCCACTTGACCCCGTCGCTCCCTGGCTCCTCCACGATAGTCACTGCCTTCCCTTGTTTACCAAGACCCCACACCAAGCGGTTACCTGCTGTCTGAACCTTTTACTTGTGGATCTTGCTAGAGCTGCAATCTCCATCGGCCCCTCTTGCCTCACTTCTTCCTCCCTTTCTTCCTCCTTCCATTCCATGGGCTCATCACCCCACCCATTCCCCAGCTGATCCTCCTCCCCCTGATTAGTTCTGCTTAGAGGCTCCCCCTCCATTCCTGGCCTCCCCTCCGTGTCTTGGGTTTCACCTTGGGCTCCACTGGGGGCTGCTGGGATAGGAAGTCTTTGATTCTGTTGTAAGACTTCCTCAAGGGCTGCTGGGAATCGTAGTTTTTACCCTGCCTCCAGCCCTCTGGGGAAAATGATCTATGCTTTCTCCTGACATGTGGAACTCCCTGAGTAAGAATCTGGGTTGTCCTCTCCTCTGGGCCTTATCTTCTCATCCGCCAATATCCCCCCTCTCTGTTCCCTTATCCCCTTCTTCACAGTTTATCAACATAATTTGATAACTGAGAACCCACCACAAACTCAATCAACTTTGAAAGAAACGGAATATGCACTTTGGATTTTGCACACAGTTTATACAATACCAATTTAGGCAGTTACATGCATAATTGCTAATTAGTGCCAATTAACACCAATTAAAGCCAATAATTGGTTGTTAAAGTCAATCACATTACACTCATAAGATAGTAATCTGTAACCTGCACATGCAGCTTTGAACACTAAGGGGAAATTCTATAAGTAGCACTCGAAAATTGGTGCCCAAACAAAATGGGTGCTAAGCTCTTTTCTATAAAGGGCACAGATTCCTTTATAGAATCGCTCATAATTCTGATTCCTGTGCCTAACTTTGGGCTCCAGACCTTCGTCTGCTGAAACCTGGTGAAAATGCTGGCGCCCAAGTAAGGTGTGCTGAGCAGGGGCATAGCCAGACTTCGACGGGAGGGGGGTCCAGAGCCCGAGATGAGAGGGCACATTTTAGCCCCCCCCCCCCCCCCACCAACTTTCACTGCCGCCGCTACAACCCTCTCGACTCCCCCTTCCCGCTGCCAACCCTCTCCCATCGTGTACCTTTGCTGGCGGGGGACCCCAACCCCCGCCAGCTGAAGTCCTCTTCTCGGCCGCACGGAGTTGCTGACCCCCCCCCCCCCCCCGCCACCGCAACCCTCTTGACCCCCTTTTCCCGCCGCCAACCCTCTCCTGCCGCATACCTTTGCTGGCGGGGGACCCCAACCCCCGCCAGCCGAAGTCCTCTTCTCGGCTGCGCAGCATTGCCGAATGATCCAATCAAGTTCGAATCTGATTCTGTGCATGCGTCTGACGTCAGACGCATGCACAGAAACTTGATCAGATCATTCAGCAAGCAACGCTGCGCGGCCAAGAAGAGGACTTCGGCTGGCGGGGGTTGGGGTCCCCTGCCAGCAAAGGTACGCGACAGCGGCGGGGGAGGGTTGGCGGCGGGAAGGGGGGGTCGAGAGGGTCATGGCAGGGGGGTCCAGGGCCCAAACCACGGGGGCCCATGCCCCCGTGGCCCCATGATAGCTACGCCCCTGGTGCTGAGGCTGTATTCTATAATGTACGCAACTTCAGTATCAGTAGCAATCTATTGTTTGTATACCACCGTATCCTTAAAAGGGTTCACTTTAAACTTTCCTTGGTAATTAGATACTTTTACATAACACGTTCAACAGATATTATTACAAACGATTACTATAATGCCTTCATCATGAATGCTCCAAAACATGTAGAATGGATCACAAATTCACTTAAGCCATTAATTCATTCAGAACGCCCCTGACACTTCCATGCCACTCCCATGGCCACACCCCCTTTTGGGATATGCACTACGAGAGTTAGGCGCCCTGCCTTATAGAATAGCACGCAGCGAGATACGTGCGCCAATTTTAACAACTGCCAATTAGCATCAATAATTGATTATCACCCAATTATTGATAGTTAAGAGTGTGTTCACCAATTAATTTGCCCGCACATCTCAGCAGCATGCCCAAAATTTGGAGGTGCAAAGTTGGGCACCATATGTAGAATCTGGGAGTAAGCGTAAAGTTGTGCATGCAGGTATATAAGTTTAGGGGTTTAGTGTGTTAGCCTACTTGCACAGGCATTTGGAGCAGACAGTGGCTTGCTTGCCAACCAGGGTAGGTCACCACTGCATCTTTCCCCAAGGCACGTCACACCCCGGCCCCCAAAAGCGCACATGACCCTCACCATCCTTCCTCCTAGCAAGGGGGTGCATGAAGCAGTCACGCAGCTGTCAGCTCTGCCAGGGCCGCCGAGAGGCGGGCAGGGGGGGCAAAACTCCCCGGGCCCGGGCCTCCAAGGGGGACCCAGCGCCCTGGTCAGTCCGCCGGCGCTGCAGTCCCCGGTCTCACCTGCCTGCCTCCTCGACTCCGGGCCCCCTGCATTCGAAGCAGCAGTCACAGATCACCTCCCTTCAGGCATTCCCTCCCTGTGTCCCGCCCTCGCGGAAACCAGAAGCTACATCAGACGAGGGCGGGACACAGGGAGGGAAAGCCAGAAGAGAGGCGATCTGCAACTGTCGCTTTGAATGCAGGGGGCCTGGAGCCGTGGAGGCAAGCAGGTGAGACCGCGGACTGCAGCAGTGGGGGGAGCGACGGGGGCGGCAGCGGCAGGGGGAGCGACGGGGGCGGCAGCGGCAGGGGGAGCGACGGGGGGTGGCAGCAGCGGGAGGTGGAGGTGGGGCAGCCTTGCCCTGGGCCCAGTCTAGTCTATCGGCAGCCCTGACCTCTGCCGATCCCCTGCCCCAGAGCAGAAAGTAACATCAGATGGGGCAGGGGACCGGTAGAGCTCCATGCAATCGCTTGCTGCCTGCATCCCGGGTGGACCGCTCCAAACCCAATGCCCCGCCCTTGGTACGCTACTGGGAGCAGATATAAACATAGACTAGCAAGGATAATGTGAGATCAACAGGACTGGTACCATTATAAGTACTTCCTCCACTTTCAATTTGATTTCAATGGAGACAACGATGGAGTGCTGGAAAAACTCCTGAAACTCAGATTATGGACTTGATGAAATGATACATAAAATGCTGGAGAAACACGTATCCCTGTTGGCTTTATTAAGGCGCAATTAATGGCTGGCTGCTTTGTGCTGCTAATTTCTGTAGCTATTACAATTTCTTCCATGATGTGCTGACTGGCACTTTCTGAATAACATAGCACCGATAATTTTATTTGGCTGTGTTTTGAGTAATACTGTATTACTCACTTTTAATAGAGCAGTTGTTATGTTTCCCCTGTGGTGGCATGAATGGTGTAAAAATCTAATAAACTCAAATCTAACTTAGCAAAACTACATCTGTCATCCTTTTAAAAACCTTCAGCTTTCCTCTCGTACAGGACGATCAAGGGAACCCAAGACCATAAACTTAAATTAGCATTCCATCACATAAATTTTATATCGTGTACCACAGAACTAATAAGATTTGCATAAAATGTTAGGATCCTTAATCACATTTTAAAAATAAGCGTTTGTGTAAAGCCTATGAATTTGAATATCACACTAGTTATTATAGAAGCTGAAAAATATAATACTGTTTCTCGTATGTTAAACATTTCTATGCAAAATAATATGTTATGCAGAGGACAAATTTAAGTTATGGCTAAGAAGGTATTACAATAGCACATGACTGGATTAAATAATAGTCTCTCTCCCCCCCCCCTCCCCCCCCACCTCCGGGTTACATATATGGTGCCAAAAGTAAATTATGTGGAGGGGCATAATCGAACTGGGCGGCCCGGCGAAGGGGTGGGGCATCCCGTATTATCGAAACAAGATGGGCGTCCATCTTTCGTTTCGATAATACGGTCGGGGACGGCCAAATCTCAACATTTAGGTCGACCGAAATGTTGAGATGGCCGACCTCGGTTTTCGCCTATAATGGAAACCGAGGACGGCCATCTTAAAAACGACCAAATCCAAGACATTTGGTCGTGGGAGGAGCCAGCGAGGGAAGGCCCGCCTGAAGCGATCTGCCGCTTTCGCAGAGAAGGCACTGCGCTGCTGCTTTAGAGATTTTTTTTTAATTTAAATGAAGGTGGTCAGATGACAGGCAGAAGGTAGGTAGGTGGAGACTGGGAATTGTGGCGCCGGCAGCCTGGGAATAGGAGAGGGAGGCGACAGCAGTAGCGATGGGGGGTGGGAGCAATCCTTGGAGGGGGTAGGGCAGCGGTGATCTGGGGGGGGGGCACGGGGATCCAGGGGGGGGCGCAGCCTTGCCTCGGGCCCGGCTCAGTCTCTCGGCGGCCCTGCATAGGAGGATATGGAAACAGCGGTTAGCATATCTGGGTTTAAAAAATGTTTGGACAAGTTCCTGAAGGAAAAGTCCATAGTCTACTATTGAGATGGACATGGGGGAAGCTACTGCTTGCCCTGGGATTGGTAACATGGAATGTTGCTACTTTTTGGGGCTCCGGAATCTTGTTACACTTTAGGATTCCAGAATCTTTTTATTCTTTGGGGTTCTACTACTACTACTACTTATCATTTCTGTAGCTACAAGGCATACGCAGCGCTGTACACCATACACAAAAAGACAGTCCCTGCTCAAAGAGCTAACAATCTAGATAAGACAGGTAAACAGGCAGAACAATAAGGGTAAGGGAATAAAGAGGTGAGGATAAAAGGTCAGGGCAAGTGAGTAGTGGTTTTCTCACTGAGCACACCACCCGAACTCTCATCCACGCTCTCATTACCTCTCGCCTTGACTACTGCAACCTACTCCTCACTGGCCTCCCATTCAGCCATCTATCCCCCCTTCAATCCGTTCAGAACTCTGCCGCATGTCTTATATTCCGCCAAAACCATTATTCTCATATCACCCCTCTCCTCAGGTCACTCCACTGGCTTCCTATCAGATACCACATTCAGTTCAAGCTTCTCCTCCTTACTTACAAATGCACTCACTCTGCTGCTCCTCACTACCTCTCTACCCTCATCTCCCCCTACGATCCTGCCCGTAACCTCCGCTCACATGACAAATCCCTCCTCTTAGTACCCTTCTCCACCACTGCCAACTCCAGGCTCCGCCCATTTTACTTTGCCTCACCCTATGCCTGGAACAATCTTCCTGAACCCCTACGCCAAGCCCCCTCCCTACCCATCTTCAAATCCTTGCTTAAAGCTCACCTCTTCAATGCTGCTTTCGGAACCTAACCTTTCGAACATATAGGCTGCCCCAATCTGTCTGACCTATCAGATTGACTGTACATTTGTCTTTTAGATTGTAAGCTCCTTGAGCAGGGACTGTCCTTCCATGTTAAATTGTACAGTGCTGCGTAACCCTAGTAGCACTTTAGAAATGTTAAGTAGTAGTAGTAGTAGTTAGGAGTCAAAGAGGTGGGCTTTAAGTATGGACTTGAAAACGGCCAAAGAGGGGGCTAGACGTATAGGCTCGGGAAGTCTATTCCAGGTGTGAGGTGCAGCAAGATAAATGGAACAGAGTCTGGAATTAGCAGTAGAGGAGAAGGGGACAGATAAGAGAGAATTATCTACAGAACGGAGTACCCGAGGGGGGGGGCGTAGGGAGAGACAAGAGTGGAGAGGTACTGGGGAGTGGCAGAGTGAATGCACTTATAGGTCAATAAGAGAAGTTTGAATTGAATGCGGAAACGGATAGGGAGCCAGTGAAGTGACTTGAGGAGAGGGCTAATGTGAGCATAGCGACTTTGGCGGAAAATGAGTCACACAGCAGAGTTTTGGACAGATTGAAGAGGAGAGAGTAACATAAGAATAGCCATACTGGGTCAGCCCAATTGGACATCTAGCCCACTATCTAGTTTCCAACAGTTTCCAATCCAGGTCACAAGTACAGGGCAGAAACCCAAATAGTAGCAAGATTCCATGCTATCAATCCCAAGGCTAACAGTGGCTTTCCTCATGTCTGCCTCAATAGCAGACTATGGACTTTGCCTCTAGGAACTTGTCCAAACCTTTTTTAAAACTCAAATATGCTAGCTGCTGTTACTACATCTTCTGGCAAAGAGTTCCAGAGCTTAACTATTCACTGAGTGAAAAAATATTTCCTATTTGTTTTTAAAGTATTTCCATGTAACTTCATTGAGTGTCCCCTAGTCTTTGTACTTTTTGAAAGAGTAAAAACTCGATTAACTTCTACTCGTTCTACACCATTCAGAATTTTGTAGACCTTAATCATATTGTAAGCAGGGTGATGAGAAAAGGCAGGAGGGGGAGGAAAGAGCCGGGAGGGGAGGAGCTAAGGTTGTAAGAACAGGAAACTACAAAGGACCAGAATTCCCTGGGGGTGAGAGGACGCCCTCTAGTGGGTCAAGATCGAATGAGGTACTCTAGACAAGGGGAGAACTACAGAAACCAGCACCACTTGCAGGGGAGGAGGGAACACAGGAAATGGGACTACACTACTCATGGGATGTTGCTACTAACTGGGTTTCTGCCAGGTGCTTGTGACCTGGATTGGCCACAGTTGGAAGCAGGGTACTGTGCTAGATGAACCATGTGACCCAGTATGGCTATTCTTATGTTCTATGTTCTTAAGTAGGGCTTCTATTCTTAGGTATTTATCAATTGAAAATGTAGCCAGTTGACAGTCAGCCTATGAAGGTCTGTATTTTTTAATGCGCTGACCACCGTGGGCTGAATTATATGAGATATTAAGTGTAGGCCTAATCCAGGTGACACCACTGAATATCCAGGACTTTCACAGCTGCCGGAAGTTATCTGGATCTGGCCGATATTCCATGTTAGTATCTGGAAGCTAAGTGGACATAGGACTGCTTTTTATATGGTCCTACTTTCCTGGTTAGCTATGAGGCTACCTGCATTGAATGTCGTAGCTACTACTACTACTACTTAACATTTCTAGAGTGCTACTAGGGTTACGCAGCGCTGTACAGTTTAACAAAGAAGGATAGTCCCTGCTCAAAGGAGCTTACAATCTAAAGGACGAAATGTCAAGTTGGGGCAGTAGAGGTATAATGGTTAGGTGCCGAATGCGACATTGAAGAGGTGGGTTTTGAGTAGGGATTTGAAGATGGGTAGGGAGGGGGCTTGGCGTATGGGCTCAGGGAGTTTATTCCAAGCATAGAGAGAGGTGAGGCAGAAAGGGCGGAGCCTGGAGTTGGCGGTGGTGGAGAAGGGTACCGAGAGGAGGGATTTGTCCTGTGAGCGGAGGTTTCGGGTAGGAACGTAAGGGGAGATGAGGCGTTAGAGGTTGATATTCTACGGTTAAGAGTAGTATTGCCTCAAGTACAAACTTACCCCTTACAAACTTACTAAGCTAACGACAATACCGACACAGCCCGTCAGCATTAGCATACGGCAGCCGCTAGCGCGGCTTAGTAAACAGGGCGGTTAAATTGTAATCCCTCCAAGGACAGGGAAATGCCTATTGTACCTGGATGTAACTCACCCTGAGCTGAAAAAGGTGTGAGCTAAATCCAAATGAACAACAATGCTGAATTTTTCTGAGTCATTTCTTAAAATGTTGACAGCATCCATATTGGAAGCATTTTTTTGTCCTTATAAAACAAAATCATCCTTTGACATATAGTATATATAAAGTTTTCCAAAGTCAACGAGTGGCCTGTTGATTCGATTCTTTAGAAAGCAGCCTTACAAATCTGGAAACATCGCTGTCACTCCAGAAAGATTGTCCACTGAAATATTGACTTTGAGAGCATCCGACAAAATAATAAACTCTAAAGAAGGCAAAGTAGCTTGAACAGCTCCATTTCAGCAGTTGTCATACTACTAAGGGAAAAAAAATATCAAAGAACGTTGACATCAGTCTCGTAAGAGCATTTTTTTTCTATTTTTAAAGAATTGCCTGTGGGGAATCATCCATCTTATCTACGGAGTCGAGGAGAAATGATTCTGGAACGCTACAAAGCTGTCACGAGTTTCTTCACATGTAACAAACCTGAAATAAGCCTTCATCAATCTCTTTGTCTCCAGAATAATGAAGTCTTCAGAAAGGGCTTGGGTTTATACGTAGGACTGCGCAGCCAGCAAGGTGGAGATACAGAGCGATTTTAATTTTTAGAGGTCACTTGTCCATTTTCTTTGTTTTTATGCAATTTCACATAATCAAACCAAGAATCCACTTGTACAGAAAAGTAATATTATCAAACATGGAAAAAATTATTAACTAAATAATCTCTCAAAATAAAAATTTACTAAACTCCTGTCCACAAATTGGGAGCTCCAAGTAGAAAAGTAATAGTAACATAGTAACATAGTAGATGACGGCAGAAAAAGACCTGCACAGTCCATCCAGTCTGCCCAACAAGATAACTCATATTTGTTGCTTTTTGTGTATACCCTACTTTGATTTGTACCTGTGCTCTTCAGGGCACAGACCGTATAAGTCTGCCCAGCACTATCCCCGCCTCCCAACTACCTGCCCCTCCTCCCAACCACCGGCTCTGGCACAGACCGTATAAGTCTGCCCAGCACTATCCTCACCTCCCAACCACCAGCCCTGCCTCCCAACCACCGGCTCTGGCACAGACCGTACAAGTCTGTCCAGCACTATCCCCGCCTCCCAACCACCAGTCCCGCTGCCCACCACCGGCTCTGGCACAGACCGTATAAGTCTGCCCAGCACTATCCCCGCCTCCCAACCACCAGCCCCGCCTCCCGATCTTGACTAAGCTCCTGAGGATCCATTCCTTCGGCACAGGATTCCTTTATGCTTATCCCACGCATGTTTGAATTCCGTTACCGTTTTAATTTCCACCACCTCCCGCGGGAGGGCATTCCAAGCATCCACTACTCTCTCCGTGAAAAAATACTTCCTGACATTTTTCTTGAGTCTGCCCCCCTTCAATCTCATTTCATGTCCTCTCGTTCTACCACCTTCCCATCTCCGGAAAAGGTTTGTTTGCGGATTATTACCTTTCAAATATTTGAACGTCTGTATCATATCACCCCTGTTTCTCCTTTCCTCCAGAGTATACATGTTTAGTTCAGCAAGTCTCTCCTCATACGTCTTGTAACGCAAATCCCATACCATTCTCGTAGCTTTTCTTTGCACCGCTTCAATTCTTTTTACATCCTTAACAAGATACGGCCTCCAAAACTGAACATAATACTCCAGGTGGGGCCTCACCAATGACTTATACAGGGGCATCAACACCCCCTTTCTTCTGCTGGTCACACCTCTCTCTATACAGCCTAACAACCTTCTAGCTACGGCCACTGCCTTGTCACACTGTTTCGTCGCCTTCAAATCCTCAGATACTATCACCCCAAGATCCCTCTCTCCGCCCGTACCTATCAGACTCTCCCCACCTAACACATACGTCTCCCGTGGATTTCTATTCCCTAAGTGCATCACTTTGCATTTCTTCGCATTGAATTTTAATTGCCAAAACCTTAGACCATTCTTCTAGCTTCCTCAGATCCTTTTTCATGTTTTCCACTCCCTCCCGGGTGTCCACTCTGTTACAGATCTTAGTATCATCCGCAAATAGGCAAACTTTACCTTCTAACCCTTCGGCAATGTCACTCACAAATATATTGAACAGACTCGGCCCCAGCACCGATCCCTGAGGCACTCCACTACTCACCTTTCCCTCCTCCGAGCAAACTCCATTCACCACCACCCTCTGGCATCTGTCCATCAACCAGTTCCTAATCCAGTTCACCACTTCAGGAAAAGTAAAATTAAAGAAATTAAAGTTAAATTAAAGAAAAATCAGCTGGCAATAAAGCCCTTAATCAGAAGATTCTTTCTTATTGGGCATTCACAGCAGACTGGATTGAAAATTAAGTTCTATTCCCACCCTCCATAGTTCTCCTGGTAGATATGAAAGTATATAGTTGCAAAGTATCAAAGAAGGGAAGGGAAGGGAAATGGGACTTGATATATTGCCTTTCTGAGGTTTTTGCAACTACATTCAAAGCGGTTTACATATATTCAGGTACTTATTTTGTACCAGGGGCAATGGAGGGTTAAGTGACTGGCCCAGAGTCACAAGGAGCTGCAGTGGGAATCGAACTCAGTTCCTCAGGATCAAAGTCCACTGCACTCATCTTAATAACTGCAGGTCATAACAACAGAAATTGACTCCTCTTTATCTGTGTTTCTCTAGACACATCTAGATATATACAAATCCTATAATTAAGAAAAGACTTTTCATAGAAACATGACGGCAGATAAAGGCCAAAAGGCCCATTCAGTCTGCCCATTCTCCGTAACCCCTTTCTTTCCTAAGGGATCCCACGTGCTTAGCCCACATTTTCTTAAATTCTGGCACAGTTCTCGACTCCACAACCTCATGATGTATTAAAATAAATGCAATAACCAGTCCTTGTTGGATACCAAAGCAAAAGTAAGAAGTAAAGTTGCAGGGTGAGTGATTACGAACCCAATGTTTCTAAAAGAGTGGACAGTACAAACAGCAGCAGTGATTCGAGGAAGGACGAGACAGCAAAAGTTCACTCAAATGTAACTTGAATGGAAACTAGACCCATCCTGGCTAGGTTTTGCTGTCTGTGCCTCTCTGCATTTGAACTGATTCTTCTTCAGCGCAGGAATTGTAGTATATATTGGCTACTTATGCATTTACCAGTGAATATATTTGGAAACCAGTGTGACCCCTGATGAAGGTTACCCGAAACTTGGCCAAGTCGGGTCTAGTTTCCATTAAAGTTACATTAGACTGAACTTTTGCTGTCTCGTCCTTCCTCGGATCACTACCGCTGTTTGTACTATCTGCTTCTATACTGCAATGGGTTGTCTCTTGTTTTGTTTCAAAAAAAGAGCAGAAATATCTAACAGTGCCATAAGCTATACTGGTTCCGAATACCCTCATAAATACTCCTTTGAGATGGAATATAATGTGTTTTAATAATCGGAGGAATTTTATCTGATGGAATATTTAAAACTTTTTAAGTATCTAATAAGATGTTCTTTAGAAGACACTGATGGCAAATGTGGAAAATTCAGAATTCTCAAATTACAGCTTCTAGTCATATTTTCCAAAGATTCTATCTTGGCTTTGAGAAATATATTATACTAGTAAAAAAGGCCCGTTTCCGAAACCAATGAAACGGGCGCTAGCATGTGGTTTTTTGTGTGTGTGTGTGTTTGTGTCACAGAGTTATTTTGTGTGTGTGTGTGTGTGTGTGTGTGTGTGTGTGAGTGTGTGAGGGTGCGGTGTGTGTGCAGGTTGATGATGTGTGTCTTTTTTTGTTTTGTTTTGTTTTTTGCTTGGGGGTTGGGGGATGTGCTGTGCTGTGCTGTGCTGGCAAAGTGGGTTGGATTGGTGTGTGGCTTTGAGGGTCTGTTTCTGTTGTATTGTGTGTGTGTGGTTTTGTATGTCAAGGAGGTTTGTGGAGGGGGGTCTTTCTGTTGGTGAAATGTAAATGTGGTTGTAGGGGGGTCAGCCTTTGCTGAGTGTTGGTTTTTTTTTTTTTGTGTGTTGTGCTGAGGCAGCAGTGTTGTTTTAGATGGGCGGAAGGTAGAGGAGCACATTCTTTGTCTGTCAGTATTTTTTGGCCGTTTCAGGGCTGCTGTAGGGGAATGCTGGAAGACAAATGTGCTGTTGGAAGCAGCGCCATCTTTTTCCATTGGGCTGGGGTTCTGGGCATCCTGGAGGTGGGTGACAGCTTGCCTGAGGACGGGGATGGTTGTTTTAAGTTGGCGGAAGGGAGAAGAGCACGGTCTCGGGCCGTCGGGGGGTGATCCGGTATGTTTGGTCCATTTCAGGCCGGCTGCAGGGGAATGCTGGAACATTTATGCGCAGCAGGAATCAGCGCCGTCTTTTTCCGGGTGCTCGGGGAATCCCCGAGGTGGGAGACAGCTTGCCTGAGGCTGGGGATGGTTGGGCACGTCCTTGGCCGCTTCGGCAAAAGGGGAAGAGGAAGGGGGTGAGGAGTTACCTGCAGCCGCCTGAGAAACCATGTATTCTTTGTTTGTTTTGTATTATTAGTTTGCATTTCTGTTGAAGAAAGAGTGGATGCCTTTCGAATGATGGAGGTGGTGCGTCGGTGTGCGGTTGTTTCGTTAGTTTGGCAGCCAGTCTCCAGCGATTCCTAGGCAGGGAAGGAGATTGTGGATGCTTTCCAAAGTGCTCAGCTCAGACAAATGGTGAACGAACCCACGAGGGAGGGAGCCACGTTGGATCTGGTGCTCACGAATGGGGATAGTGTGTCAAATGTCCAAGTGGCTGCACACCTGGGAAACAGTGACCATCAAACGGTTTGTTTTGATATAACGGCTCATGTGGATGGCAGCCACTCTAAACTCAAAGTCCTGGATTTCAAGCGAGCTGACTTTAACAAAATGGAAGAATACCTAAGGAAGGAGCTGAGGGGCTGGGAGGACATACGAGAAGTGGAAGGACAGTGGTCCAGGCTAAAAGAAGTAATAAACAGGGCCACAGACCTTTATGTAAGGAGGGTAAATAAAAGCAAGAGAAAAAGGAAACCAATATGGTTTTCAAAGCAAGTGGCTGAGAAAATAAAGGCTAAAGAGTTAGCGTTCCAGAAATACAAAAAATCTCAAGTAGAGGAACACGGGGAGGAATACCGGATGAAACTGAAAGAAGCCAAGAGAGAGGTACGTCTGGCGAAGGCGCAAGCGGAAGAACAAATGGCTAGAAATGTACGGAGGGGAGACAAAAACTTCTTCAGGTATATTAGTGAAAGGAGAAAGACTAAAAAGGGGATTGTAAGACTAAAAGATACAGCAAAACGCTATGTAGAAAATGATGAAGAAAAAGCCAATTTGCTAAATAGATACTTTTGTTCTGTTTTTACTGAAGAAAATCCTGGGGAAGGACCGAGAGGGACTGGCAAAAGTACACCTGAAAATGAACTGGATAAAGCACCGTTCACGGAAGAGAGTGTATATGAACAACTTGGAAAGCTAAATGTGGACAAAGCCATGGGGCCGGACGGGATCCACCCCAGAATACTGAGGGAACTCAGAGAGGTTCTGGCGGGTCCTCTTAAAGATTTGTTTAATAAATCCTTGGAGACGGGAGAGGTTCCGAGGGATTGGAGAACGGCGGAGGTGGTCCCTCTTCACAAAAGTGGGGATAGGGAAGAAGCTGGAAACTACAGGCCGGTAAGCCTCACTTCGGTTATTGGAAAAGTAATGGAAGCCATGCTGAAGGAAAGGATAGTGAATTTCCTGGAAGCCAATAAGTTGCAAGATCCCAGACAACATGGTTTCACCAAAGGGAAGTCGTGCCAAACGAATCTCATTGAATTCTTTGACTGGGTGACGGGAGAATTAAATCAAGGACGGGCTATGGACGTCATCTACTTAGATTTCAGCAAGGCTTTTGACACGGTTCCCCACAGGAGGCTCTTGAATAAACTAGAAGGGCTGAAGATAGGACCCGAAGTGGTAAACTGGATTAGGAACTGGTTGACAGGCAGACGCCAGAGGGTGGTGGTAAATGGAGTTCGCTCGGAGGAGGGAAAGGTGAGTAGTGGAGTGCCTCAGGGATCGGTGCTGGGGCCCATTCTGTTCAATATATTTGTGAGTGACATTGCCGAAGAGTTACAAGGTAAAGTTTGCCTTTTTGCGGATGACACCAAGATTTGCAACAGAGTGGACACCCCGGAGGGAGTGGAAAACATGAAAAAAGATCTGAAGAAGCTGGAAAAATGGTCTAACGTTTGGCAATTAAAATTCAATGCGAAGAAATGCAAAGTGATGCACTTAGGGAGTAGAAATCCAAGGGAGGCGTATGTGTTAGGTGGGGAGAGCCTGATAGACACGGACGGGGAGAGGGATCTTGGGGTGATAGTATCTGAGGACCTGAAGGCGATGAAACAGTGCGACAAGGCGGTGGCCATAGCGAGAAGGTTGCTAGGCTGTATAGAGAGAGGTGTGACCAGCAGAAAAAAGGAGGTTTTAATGCCCCTGTATAAGACGTTGGTGAGGCCCCACCTGGAGTATTGTGTTCAGTTTTGGAGGCCGTACCTTGCGAAGGATGTTAAAAAAATGGAAGCGGTGCAAAGAAAAGCTACGAGGATGGTATGGGAGTTGCGTTCCAAGACGTATGAAGAGAGGCTTGCTGACCTGAACATGTATACTCTGGAGGAAAGGAGGAACAGGGGTGATATGATACAGACGTTCAAATATTTGAAAGGTATTAATCCGCAAACGAATCTTTTCCGGAGATGGGAAGGCGGTAGAACGAGAGGACATGAAATGAGATTGAAGGGGGGCAGACTCAGGAAAGATGTCAGGAAGTATTTCTTCACGGAGAGGGTGGTGAACGCTTGGAATGCCCTCCCGCGGGAGGTGGTGGAGATGAAAACGGTAACGGAATTCAAGCATGCGTGGGACAGGCATAAAGGAATCCTGTGCAGAAGGAATGGATCCACAGAAGCTTAACTGAAATTGGGAGGCAGGGGGAAGAGGGGTTGGTGGTTGAGAGGCTAGGATGGGGGAGGGCAGACTTTTTATACGGGGTCTGTGCCGGAGCCGGTGATGGGAGGAGGGACTGGTGGTTGGGAGATGGGAAATACTGCTGCACAGATTTATACGGCTGTGCCCTGGAAAAGACAGGTACAAATCAGGGTAAGGTATACACATATGAGTTTATCGTGGGCAGACTAGATGGACCGTGCAGGTCTTTTTCTGCCGTCATCTACTATGTTACTATGTTACTATGTTACTATGAGTACTCCTCCCCCTTCCTTGGTTGCTGTTTGCTGCTGGCTGGGTCGCGGGTAATCCTTCCAGCTGGGCCGCAGCTTGTCCTGTTCGCCCACGTCCCAGATGGTGACGGGCACGTTGTTTTCCGGCTCCTCTGACTCCATGTCAAGCGATCCCAAATATAGTCTGTGCTATAGGCCCTCTGGCACTCTTCAGTACTGGCATTAGGCATTTAAAAATTTCTCCCCCCCCTCCCCCGGTCTATTTTTGCACATACCCACAGCAGGAATATTCTTCTCTCGTTCCAGTGGTGGTTCTGTGCTCTCCGTGCTGCACAGATAATGAGCCATTCTGCTGGGGAATGCTCCTCCCTTATTGTCACGTAGTTTCCTCTGATTGGTCCGTCTTACGTTGCCTAGTGTTGCCTGGGAACGGTGTTGTGATGGTCCTTTGTGTTTCAGAATGTTGAGGGTGTTTTTTCTGATTGGTCCGTCATGCGAGGGCGGGGCAGAGAGACATGGTCAGTGTTGTGGCTTCACCACCATGAATCCATGAACCCTTCAGTGAGTGACTGAGTGACTTCAGAACGTTGTCTTCAGAACGTTGAGGGTTAGTTTTATTATAGTAGATATCCATTTTCTGTTATACTTATTGCATATGTACCTCCTTTGCTATGTCATCACACAGTCCCTGGAAGCTTTCTCCTACTGTGTCATCCTTCCTGTCATGCCTATTGGCCTGATTGTCATAAATGTATTTAAGATTAGGAAAAATAATTGTCCATATACACAATAATAAATATCACTTCCTCCCTGTTATGATCCTACTGGGACAAGCAGGGTAACAACAGGGTCTCGGTCCTGATTGGCTATGTCAGGGATTGGGCTGACATCTGAGGCAGATGAAGTCAGATGCCAGACTCTATTTAAACCTACCTCTGCTTGCATAGGACGCTCAAGCATTAATTCCCTCAGCTGTGAGCTTACCTTGTGATTCTCCATTGTCTGGCTGTGTAGCACAGCCCTGAGCTGCCTCTCTGTGTGTTTTCCCTTTTACCATTTACTTGTTGTTGGTAATGTTAGTACCTGTGTGTTTGGTCTTGTGACCTTTCAATGGTGACTGTGTTTTGTGCAGTGTGTGCAGCCTAGTTAGTATCCCCTTCAGGGACTTTGATCTATTCCTTTTCCCCTTCCTTCTTGTTTGTTTGGGTTCCAGTTCAGCCTTGCAGCCCGTACGTTTTGACGCTGTTACATGTGGGTTCCAGTTCGGCCTTGCGTCCTGTATGAGTGTTCTATCTTTCCTTTCTGGTGGTGCTCTCTAGTCTTCCTAAGCGTGTTGGGCTTCATTGCCTTTTGTCTCTGTACTAGTGTGGGCTCAGTCTGCCCTAGGCCTTGGCCTAGATCCAAGGGTTCCTGACAAAACACTCCCTCAGACTCTAATGATTGCAATGGACCCCTTGCTATGGGCCTGTTTACTAGTATATTATTATTACTACTACTCTTAATCATTTCCTTAGTGCTACTCATTGTGCAAAGTACTTTACAAATACATTACATAAAAGAGAGGGTTTCTTCTAGGTAAAGAGTGCAATTTAGTCAAAATAAACATACAGGTGTACAAAGACTTTGGTAAACAGGAAGCCTACTTCAAGTGAAAGGCACAACAAAGTGAAAGCATGGAGTCAGCAACTGGCAATGGAAAACAGCCCAAATATGAATGATTTAAGAAATGAGTGGAGGTCACAAGGAGGGATGTAGAGAAAGATAAGAGAAGAGATAGTGAGGCACTACAAAATGAATGCACTTTACATTTTTCCAAATTTGAATGGCGTTCCCAGCAGGTAAGATACCCCATTGAAGTTTTCCTTCCTTCAACAGGTCCTCTCTCAGCCCTTCTTCTGGGTTAGGAGGAGCTGGTTAACTTTCTGTAACTATGTTTCTAAAGCAGGGGTTCTCAATCTAGTCCTTGGAACACACCTTGCCAGTCTGGTTTTCAGGATATCCACAATGAATATACATGAGCAATATCTGCACGTACTGCCTTCATTATATGCAAATCTGTCGCATGCAAATTCATTTGGGAATATCCTGAAAAACAGACTGGCTAGGTGTGTCCTGAAAACTGGGTTGGACCCTAGTTGTAAAATGATGTCAGCTAACACCTTAGGGGCAGGAGCAAGGGAGCTGCGTTCCTGCCCCCAACGACCTCCGCTGGACCACTAGGGCTACAAGTAGGCCTAGGGGGGCTACCTCGACAACGAGGGTGGGAGCGTTTCAGGGGGAGCCTTCTTATTGCCCAGGGCTGGAGGAAGGGGGGAGGGAAAGAGGGGACATTGTCGGGAAGGCAGGAGAGGGCTCCGGGTTTATGTGGGTGCAGGCACTGAATTTTGCCAGCACCCACATAACCTCGGGCTTCTCCCCAGTGCCATCCCCAGCATCACCCTTGACCTGCCCCCTTTTTTTAGGTGGTCTGTGGGGATATTCAGCGTCACTCTCCGGGGACGTGCCGCTGAATATCCCCACTTAGGCATCAGGAAGCGATTTAAGTGGGAAGGAGAGGCTGCTGCCCACTTAAATCGCTTTGAGTACTTAAGTGGGAAAAAATGGGGAAACCCCTTTTAACCAACTGTTCATGGTTGTTGTTGTTTGGTTTGTTTGTTTTTTTAATCTTGTGATGTTGACAGTACTGTTGTCCTTTTCTTCCATGGGATGGGGCTGGGGGGGGTGGGGAGGGGGTTTACTTATTTGGGGTGGGTCTGTTTCAACAAAAATGTATGGAAGTGTTTTGTTGAACTTGTTTTTGCTTTATTGCCTGTATTCCACTCGGGAGGTTGTTCTGCTCGCCCCATTTTCAAATGTGGCATGGAATGTGTTTTCTTTTTGTTATGCCAGTTTGGTTCTTGTATGTATTCATATTCTGGATTACAATAAAGACTTCTAAAAAAAAAACATTTTTTTAAAGCGTCACATGGGAAAACAGAGAAAAACCTGAAATGTTTGATAATTATACTAAAATCCATAATTTGAGATTTGTTAATTTTCCTAGAATACATAGAGGGGCATAATCGACCAGAAACGCCTATCTCCATGGGCGTTTATCTCCGAGAACGGGTCCGTGAAGGGGCGGAGTGAACCGTATTTTCAAAAAAAATAGACGCCCATGTGTTATTCGCCAAGGTGTGAGCTGGGCGTTTTTGCTTTTCAGCGATAATGGAAAATGAAATCGCCCAGCTCAAAAACGAATAAATCCAAGGCATTTGTTCGTGGGAGGGGCCAGGATTCATAGTGCACTGGTCCCCCTCACATGCCAGGACACCAACCGGGCACCCTAGGGGGCACTTTTACAAAAACAAAAAAAAAGGTAAAAGAGCTCCCAGGTGCATAGCACCCTTCCCTTGGGTGTTGAGCCCCCCAAATCCCCCTCAAAACCTACTGCCCACAAGTCTACACCATTACTATAGCCCTAAGAGGTGAAGGGGGGCACCTACATGTGGGTACAGTGGGTTTGGGGGGGTTGGACGACTAAGCATTAAGCAGCACAATTGTAACAGGTAGGGGGGGGATGGGCCTGGGTCCACCTGCCTGACGTCCACTGCACCCCCTAACAACTGCTCCAGGGACCTGCATACTGCTGCTTGGGAGGAGGGTATGACATTTGAGGGTGAAAGTAAAAAGTTGTGAAACATCATTTTTTTGTAGTGGGAGGGGGTTAGTGACCACTGGGGGAGTCAGGGGAGGTCATCCCCGACTCCCTCTGGGGGTCATCTGGTCATTTAGGGCACTTTTTGGGGCCTTATTCGTGAAAAAACAGGGTCCAGGAAAAGTGCCCTAAATTCTAGCTACAAACGTATCCATTATCGGCGAAAGGCGCCCATCTCTGTTCGGGTGATAACCACGCCCCAGTTCCGCCTTCACCACGCCTCCGACACTCCCCCGTCACCTTTGTCCGCATCCGCGACGGAGTGCAGTTGAAAGCGTCCAAAGTTCGGCTTTCGATTATACCGCTTTATTTGTTTTTGTGAGAAAAACGCCCATCTCCCGATTTAGGTCGGAACTTGGGCGTTTTTCTCGTTTGATTATAAGCAGGATAATGTAGCTCCTCTTGGGATGTTAAAGCGCTATATGCGTGAAATTTTGAATATACCTGAACAAAGTATCCCACCTTTTACCTTGGCTTATTATGTTCCTGGGAAAGAATTGAACCAGTCAATTGAAAAGCCGACAGACATTTCTCTTTTGCTTGAAACTACTGCCTCTGAACTTGCAACGGCAGCTACTTTGGTAGCGACCGTAGCACTACTACCAGATAAGAACTGGATCTTCCGCCTGTTCTTTCGTAATAAAGAAAAGTCTTTTTTAGGCTTTAAAATCCTTTTGTTTCCTGATGTCTCCAAGGAGACTAGACAGCGGAGGAAACAATTCCTACTCCTCAAGCCGGAAGTCTTGCACTTGGGGGGTACCTTTTTTTTAAGATACCCCTGCAAGTGTATAATAAGACTTGGGGGGAAGAAATATGTATTTATGGAACCAGCTCATGTGTCTGCACTCATAGCCTCGGCAAATAAGGAAAAGCGAAAAGAATGAGGCATCTCCACTTAATGAACGTGTGATATCTGATGTTTCCATATTTCCTTTATTTCTCCAGTTGATTTCCTACATATTGGATTTCTTGCATTATGGACTTGAGTCTCTATTCTTTAAAAGTGAATTATTTTAATTTCATTGTATTATTTTCCTTGTTAAATTCTATTATGTTTGTAGAGACTTTCTAACCAAGAGGTTTCTTGTAAATTCTTTTTTTTTAATAAATGAATAAATAACAAAAAAAAAAAAAGAAAACAGAGAAAAACAAGCTGTAACAACATCTGTCTGGCAATACTCCTAGTTAACCCTCCACACAGACATCCCAGCAGTGCAGAGGATCCAGTGCAGTGGACTTCACATAAAGGGACCCAGGTACAAATCCCACATAAACCCCTTCATATTGTATGGTGAACCCTGCAGGACCAGAGAAAACCTAATGTACCTAAAAGGTTCACCACTACAATAGCCCTTAGGCTTGCAGGTCACATATATTTAGGTACAGGAGACATTTCTATGTTCCAGGAGGGTTCACATATTTGTACGGAAATGAAAGAGTTAAACTGGGAATTGAACCTGGGTCCCCTTGTTCACTGTCCACTGCACTGACCACTAAGCTACTCCATCCACATGGCCATAATATCTGCAGCTGGTCATAGAGCCAGAGGGTTAGTGACCATTGGTGGATTAAGGGGGAGTCATGCCTTAATCCCTCCAGTAGTCAACTGGTCAGTTAGGGCACCTTTTTCAGATGGTCTGTATAAAAACATATTTGTTTTCTGTCTTGGACCTTTATTTCTGTTCCATTATTCTAGAAAAAACATCCAGATTTAAAGCCCACCAGAACCCCCACAAAAAAAAACACAATTCCAACATCCCTCCCCCTTGCTATTTGCAGAAATAATTTGGGGGGAACAGCTGGGGTGTATCAGTACTTTTACGGTACGTACAGAAAAATGAATTGATTTGTTGAGTTTGCTCAGTGTGCTGCTGCGGCTAAGAAAGCGAATAGAATGTTGGGTATTATCAGGAAAGGTATGGAAAACAGGTGTGAGGATGTTATAATGCCATTGTATCGCTCCATGGTGCGACCGCACCTTGAGTATTGTGTTCAATTCTGGTCTCCGCATCTCAAGAAAGATATAGTAGAATTGGAAAAGGTGCAGCGAAGGGCAACTAAAATGATAGCGGGGATGGGACGACTTCCCTATGAAGAAAGACTAAGGAGGCTAGGGCTATACAGCTTGGAGAAGAGACGGCTGAGGGGAGACATGATAGAGGTATATGAAATAATGAGTGGAGTGGAACAGGTGGATGTGAAGCGTCTGTTCACGCTTTCCAAAAATACTAGGACTAGGGGGCATGTGATGAAACTACAGTGTAGTAAATTTAAAACAAATCGGAGAAAATTTTTCTTCACCCAACGTGTAATTAAACTCTGGAATTCGTTGCCGGAGAAAGTGGTGAAGGCGATTAGCTTAGCAGAGTTTAAAAAGGGGTTGGATGGTTTCCTAAAGGACAAGTCCATAAACCGCTACTAAATGGACTTGGAAAACTCCAAAATTCCAGGAATAACATGTATAGAATGTTTGTACGTTTGGGAAGCTCGCCAGGTGCCCTTGGCCTGGATTGGCCGCTGTCGTGGACAGGATGCTGGGCTCGATGGACCCTTGGTCTTTTCCCAGTATGGCATTACTTATGTACTTATGTACTTAATCTGGATGCACACCTTTTGAATTCTGGAAAGGGACCCTAAAAGACAGGGATTTATTGGACAGAATCCAAATCCTTTGAGTGACTTAGGTACATGAATACGTATGTAGCACTTTTGTCAAGGTCTCTGTTAACTCTAGATCTCATATAAGAGAGGAAGTAGCCCTTTGAGTTGCTGAAGTGAAGCCTTGTCCTGTTAGAGAGAAATAAACATTCCCCCCCCCCCCCCCCCCCCCATTTTGCGTAAAACATATACATCAGAATTGAGACATCCAGGTCGGGACATGTCCAGCCCCAGTTGTATTTTGGAAAGGATCTGATGATGTAGGGCCTGTTCTAAAATGTATACAGTAATGCACGTACAAATGTAAGTTGGTATTTCAGATCATCGATGTGTACGTGCCGACATATAGATGGGTATATGTGGCATTTTAGCAACCTACACATCTGCAGTACAATACATTCTAACAGTGTGTTTTTTCCAGCAAAAAAGGTGCCAGTGCTCAAATGCCAGGCCACCCTTCTGGGGTGGGGTGATCATTAAGGGACCCACCCCACAATAGCCAGGCTACCCGCAACCAGTTGTGGAATCTATGACACGGCAGAATTGGTGTGTAGAGCCTGAGCTCGTTCATTAAAACATGGGGACCATGAGAATTTTAGCAGACAATGGAAAAGGTGCCGGTACTCAGTACCCCCAAGTACCCCCTTCAAAAAAGCCCTGCATTTTAATCTTATATTCCACAAATCAGTAGCGTAGCCACAGAGGGCCTTGGGGGCCCGCCCCCCCCCCCCCCCAATTTTGGTTCAGGCCCCCAAAGTCTGCCCCGCCAGCCAGTGGCGTACCAAGGGCGGGGCGGTGGGGGCGGTCCTGCTGGAGGGTGCAGATAGCAGCCGCGCGCCTGTCGGCTCCGCTGGTTCCCTGCTCCCTCTGCCCAGGAACAGGTTACTTCCTGTTCCGGGGCAGAAGGAGCAGGGAGCCAGTGGAGCCGACACCCGCGTGGCTGCTCCCAGCAGCTAAGAATGCACCCGGGGGGGGCTTGATGCACCAGGGGGGAGGGGGCATGCTGCACACTGGGGGGACGGACACCGCTGCACCCAGGGGGGTGCACAACGGCGATCCGCCCCGGGTGGCAGCCGACCTAGAATCGCCACTGCCACCAGGAGAAGCTTTCCTGCTGCGATATTTCATTAAAACTAAGCATGCATGCTGGGGCAGCAAGGCAGGGCAGGCATCATGGTGCTGAGTATTGCCACAAGAAGGTTTCTGCTGGTGAGGTTTAAGAACCCCTGCCAGCCCAGGTATGTGGGGTTGCAGTGGGGACAATCAGTGGTGGGTAGTTGGGACAAAATGTGCACCCACCCACACTTTCGGTTCAGCCCCCCCCCCCCCCCCCCCCATAATCAAGGTATTGCTATGCCCTCTGCCGCAAATACTGCAAGGTTCAATGCGAATAACAATTCAGAAGAAAGGCAAGCCGAACAGTCTTCGGGAAGTTACAAAAGTTGCTTATAATAATACAAACTTAAAATTTCCATCTAATTTAAATATTTCTTAAACATCTAAAAGCTCCCAGTTAAGTACAGAGGCCACAATCATTCAGCACTGTACATTTTTTTTTTGGGGGGGGGGGGGAGAACTGGAAGATTAAGGGGGGTGACAGGGAGCAATTTTACAAAGCCTATAGGTAGTCAATAGAAATAAAACAAAAGAAAATAAGATGATACCTTTTTTATTGGACATAACTTAATACATTTCTTGATTAGCTTTCGAAGGTTACCCTTCTTCGTCAGATCGGAAATAAGCAAATGTTGGTAGATGACACTATATATGAGCGAAACATCAAAGCATTTCAGTGACAGTCTAACAGGATGGGGTGGGTAGGTAAGATTCAGGGAGACAGGAGAGCATTTCCGTTTACAAAGCAATACAATTTTATGCTTTGTAATGGGCTAGAAAACCCAGATCTTTGTTAAGTCCTGTCTGGTGGGTGTCAAAATAGTTAATCATTTTGACTTCCGATCTGACGAAGAAGGGCAACCTTCGAAAGCTAATCAAGAAATGTATTAAGTTATGTCCAATAAAAAAGGCATCATCTTATTTCTTTTCCATGTTTTAGTTTGTTTTATTTCTGTTGATTACCTTTAAAAGAGGACTAACACGGCTACCACACCTCTCTACAAAGCCTATAGATACCCAGGAGCAGCTGTAAATGCCGGCGATGGACTCTGTGATGATAGACGTGCATTCCCCTCTGATACGGAGGCTACAAGTGTACTGTTTACTTCCACCCTAGTTCCACCCAAACCCCACCTCCGTGCCATATGCAGATAATTCAGATCAATGTGTAAATCCTAGCTTTCTAAAATTGGATTTTCTATGTTTGTCCAGGGACTATTATTAAACACTGACATTTACACATATAAATCAAGAACAGAGTTGTAAAAAAAGATCCAAAATGAATTAATAATTGTCTTGTCAAGGAAGTCAAATAGAAGAGGGAATTTCTTTCAGGTCTGTTCTTCTACTGAAAACTATATCGTGGTATTTAAGTTTTGGTAATTGAGCTAATTATTATGAAACTAGTAAAAAAGGCCCGTTTCTGCCGCCGATGAAACGGGCCCTAGCCGGCACCGGACCCCCTTCCCCTCCCCTTACGGTTGTCTCCCTGGTAGTCTAGAGGTACCTGTTCAGTCGGGGCAGGAAAGAAAGAGCCCCCTCTTTCCTGCCCGTAGCGGTGCTGGTAGCTTCCTAGCTGCATCGTGTGGGAGTCCGGCTCTCGGCGTTTCAAAATGGCCGCCGTGAGTTGAAGTCTCGCGAGGCAGCTTCAACTCTCGGCGGCCATTTTGATTCACCGAGAGCTGGACTCAGACACGATGCAGCCGGGCACCTAGCAGCAGCGCTCCGGGCAGGAAAGCGGGGGTTCCTTCATTCCTGCCCGAGCAAACAGGTACCGCTAGACCACCAGGGATAGTGGCGTAAGGGGATGGGAGGTGACAGGGGGGAGGGAAGGTGATGAGGGGAAGAGTGTGTTACCGGGGGCGGGCTGGTACCTTGTAAGGGGCAGTGCGATATGGTGAAAGGAGCCGGGATGATGGGCACGTCGTTGTTTGCGGCTGGGATTTGTTGGAAGGGGAGGAGTAGGGAAACACGCTCCCCATGCGTTGATTTGCCTTGTTTTCGTGTTCCGCCCTCTAAGTCATCACGTGTTACGCGAGAGCGGGGCATGCAGACATGGTGAGTGTTGTGGCTTCACCACCATGAAGTTACGAACCGGTGTGTGAGTGCCTGCAGTGACGTCAGTGTCCTCAGAACGTTGAGGGTGCGTTTTATTATAGTAGATGTTTCCATGTTTTTACTACCTATAATCTGGGTTTTCTTAGCACTATTTTTTATTATTTTACCCTATGCCCAAGAAACAAAATGGGTAAAAAAAATCCATTTAAGTACTACCTGTGTGGTTATCTTTTACTCGCCCTCTTTTCTTCCTCTCCCCCCTTCCCCCCGATCACTGGAGAAGCATTACAGGGTCATCCACCAGAGAGGCCCTGCAGAGGATTGCTGTCCAGTGGTCCTAACTCAGCACTAGTATCACAGGGTAATCCGGGCTACGCTAGATTTGAATCTGGCCAAAGAAGAGTTATCATCTTTAAAGCAAGCAGTAGATTGAGTACAGGGAAAATAAACATTTTTCTTTCTTTTTTTGGTTTTGTTTTGTTTTTTCGGGGGGGGGGGGGGGCTTTTTTCTTCTTTTTTTCTCTGTTTTTCGATATAAAAACCAGCAAAACATGTCAATGCAGCTTAAGAAACATGGCACGCTGGGCGGTCATCTGGAAAATATGCAAGCATGATTCAGACAAGAAGCCTGACTGAGATACACAACCAAGCAACTGTAGCTTTGACAACTCGCAAAGAATTCAGATTGAAAACCGGTGGTGAAGAAAACGTCTCAAAATATCTTCTGGTAATTACTCTGTAGAATAGCCTGCACAACGGAGCGCTCACAACCATAGGGCATTCTTTCTAGGTAGACCGCAGCTGGAGCTGAAAGTAAAATTGCAAAGTTTAAATTACAGACTGGAGGAGCTAGAAAATGTCCCGGTTCTCAACCTTCTCGGAAGATAAAGACAGTGTTAAGATAGTTAGAAATGTTTAAACGTCTGAGGACTCCTTATTTATTTATTTATTTATTTGTTGCATTTGTATCCCACATTTTCCCGCCTATTTGCAGGCTCAATGTGGCTTACAATGTTCCGTCATGGCAATCGCCATACCAGGGTAAAAGATACAACTGGTATTACACAGTGGCGTTCCTAGGGGGGGGGGCGGTGGGGGCGGTCCGCCCCGGGTGCACGCCGCCAGGGGGGGGGGGTGCCGCGCGTGCCTGCCCTCCGTTGTTCCATGCTTCTTCTCTGCCCCGGAACAGGTTACTTCCTGTTCCGGGGCAGAGAAGAAGCATGGAACAACGGAGGACAGGCGCGCGCGGCACCCCCCCCCCCCCCCCCCCCAGCAGCGTGCACCCGGCGGGGGGGGGGGTTCCTTCATGGGGGTGTCCTTTCGCCGGGGGGGGCGCTGCACCCGGGGGGCGGGGCGAATCGGCGATCTGCCCCGGGTGCCAGCCCCCCCTAGGAACGCCACTGGTATTACATAAAGATCATGGATGACATAATAGAATTAGGCAATCAGGTATAGAGAGATAACATTCAGAATATCAGGTAAATGGTGATGCGCTACAGTTCCTATTATGGATCGTTGTGGTATGCCTTGTTGAAGAGATGAGTCTTCAGTGGCTTGCGAAAGTTGATCGGGTCGTAGATTGTTTTCAGGTCAAGTGGCAATGCATTCCACAACTGTGTGCTCATATAGGAAAATCTGGACGCATGTATTAATCTGTATTTTAGTCCTTTACAGCTAGGGAAGTGAAGATTCAGGAAAGTGCTTGCTGATCTTTTAACGTTCCTGGGTGGCGAGTCGATAAGGTCTGACATGTAGGCCGGGGCATCTCCGTGAATGATTTTATGAACCAGAGTGCAGACCTTGAACGTAACACGCTCTTTAAGTGAAAGCCAGTGTAGTCTCTCTCTAAGGGGTTTGGCACTTTCGTATTTTGTTTTTCCAAATATGAGTCTGGCTGTCTTAGATGTCAAGCTCCCAGAATCCTCAGCTGGAGACATTGGTGCAGCTCCTTTACAGCGGATCAGTGCCCATAAATATCAGCTGGCATTGACCGTGAGAGAGAGACAGCTTTAACCCGAGTCCCTGAAGAAAGCAGATTGAAACCCGCGGCATCAGGTGATTCCAGGGGAGAGCAGTCCTTCATAGATTACCTCCGTGAAAGCATTTAATGAGCCCTGGGCGTCCGGACGTTCAGGACGCGGAGGCTCTTAAGATAAGTTACAATTTTTGGAACTTGTACTTTTGTAGTACAGCTGGCCATTGTTGGTTGAAGTTAGGAGGTATTTTATTTATTTATTTATTTATTTATTTGTTGCATTTGTATCCCACATTTTCCCACCTTTTTGCAGGCTCAATGTGGCTTACATTGTACCGTATCTGTCATGGAGGATCTGAAGGCGACGAAACAGTGTGACAAGGCGGTGGCCGTAGCTAGAAGGTTGCTAGGCTATATAGAGAGAGGTGTGACCAGCAGAAGAAAAGAGGTGTTGATGCCCCTGTACAAGTCATTGGTGAGGCCCCACCTGGAGTATTGTGTTCAGTTCTGGAGGCCGTACCTTGCGAAGGATGTAAAAAGAATCGAAGCGGTGCAAAGAAAAGCTACGAGAATGGTATGGGATTTGCGTTACAAGACGTATGAGGAGAGACTTGCTGACCTGAACATGTATACCCTGGAGGAAAGGAGAAACAGGGGTGATATGATACAGACGTTCAAATATTTGAAAGATATTAATCCGCAAATGAACCTTTTCTGGAGATGGGAAGGTGGTAGAACTAGAGGACATGAAATGAGATTGAAGGTGGGCAGACTCAAGAAAAATGTCAGGAAGTATTTTTTCACGGAGAGAGTGGTGGATGCTTGGAATGCCCTCCCGCGGGAGGTGGTGGAGATGAAAACGGTAACTGAATTCAAACATGCGTGGGATAAACATGAAGGAATCCTGTTCAGAAGGAATGGATCCTCAGAAGCTAAGCCGAGATTGGGTGGTGGAGCCGGTGGTGGGAGGCAGGGCTGGTGGTTGGGAGGCGAGGCTAGTGCTGTGTAGACTTATATGGTCTGTGCCCTGAAAATGACAGATACAAATCAAGGTACTCAAAAAGTAGCACATATGAGTTTATCTTGTTGGGCAGACTGGATGGACCGTGCAGGTCTTTTTCTGCCGTCATCTACTATGTTACTATACGTATGTATGTAATCGGCGTTAACCGATTTCGGTATGAACAAATACAAGTTGCAATTAATATCAGGGTGATATTATGGTAGAGTGAGATACATGTATGCTAAGTTTTGTTTGAGCACATCACAACACGAGAATAGCACGTGATTTGCATTATTTATTAAAAAGAGAGTAGCCCAATGAATGAAGTGCTATGACACCTGTCAGCAGTTAATATGGACCACTAAAGTGGCTGTGAAAATCTCTAAGGGCACTCTTTTCTATATTTACACATGAAAAATTGTTGCTTCAGTAGCAGAATAATGTCCTGGTTTTATTGAGTACTAGTAAAAGAACCCCTTTTCAGAGCAAATGAAACGGGCGCTAGCAAGGTTTTCGTCGCCAACACCCACCTCCCTCCCTCCCTGGCCAACCCCTTCGTTGTTCTAGCATTGCTCCGCCCCCAACATCATGACGTTTGACGCGAGGGCGGGGCCCGGAGCGATTTCCCACCCCCACCCCCGCCTCCCTCCCTGCCAACCCCTTCGTTGTTCTGCCATTGCTCCGCCCTCGAGGGCGGGGCCCGGAGCGATTTCCCACCCCCGCCTCCCTGCCTCCCTCCCTGCTAACCCCTTCGTTGTTCTGCCATTGCTCCGCTCTCGAGGGCGGGGCCCAGAGCGATTTCCCACCCACCCCCGCCTCCCTGCCTCCCTCCCTGCCAACCCCTTCGTTGTTCTGCCATTGCTCCGCCCTCGAGGGCGGGGCCTGGAGCGATTTTGGTGGCTTCACCACCACGAACCTTCGAACCTTTTTGAAGGAAGTCAGAGCTTGGCTTCACTGACGTCAGTGTCCTCAGAACGTTGAGGGTGAGTTTTATTATAGTAGATTAGTTTGGAGTAATACCAGTGAAACAAGGGATTTTTTTGCTTAAATAAATATCAGCAAACACGCTAGGAAGAGAATTCCCTTTGCTGCACAGAAATTCATCTTAGAATCCTGGAGAGTCATCAATAATATCTTTCAACACAGCAAACAAATCTGCCCCACGTCGCACAGTGCAAAATACTTCCCAACGTGTATCATCATGCCACCGTGCCAGTGCTACTTCATGGCAGAACTAAATAAATGAACTGTATATACAAAGGCATGACAAGCGGTTAGGGGAGGCAGTGAAGACAACGGAGGTGTGCTTGGCGCAATTCTTAGTATAATGGAATGTGTCAGTCAAATCGTACCGCATGGTTGCACAAGCAGCCCTGGCCATTTAAATCACTGGTGGAAAGCAAGAGCACGGCGAACGTGAAAAACCAGCCCTTGCTCCATGCTGCTTTCAGGGGCTTCTAGGTTAGGAAGATCTGTAGTAATGTTCCTAGGAAGAGATCCCCAACAAATACGAAAGAGGACAGATTTTTGTAAGCACTAATATATATTGGGGTAATATTATACCCACGGCAATCAGGATTTTTTAAAATACTGGCTGCAGCGGGTATTTGGCTCCATTCAAAGTCTGCACCCTGGTTCATAAAATCATTTACGGAGAGGCCCCGGTCTACATGTCAGACCTCATAGACTTACCACCCAGGAACACTAAAAGATCGGCACGCACATTCCTGAATCTCCATTTCCCCAGCTGCAAAGGACTAAAATACAAATTAACACATGCATCCAACTTTTCCTACATAAGCACGCAGCTGTGGAATGCACTACCAGCTGACGTGAAAAAGAAATGCGCAACCTAACCAACTTTCGGAAATCACTGAAGACCTGCCTCTTCAACAAGGCATACCGCAACGATCCATCATATGAACTTTAACGCAATACCACTTTATCTCTTATTCCAAATGTGATCTCTTTATACTCAATTGCTTAATCTACCACGTCACTCATGATCTTTATGTAATACCACTTGTATCTCTCACTCTGGAATGGCGATTGCCATGACGGAACAATGTAAGCCACATTGAGCCTGCAAATAGGTGGGAAAATGTGGGATACAAATGTAGCAAATAAATAAATATCCGTTTCCTATAATTCAGACTCCTCTTATTGACTTTCAAGTTCATTCACCCTGCAGCTCCTCAGTATCTATCCTCTCCCTACACCAGGGGCGGTCTGAGAGTGGTCTCTGAGAGTGAACTCCGTTCGCTGGGTAAATATCTCTTGTCGTCCCCCTTCTCCCCCACTGCTAACTCCCGGCTCCGTTCCTTCTATCTCGCTGCTCCCTATGCCTGGAATAGACTCCCTGAGCCAGTACGTCAGGCTCAGTCTCTGGCTGTCTTCAAGTCTAGGCTTAAAGCCCACCTCTTTGCTAGTGCTTTCGACTCCTAACCATGACTCTCTTACTCAACACCCTCACTTATCACCCCTACCACTGCAATTTCCCCACCCCTAGCTGTCTGTTCGTCTGTCCAATTTAGATTGTAAGCTCTGTTGAGCAGGGACTGTCTTTTCATGTTGATTTGTACAGCGCTGCGTAAGTCTAGTAGCGCTATAGAAATGTTTAATAGTAGTAGTAGTAGTATGAGCCAAGTATAGGACAGTCAAGCCATTGTGACATCACTGATGAGGTTGGCTCTTAGGCATTGGTGGACTGAGGCATTATGACATCACAATCTCAGCTCTGGTTAAATCACCGCAGCTCCTCAGTACCTTTCCGCTCTCATCTCTCCCTACACTCCTCCCCGTGAACTCCGTTCGCTGGGTAAATGTCTCCTGTCGTCCCCCTTCTCCCCCACTGCTAACTCCCGGCTCCGTTCCTTCTATTTCGCTGCTCCCTATGCCTGGAATAGACTCCCTGAGCCAGTACGTCAGGCTCAGTCTCTGGCTGTCTTCAAATCTAGGCTCAAAGCCCACCTCTTTGCTGCTGCTTTCGACTCCTAGCCATGACTCTCTTAGTCAGTACCCTCACTTATTGCCCTATCGTTTATCCTCACCTTTTTTATTCTCCTACCCTTAATTCTGTCTGACTCATGTCTTATCTAGATTGTAAGCTCTTTGAGCAGGGACTGTCTTTTTTTTTGTGTATGGTGTGCAGCGCTGCGTATGCCTTGTAGCGCTATAGAAATGATAAGTAGTAGTAGTAGTAGTGGTCTGGGCCCCTGGGCACTGAGGGTGGTCTGGGCTTCCCTCGCCCGGTTGCTGCCTGACACACACTCTACTGCCGCACTGCTGCCCCCTGCCGCCACAGCTGATACCCCCGCTGCCCCGTCCTACCTGAAGGGCCCTAGTGGTCTCTGCAGGGGGGGGGAAGCATGTTCTTTTCTGCCCGCTGCACTGACGCTATTCCCCCGCCTGCCAGCACCGCCGTGTTTTCAAAATGGTGGCTGAGACTTCCCGCGGTAGTCTTGCAGGTCTTGACAGTATTGAGAGACATCCAAAGGGAGTCTCGGCTGCCATATTTAAAGTACAGCAGTGTCGGGCACAGAGAATAGCAGCAGCACAATGGGCAGAAAAGAGTATGTCATTCCCCCCCACCACCACCACCACCCCCACCCCACCCCCCACCCCCACCGCAAAGGCCACTAGATCACCAGCAGTGCATCTTTAAAGGTAAGACTGGGGAGGGCTGTAGTATGCGGCAGAGCCTCTGGGCCCTCGAGCACTGCCTGGTTGCCCGAATGGTGAGTCTGCCCCTGCCCTACACTCCTCCTTGGATCTCTGTTCATTGGGTAAGTCTCTCTTATTGTACCTAGCATAGTAACATAGTACGGCAGATAAAGACCTGTACGGTCCATCCAGTCTGCCCAACAAGATAAACTCATTTTACATGGTATGTGATACTTTATATGTATACCTGAGTTTGATTTGTCCTAGCCTTTCTCAGGTCACAGACCGTAGAAGTCTGCCCAGCACTCTTCTTGTACTAAAAGTTCTGAAGATTCTGGAATCCTAAAGAGTTACAAGATTCCGGAATCCCAGTTAGTAGCAACATTCCATGTAGAACCCCAAAGAGTAACATAGTAAATGACGGCAGATAAAGACCTGAACGGTCCATCCAGTCTGCCCAACAAGATAAACTCATTTTAAATGGTATGTGATACTTTATATGTATACCCGAGTTTGATTTGTCCTTGCCTTTCTCAGGTCACAGACCGTAGAAGTCTGCCCAGCACTCTTCTTGTACTAAAAGTTCTGAAGATTCTGGAATCCTAAAGAGTTACAAGATTCCGGAATCCCAGTTAGTAGCAACATTCCATGTAGAACCCCAAAGAGTAACATAGTAAATGACGGCAGATAAAGACCTGAACGGTCCATCCAGACTGCCCAACAAGATAAACTCATTTTACATGGTATGTGATACTTTATATGTATACCCGAGTTTGATTTCTCCTTGCCTTTCTCAGGGCACAGACCGTAGAAGTCTGCCCAGCACTCTTCTTGTACTAAAAGTTCTGAAGATTCTGGAATCCTAAAGAGTTACAAGATTCCGGAATCCCAGTTAGTAGCAACATTCCATGTAGAACCCCAAAGAGTAACATAGTAAATGACGGCAGATAAAGACCTGAACGGTCCATCCAGTCTGCCCAACAAGATAAACTCATTTTAAATGGTATGTGATACTTTATATGTATACCCGAGTTTGATTTGTCCTTGCATTTCTCAGGTCACAGACCGTAGAAGTCTGCCCAGCACTCTTCTTGTACTAAAAGTTCTGAAGATTCTGGAATCCTAAAGAGTTACAAGATTCCGGAATCCCAGTTAGTAGCAACATTCCATGTAGAACCCCAAAGAGTAACATAGTAAATGACGGCAGATAAAGACCTGAACGGTCCATCCAGTCTGCCCAACAAGATAAACTCATTTTAAATGGTATGTGATACTTTATATGTATACCCGAGTTTGATTTCTCCTTGCCTTTCTCAGGGCACAGACCGTAGAAGTCTGCCCAGCACTCTTCTTGTACTAAAAGTTCTGAAGAT
The DNA here is from genome assembly GCF_901765095.1 of Microcaecilia unicolor. NCBI lineage: Eukaryota > Metazoa > Chordata > Amphibia > Gymnophiona > Siphonopidae > Microcaecilia > Microcaecilia unicolor. Next base: position 515,900,724 of record NC_044033.1, on the reverse strand, counting down.
ACTGGAATCCTAAAGAGTTACAAGATTCCGGAATCCCAGTTAGTAGCAACATTCCATGTAGAACCCCAAAGAGTAACATAGTAAATGACGGCAGATAAAGACCTGAACGGTCCATCCAGTCTGCCCAACAAGATAAACTCATTTTAAATGGTATGTGATACTTTATATGTATACCCGAGTTTGATTTGTCCTTGCCTTTCTCAGGTCACAGACCGTAGAAGTCTGCCCAGCACTCTTCTTGTACTAAAAGTTCTGAAGATTCTGGAATCCTAAAGAGTTACAAGATTCCGGAATCCCAGTTAGTAGCAACATTCCATGTAGAACCCCAAAGAGTAACATAGTAAATGACGGCAGATAAAGACCTGAACGGTCCATCCAGTCTGCCCAACAAGATAAACTCATTTTAAATGGTATGTGATACTTTATATGTATACCCGAGTTTGATTTCTCCTTGCCTTTCTCAGGGCACAGACCGTAGAAGTCTGCCCAGCACTCTTCTTGTACTAAAAGTTCTGAAGATACTGGAATCCTAAAGAGTTACAAGATTCCGGAATCCCAGTTAGTAGCAACATTCCATGTAGAACCCCAAAGAGTAACATAGTAAATGACGGCAGATAAAGACCTGAACGGTCCATCCAGTCTGCCCAACAAGATAAACTCATTTTAAATGGTATGTGATACTTTATATGTATACCCGAGTTTGATTTCTCCTTGCCTTTCTCAGGGCACAGACCGTAGAAGTCTGCCCAGCACTCTTCTTGTACTAAAAGTTCTGAAGATACTGGAATCCTAAAGAGTTACAAGATTCCGGAATCCCAGTTAGTAGCAACATTCCATGTAGAACCCCAAAGAGTAACATAGTAAATGACGGCAGATAAAGACCTGAACGGTCCATCCAGTCTGCCCAACAAGATAAACTCATTTTAAATGGTATGTGATACTTTATATGTATACCTGAGTTTGATTTGTCCTTGCCTTTCTCAGGGCACAGACCGTAGAAGTCTGCCCAGCACTGGTCTTGTACTAAAAGCTCTGACGCTAATGTTGAAGCCCCTTACAATTTACACTCCAGCCCATCCATATCTATTCAGTCACAGTCAGGGCATAAACCGTAGAAGTCTGCCCAATAATTTGTTTCCCAATTATTGAAAAGTTGCATAAAAAATGGTAATAAATACACAAACAGGTACTAAGTAATAAGGGATAAGCTGGCTGGACCAAGTGGCCCTTATCCATCAACCTTTTCTACGTTGCTATAAAAGTAATACTCTAATTTTAAAATATTACAAAACCTGAACAAGGCTCCTTTGCCGCAATAATCATCAGTCACTGAAAATATTTGGTGCCAACATAGCATTTTAAGTTAATGTATTCCAAAAATGAAGGTGCAAGGTAAGCAAAAGACCTCTTACCCTCCCTCTTTCTTAACCTCAGCACATTGGATTTAGCCAGATTCAATGTATTTTAAGCCATAATTACCTGACATATTAGACAGCAAGCAAGTCAAATATCTTGGCATAAATCCAATAGCACATTTACACAAATTTGACAGACATGACCTTTCATTCTCCAAAGTAAGAAAAAAAAAAAAGAAAACAAGCTGATTATACAAAGTACATTACAAGGATACAATAAAAGGTTGCAAAGTGTAAAAATAACCTCTGCAACAGTGATCAAACAGTATAATTCAATAGGAGAAAACTGTATTTAAATATTTAAATTGCAAATTGCAAGTGTTACCTGGTTTAAGTGTTTTAAAATTGACTTTTAAATAGGGATAAGCAAATTACTCATTCTAAAAGCCTGAACTAAACTCCAACAGAACTGGTATTCTTCATTAAAACTGTAGCACAGTTTGGATAGAGCTCACAGCTTTTTCAGTGTGAGCTCAAGGTGAGTTACATTCAAATATACTAGGTATTTCCATGGAGGACTTAGGGATCCTTTTACTAAGGTGTGCTGAAAAATGGCTTGCAGTAATGTAGGCATGGGTTCTGGGCGCGCGCAGAATCATTTTCAGCGTGCCTGTAAAAAAAGGCCTTTTAAAATTTTTGCTGAAAATGGACATGCAGCAAAATGAAAATTGTCGTGCATCCATTTTGGGTCACAGATCTTACTGTCAGCCATTGATCTAGCAGTAAAGTCTCACGTGATAACTGGGAGGTAATGACCTGTGCACGTCAAATGCTGGCATGTGTTGGGCAGGGGCGTAGCCAGACTTTGGCGGGAGGGGGGTCCAGAGCCCGAGGTGAGGGGGCACATTTACCCCCCCCCCCCCCGGCGCCGCTGACACCCCCTGCCATTGCCGCCCCCCCCCCCCCCCGCCGCCACCACCACCACCAACCTTGACCCCCCCTGCCGACGACCCCCCTCAACCCCCCCTTCCACCGCCAACCCTCCCCTGCCGTTGCCTACCTTTGCTGGCGGGGGACCCCAACCCCCTCCAGCCGAGGTCCTTCTCTTCCTTCGTTCTGTTTCTGAGTCTGACATCCTGCACGTGCAGGACATCAGACTCAGAAACAGAACGAAGGAAGAAGAAGACCTCGGCTGGCGGGGGTTTGGGTCCCACACCAGCAAAGGTAGGCGACGGCGGGCTGACGGCGGGGGGGGGGGGGTCGAGAGAGTCATCAGCAGGGGGGTCTGGGGCCAAATCTACATGGGCCCAGGCCCCCGTGGCCCCACATAGCCACGCCCCTGATGTTGGGCGTGCATAGGCGCTTACGCGGCTTAGTAAAAGGGCCCCTTACAATCTAAGGGACAATTCTACAATTGGATGCCACAGATTTGGTGCTATTTCTATAATGACATCTGGACATCCATATTCCATTATAGAATACTAGTGTAAGTTGGCAGCTATGTGACTACATGCCTACTTATGCCATGTTAGTAAGGCTTGCCAGTCATTCTTTTGTTGGCATTCCCTGAGTCATCCCAAGCTGGGTTGAGAGTTACTAGGGAAAGCACCTTTTTTGGCATGCTCCTGTCTTGTGGAATCAGTTCCCATTATAGTTGCAAAGGGAACTATAGCTGAACCAATTAAAAGTGAAGTTAAAAACCTTTTTTTTCAAAAAGTGTTTGGTTTGGTTGGCTGACTTTTGGTAGTGTCACTTGGAAGCCTGTGAAAACAATGAGAATAATGTGTTGGAGTGTAAGATTGTGTGAGTGGGATTGATTGATTCTAGTCTATCTATATTGGCGTGCTTGTCTGTTCATTATTCTTTTGTGAATCACACTGACTGGTATTGTACCTAGCAGAAACCCAATTAGTAGAAAGATTCCCAGGACAAGCAGTGGGTTTCCACATGTCTATCTCAATAGGAGACTATGGACTTTTCCTCCGGGAACTTGTCCAAAGCTCTGTTTAAACCCAAATATGCTAACCACTGTTACCACATTCTCTGGCAACAAATTCCAAAGCTTAACTAATTTTCCAAGCTGAGGAGCATTAAACTCTTTAGCCTTTCCTCGTATGAGAGCAGTTCCAGCTCCTTTATTTTGGCTGCTGTTCTTTGAACCTTTTCTAATTCTACTATATCTTTTTTGAAATACAATGACCAGAATTGAGCTCAATATTCAAGGTGAGTGTCACAGTACCCGTGATGGTGAGCTCTTGGGCTGCAGCCAGACTGCAGCAGACAAGTCCTCTGGGAAGGCGCAGAGCAGAGGCAAACCAGGCACTGAATACACACAGGATACCAGCCATGGCAAATAGACAGCACACTCAAGACAAGCAACAAGCACCACCAGAAAAGGGAGATAGACCACTCAGGCAGGCCTCATAGCTGAACCTGAACCCACTCATACAGAGTCTAAGTATACGGGCCTCACGGCCGAAGTGGAACCAAATCATACGAGAGTGAATGGAAAAGAAACAGAACGGAATCTCTTGAGCAAGTACTACACACACTGCACTAAACAGAGCCACAAACAAGGGGTCAAAAGACCTTACACACAGACACAAAGAAACAGAAGGAGAAAAGACAACCCCACTTAGACTCACACGGTAGAAATCACAAGTAAAAGATAGGAAAACCACACAGGAAGGCAGCACAGGACTAGGCATAGAACCCTAGCTATAAATGAATAATCCTAACCAAATCAAACAGACATCACACAGAGGTAGCGCAGGGCTGGGCTAGTAGTCCCAGCTAAACAGAAGAACCACCCACTCAAGCACAAAGAGAACCAAACAGAGAGGACACTCAAGCCTGTGCTAGATCCACATCTATAAACAAATAATCCTAACCAAGTCAAACAGAAATCACACAGAGAGGTAGCTCAAGGCTAAACTAGTAGTCCCAACTAAATAGAAAAGCTGTCCACTCGTGCCACACAGAGAGGCAGCTCAAGGCTGAGCTACTAGTCACAGCAAACAAAAGAACCACCCACTCAAACAGAACCAAACAGAGAGGACACTCAAGCCTGTGCTAGATCTACATCTATAAACAAATAATCCTAACCAAGTCAAACAGAAATCACACAGAGAGGTAGCTCAAGGCTAAACTAGTAGTCCCAACTAAATAGAAAAGCTGTCCACTCGTGCCACACAGAGAGGCAGCTCAAGGCTGAGCTACTAGTCACAGCAAACAAAAGAACCACCCACTCAAACAGAATCAAACAGAGATGATGCACAGGACTGTGCTAGAAGACAGCTAAATGGAAGAACAGCCCACTCATGCCACACAGAGACACCGCTCAAGACTGCACTAGTAGTCACAGCTAAACGAAAAAGCAATCCACTCAACCAGAAACCTCACAAAGAGAACTCACACAGAAAGCACACAGGAAAAACTCAAGACAAGGCCACACAGAGGAACACTCACGGCTATGCCATATAGAACTCAAGGATAAGGGAAGCCACTCATGGTGGAACACTCTAAACTGTACTATATAGCACTCAGGGACAAGGGAAGCCACTCAAAGGAATACTCAAGGGTGTGCCACTAGGCACTCAAGGAAAAAAGGGAAGCCACTCATAAGAATACACTAGGCTGTGCCACACAGCACTCAAGGGAAAAGGGAAGCCACTCATGAAAATACACAAGGATGGCCTCCCAGCACTCAGGGGTAAAGGGGAGCCAACTGTAGGAATACACTCTAGGCTGTACCATACAGCATTCAGGGAAACCACTCATAGGAATACACAGGGCTGGCTACACAGGACTCAAAAGTAAAGGAAAAACACTCATAAGAATACACAAGGCTGGCCACACAACACACAAGGGTAAAGGGAAGCCGCTTATAGGAATGCACAAGGCTGTGCCACAGAGTCAAATAACAGACACTAGAGATAAAGGGAAAAGTAAGCAAACAGGGAAAGCTACCTTTACATACACAGATCAGATAAGGAGCAATGCTCACAAGAATCAGGAGATAAACACAGCAAAGAGTTAAAGGTCACCACTGAATCCGGACATTCAGATACTGATGCTAAATATCCAGATATTTTTATAGGTGAGGCAGCTGGCGTTTAAAAAAAACCACCAAGACTGGATATCAGCCCATATGTTTCTATATTTCTTCTATATAGCCAATTCATCTCTCCTCTCTTGAATTCAGATACTGTTTTTGTCTCTACCGCTTCCACTGGGAGAGAAACTGAGAAAAATGTAGGCAATTAAGAACCATTTGGCCTAGCCAGTCTGCATATTGTAAGAACTTGTCAGCAAGCATCTCTCCGTGCTGTCTGCTCTCGACCTGCACCTCTCCGTGCTGTCTGTCTTCACCCACACAAGAGACCTCCTCTGGAGACTGATGCCTTTTCCACTCCGCTTCACTTTGAGTTCTCTAGTCCCCCAGAACCCGCCTGTGGTCAGTGGGCCTTTCTGCACCCTTCCCTGGGGATACAATTATTGCCTGGGTCCCACCAACCCTCTGCTCTTCCCTTGGTTTCAACTTTCAGTCACTGTTATTCAACTGTCAAGGGTAGCAGGGATTCTCTGGTGTCCTTGTCTTCAGGGGGTTATTCAACAACAAGGTCCCATCTGGGATAGTGCCCTTTGTAACCCCCACAGGGGCGCTCTCTGGTGTGCATTGGCCCTCTAGTGGCTCCTGCCTGGCCTCACCAGCCTTTTGCCTCAGGGAACCACCTTGAAACCAGACTTCTCTGTGACTACATTCATTCAGGCCTCTAGGTTTGGTCCTCCCCTTTCCCTCAGGGTGACCTCTTCCTTAACCTGCAGTCCTGGCCCGGCCTCCCCGCTGTATCACCTGGTAACCGACCCACCTTACCAGTTCTTCTGGTGGGGCCCCCAGGTCACCCTTCTCTGGAAGATCTCACAGCTTCCTCTGCTTGCAAACATATGCAAATTAGCTGGTTGCATGTAAATTCAGTTTATTAGCTAGGTTACAGTCTTGTGGGAACCTGGCTTGCCCACTATTAATCTGTTACTGCGATTCACCCCTGAGACCATTTACTGGGGACATCTGGGTCTCAGGGTGTAACAGCCTCCTCCCCTGGATAGGACCTTCTTTATTCACATTAACCTTACGGTCCTATCCTCCACCCCACCGCTGTTTGTTCTTTTAAACACTTCAGTAGCAATTGTGCATAACAATCTTATCCATTGCCTGGCCCCCACTAGGTAAGTACCTCTTTGCCTTTGGAGGGAACCTTCTCCTGATCTCTCTCTTGAGCTCTACTTCAGCCAGCCTCTTTCTTCAGTCCCTGGCTTATAATTCTCCAGTTCTGGGTGTTGCAGGTCCCCCCATCTTCTCTCTCCTCCCTAGGCTTAGAGGAGGCTTTTATAGGGTGCCCAATAATCCATCCCACCTCTCTTTAGGCCTCTCCCCCTGCTTCCAGAAAGGTCTGCACCCAGAACTCTCTCCACCTTTCCAGCTTCCACTCAGAGAGTCCCCCTGGTGGCCTCCCCAGGGAAGTACAGGTCCTATGCCACGAGCACCCCCTTGCTGTTCCTTCTGGTCACTACCATGGACTATACCCTTGGGCTCCCTCTAGTGGCCAGAATGGGCATTTTTAGGTTTTCCATGGGAGCGCGCCCTCTGGCGGCCTCCTCATGTAAGGGCAGGCCCTGTGTTTATCACATACCCCCACCCTTAAGATATTGCTGCTCCCTCAAATCTCTTCTTTGAGGTGCAGCAATTCCTGACTCCCCTAACTCATCTCGGGGTCAGGTTCCTTCTCTCCCCTATTACTTAGGCGGGATTCTCAAGAAGGCTTTGTACCCAGTGGTCCGCCTTACCACAAAGGCTCTGCTTTGCTCTAGGGGACCTTCCTCTGTAACCCCTAGAAACTCAAAAATCCATAATCCTTTCTTTCTACGCCTTCCTAGGCCTCGGCGTCTAATCTCTTCCCCTACTTTCCTAGCCCATGGGTACACCCCCTTCTTCACTGTGGGTTTCTGGCGTACTTTCCTATGGCAAGTTCTAGGCCTACCCTCCTGTTGTCTACCACCCTGGGCTGTACTTCTGCGCCCACTAGGCCCTGACTGACCTTTGTGGGTTGTGTGTAGGGTTCCAAGTCTCCTTTTCTCTGAGACTTTTAAGTGTTTCCTATTCCTCCCTTTTGGACTAGGATAACCACTTTTAGCACAAGACTCCCCCCAGCCTCTGGGTGATCTAGCCTCCCCCTGGCACCCTTCCTGAGCCGGGGTCCCCTGCCTAGGAGCTCTTTCATTCCCCAACTCTATTGTGCAGTATCTGGGCCCTAGGCTCAACCCTTTCTTCTGGGACCTGAACCTTTCCCTCCCCTGGGCAGCCTCTTCTCTTTCCTGCTTGCCCTTCTGGGGTTTCTCCCCACCTTTAAATTTTACACCACCTCTCACTGTGGTTTCAACAGAGTCCCTCTGACTCTCCCTATCCTGGCCCCTACTCATGGACAGGCGTTTACTTAATTTAACCCCTCCTGGGTCATTCTGACTCTCCCTATCCTGACCCTTACTCCTGGGTAGGAGTTGACTGACCCCTCCTGGTCGCTCCTTCCCCTTGAGCTTTTCCTGGAGGGCTACAATGCAGGCCTGGGCTTCCTGAAGCTCTTTTAACCTCCCTTGCCCATCCTGGAAGAGCACATCCACTGCTAGGGTCAGCACTCTGCACTTCTCTTCCATGGCCTCCCTGCATCTTTCTGCCCTTTCTGTGGTCTCTTTGGCCTGCAGCCTCTCAGCAGCCCACTCAGCTGCCCCCTGAGCTTGAACCAGTTGCAACTCCTTTATCTGAGTTTCCAACTCAAGGTTCCTCTGAGTAAGGTACCCTACCCTTTCCTGGGCTGCCTGCCTCTCCACCAATAACCCCTCTATCCTTTGGGTGTATCCCTTGTGCAGGTCTTCTATCTGGATTACCTTCTCCCTATTAAGCTCATTCAGGCCCCTGGCCTCAGCTTGGGTCTGCTGCAATGCCCCTGTTAACTGAGCCACCACTTCAGTATGTCCCTGCTGCACTTCCCTCAGCTGGCTTTCCTGTTGGCCCTTCAATTCTCCCAGCCCAGCCTTTACCTGGGCTAAGATCCCACTCAGCTCTCCTATAGCTGTTTGCTGTAGTTTACCCATCTCCTTAACACTCTCCTGCCTCTTAGCCCACTCCATTTCCTTCTGCTTCACCTCCTGCTTGGCTTCTTCTAATTCTGCCTTTACAGAGGTGACGAGCTTATTTTCCCTTTTCTTCTGGAGTAGAACCCAGGCTTGCTGTTCTCTTATGCTTTCCCTTTTGGCCTCCTGCTCTTTATACCACTCCTGGCGAGCATTCTGGAACTCAGCTTTAAGTAGGGATACCCTCTGCTCCTGGTCTTGTTGCAACTTGTCTGTGAGGCCCCTTATCTCCTGTTCATGTGTGGACTGCAGCTTAGCTAATTGGGTCTCCCTCAAGGCTTGGGTCTCTTTCAGGGTAGTTGTAAGCTGGGCTACTTCTGCTTCCTTTTCCTCCCTTAGCCTACTTTCTGTGGACAGCTCAGCCCTAACAGTGGCTAGCAGTGCCTCACAGCCTTCCTTCTGCTTAAGGGACTCTGCCTGTTTGGCCTCCAAGGCATGCACTGAAGCAGCCATCTTTTCCTTACAAGTGGCCTCAAATAGGCCCCACCTCTGCTCAGTCTCCCTCAGACCCTTCTCCATTACCTTATGGGACTCCTCTTGCTGCTGTATATTGCCCACTAAAGTTACCAACAGTCCCTTATTAAGTTCCAAGACCTCCCTCAGACGTTGCTCAGGGTTCCTATAGACTTGCCCCGGTTTACATAGGGCCTGTAATTCCCCTTCTACCTGCCAGACATTTTCAGTAAGGGATTTTAACAGCGGGTTCTCATTCTTTTCCCGGGCCTCCCAGTATTTCTCCTTTGGGGCACCACTCCCTGGTTCCCCACCCCATGGAAATACTGCCCGGTCCTCCCCATAGCATGGGCAGCCTACTTTATCTTCAGCTGTCTCACCCCCCTGCTCACAGTGTACATTGACTTCCCCTCCACCATCAGGACTACTCTTTATCCTGTTACCTGGGAAGTTTTCACCAGGGCCTACACCCCCTTTCCCTTTCCTAGAGGGTTTACCCTTCTTACCAGGACTTTCACTATCCTGCAACTGGGGCTTTCCTTCCTTGTCCCGGCACCCCTCCTCCCTCTTGGCACTTTTCAGGTTTGTGGCCACTCCTCTCCCTGGGACATTGGGTGCTTTCCCTGCAGCGGGTTCCTCCTGACCCTCTTCCCTGCAGACACCTCTTTCCCCTTGGGTTCCCGGCCTACCCATGCAGTCTGCCCCTGAGGAATGGGTTACCTCCCGACTCCCATGGCCTTTGAGCTTCCTCTTGCCTGCCATGTCACTTAACCCCAACCAACCGACTGTAGGATTCCTTATCTCCTCCCAGTCTCCCAGTTCATCCCCTGAACTGCCTCTTGCCAGATACCACTTCCCAACATGGCCCATTTCCCCACATTGGTCACACTCTGGCTCAATCACTTCTCTTTTCCTCGGGGTCCTGTCTTCCCCAGACACCCCTTCAGGCTTAAACAATGTCCCAACAGTCTCTGAACACAGTCCCCCTCCAAGTCCCAGAACCTGGATCATGGTGTCCAACTCTGCCATGTCCATTCCTTCTGCTGGCGACTTGGGCTCCGGCTCCTCGGGCCGCTGGACTTTCCTCTCCGGTCTGACCCATCTCGGCCTTCCCATGGCTCCGACGTCCTCCTCGACCGTCTGTTTGGATGCAGCCTGCAACACAAGAGAGATATCCAAGTGCGGACTGTCTTTTTCCCTGGTCCTACACTTGCTTTACTTCTCAAACTCGTACCAGAATCTCCACAAGAACAAGCCTTTCTATCATTTACATGAACTGCTCTTCTCAGCTTACTGGATCCTCCCTCGCCTCCCCCCTAGGTACCCTTTACCTGGGTTGGCGAGTAATGCGCCTTTGTCAGCGTTGGCCCCCTCGACGGGCTTCAGGAACCTCCTGGACACCACCTTCACACTCTGGCCACTCGTCTGGTGTCTGGACTCTGGAACTCCTAAGACTTGGTCTGTCTGCCTTCTGCGTGGACGTCCGCTGTACATCACACCACTGCCACCATCAGTAAGAACTTGTCAGCAAGCATCTCTCCGTGCTGTCTGCTCTCGACCTGCACCTCTCCGTGCTGTCTGTCTTCACCCACACAAGAGACCTCCTCTGGAGACTGATGCCTTTTCCACTCCGTTTCACTTTGAGTTCTCTAGTCCCCCAGAACCCGCCTGTGGTCAGTGGGCCTTTCTGCACCCTTCCCTGGGGATACAATTATTGCCTGGGTCCCACCAACCCTCTGCTCTTCCCTTGGTTTCAACTTTCAGTCACTGTTATTCAACTGTCAAGGGTAGCAGGGATTCTCTGGTGTCCTTGTCTTCAGGGGGTTATTCAACAACAAGGTCCCATCTGGGATAGTGCCCTTTGTAACCCCCACAGGGGCGCTCTCTGGTGTGCATTGGCCCTCTAGTGGCTCCTGCCTGGCCTCACCAGCCTTTTGCCTCAGGGAACTACCTTGAAACCAGACTTCTCTGTGACTACATTCATTCAGGCCTCTAGGTTTGGTCCTCCCCTTTCCCTCAGGGTGACCTCTTCCTTAACCTGCAGTCCTGGCCCGGCCTCCCCGCTGTATCACCTGGTAACCGACCCACCTTACCAGTTCTTCTGGTGGGGCCCCCAGGTCACCCTTCTCTGGAAGATCTCACAGCTTCCTCTGCTTGCAAACATATGCAAATTAGCTGGTTGCATGTAAATTCAGTTTATTAGCTAGGTTACAGTCTTGTGGGAACCTGGCTTGCCCACTATTAATCTGTTACTGCGATTCACCCCTGAGACCATTTACTGGGGACATCTGGGTCTCAGGGTGTAACAGCCTCCTCCCCTGGATAGGACCTTCTTTATTCACATTAACCTTACGGTCCTATCCTCCACCCCACCGCTGTTTGTTCTTTTAAACACTTCAGTAGCAATTGTGCATAACAATCTTATCCATTGCCTGGCCCCCACCAGGTAAGTACCTCTTTGCCTTTGGAGGGAACCTTCTCCTGATCTCTCTCTTGAGCTCTACTTCAGCCAGCCTCTTTCTTCAGTCCCTGGCTTATAATTCTCCAGTTCTGGGTGTTGCAGGTCCCCCCATCTTCTCTCTCCTCCCTAGGCTTAGAGGAGGCTTTTATAGGGTGCCCAATAATCCATCCCACCTCTCTTTAGGCCTCTCCCCCTGCTTCCAGAAAGGTCTGCACCCAGAACTCTCTCCACCTTTCCAGCTTCCACTCAGAGAGTCCCCCTGGTGGCCTCCCCAGGGAAGTACAGGTCCTATGCCACGAGCACCCCCTTGCTGTTCCTTCTGGTCACTACCATGGACTATACCCTTGGGCTCCCTCTAGTGGCCAGAATGGGCATTTTTAGGTTTTCCATGGGAGAGCGCCCTCTGGCGGCCTCCTCATGTAAGGGCAGGCCCTGTGTTTATCACAATATCCATGCCATCTACTCTCCCCAGGGGCGAACCAGGGGCGTATCTGGACCGCTGGTAAGGGGGTCCAGAGATGAGGTGAGGGGGCACATTTTAAACCCCCCCTCCGGCGCCACCCCCACCCCCGCCGCCGCCCCCCGCCGCCACCAGAACCACCTCCATGGCCCGCCCGACGCCCGTCTTGACCATCTCGACCACCGACCCTCCGCCCGTCTTCCTTCATTGTTTCTTCTTTCTGAGTTTGACTCTGACGTCCTGCACGTACACAACGTGCAGTTCGTCAGACCTGCACATTGTGTACGTGCAGGACGTCAGTCAGACTCAGAAAGAAGAATCAAACAGCGAAGGAAGACGGCTTCGGCTGGCGGGGGTTGGGGTCCCCCGCCAACAAAAGTATGCGACGGCAGGTTGGCGGCGGGAGGGGGGGTTGCGAGGGCCGTCGGTAGGGGGATCCAGGGCCAAATCTACGGGGGCCCTGGTCCCGTGGCCCCATTACAGATACACCCCTGGGGCGAACTGACCATTCAGGCAACCAGGCATTGCCTGAGGGCCCAGAGGCTCTGCCCAGATGTCCGGTTGCCAGGCGCGCCGCTGTGATCTCTGCGGGGGAGAACATATTCTTTCCTGCCCAGCCTGCTGAGCTGCTGCTATTCCCCTCCCCCCCGCCCAGCACCACCATATTTTAAAAATGGCAGCAGATACTCCCTGTGGAAGTCTCACGAGACTGTGGAGACCCGACAGACTACCACGAGAAGTCTCGGCCACCATTTTAAAAACACGGTGGCGCTGGCAGGCGGGGGAATAGCAGCAGCGCAGCAGGCAGGAAAGAACATCCTCCCCCCCACAGAGACCACCAGGACCCCTCAGGTAGGACCGGGACAGTACAGGCTTGGCTGCGGCAGCAGGGGGGTGTCGGGCAGTGCCAGGGCTGGGGGCGCCGACCATCCTCAGTACCCAGGGACCCAGATCACCCTCAGTCTGCCCCTGACTCCCTTAGAGATCCTTTGAGCCAGAAGAATTTGAAAGCAGTGCTCAACAAGTCGGAGAAATGCTGAAATACAACTCCATATCTTTATTAGCCTTGTAAAACCTCTCCGTGAGGTTTAACTTCTTTGGTAAATCTCTCTCTCTGTAACTATACTTCAATCAATGCACCACTTACTTTTCTACCAGAATAAAGAGGTCAGTGTGTTTTACAAGCATAGGACTATTTTATGGGCTTCATTACCTATAACATAAAAGCAAATCAATGTTCTGTAAGAGCAGATGTCAAGACGGCCTGATATTCCTGGCCAATAACAGTCTCATTCTCCCTAAGAACTGTCCATCTGCTTTTTATATATCTGGCCTAAGAGACTAAACTACCTGTAGCAGTCACTTTTCTTCATATTTGTTGAACATGAATGTCAAATTGAGATAAATGCCTTGTTTTTGACTGGGTACTGGAAGCCCTGGGACTCATCTAAGGTCACGCAAAGTCAGTGGCAACAGGAAATCTTAAATTCATGTCTTAAAACGTCTCTTGAATCGCAGCGCTTTAATGATGTCTCCCTTAAACCGAAGGGCCTAGTAAAGCATCGGGCAACTTATTTTACCTAAGGGAGGTTAGACGTGTTTTCTAACCTTAATCACTGTACAATACTTGTTTTCTCTACCTCTCATTCGGTTTACATCAACTATTACGATATTGCTTTCTGAATGCTACAGAAACGAAGACAGAACTTATAGCCAGGGCAAAATCCTACAACTGAGCGATTGTGTTTTTTCACACATGGTTCCACTTTTAGACATTGCTTTTCACCCCCTATGGGCTTACGCAAATCAGACCCTTCAAATGAGTCTTTACACATGCCCCCACATCACTCCCCATCCCTCTCAGGTCACCCCTGATGATAACTACATGAAGGTCAAAGTATTTTTTTATGTATCAGTTTGACAGAGAGAGTAGTGGATGCTTGGAATGCCCTCCCGCGGGAGGTGGTAGAAATGAAAATGGTAACGGAATTCAAACATGCATGGGATAAACATAAAGGAATCCTGTTCAGAAGGAATGGATCCTAAGGAGCTTAGCCGAGATTGGCTGGCAGAGCCAGTGGCGGGAGGCAGGGATGGTGCTGGGCAGACTTATACGGTCTGTGCCAGAGCCGGTGGTGGGAGGCGGGACTGGTGGTTGGGAGGCAGGGATAGTGCTGGGCAGACTTATACGGTCTGTGCCCTGAAAAGGACAGGTAAAAATCAAGGTAAGGTATACACAAAAAGTAGCACATATGAGTTTATCTTGTTGGGCAGACTGGATGAACCGTGCAGGTCTTTTTCTGCTGTCATCTACTATGTTACTATGTTAAACAAGTTTAAATAATATTGAATGGATATTTGTTAGATCCGTTCAATATAAAATGCCGCAGATGTTTTACTAAAGTGTGGTCAATTTTGCACTTACTGCACAGTTAGTGCAAAAATTGTCGTGTGGTAAGTATAAAAGCTGTGTGGTAAAGACAGTGCGCGTGGCCATCATTTGCCCTGCATTTACCACACAAGGTAGAAGGTAACCATAGAGGCACTGCATTACACGCAATGCCTGATAGCACAGGAACTAAGTAGAAGAGAGAGTGGGATGTTTGACCACAGAAACCAAACACTGGAAAGGTGGATTCTTCAAGAAACAAGCGTTTATTAAATCAAAAGAATCGACAATAACGTTGTGTTTCGGCCACTAGGCCTGCATCAGGAGTCTCAGTTAGTGGAGAGCATCTGTGAATAAAGTTGGTCTTTAAAAAGACCTTCACAGTGAGCAATGAGAAAAATTTCTCTCTTCTATTTTGTGTTTCTCCGTGGGACGTTCGAGTTCTCCGCCTTCGGCAGATTATCCCAATAGCACAGGAACATCATGCTATCAGGCAACCTATATAACAAGGTGCAGGCCCAGACCTGAAATATATAAAAAGCACCATGATCCTTTCCCCCGAAGAAACATCCTCCCTCCCATACCCCTCCCCCAAAGATAAATCCTCCTTCCCAATGCTCCTCCAATGATAGATCCTTCTTCCTATGCCCCGTCCCAATAATACATCCTCAATCCAGCATATATCCCTTTAGAGCTGATCTGTCCCTTACATCTGTTTCCCCCTCCCAACTCATCAACAGATTGACCCCTCCCCTTCTGCAGAGTACCTTGTTTCCCTGACAAAGTCCAACCCTTAGAGACCAATCACTCCCCCAACCCTTTCTGGGACCTACCTGAGGATCCTTATAGCAAGTACTATAGCCCCCAGTAGCAGCAGTCCCTCTCTACTGCCACCCAGGTTGGCATCTCTCTCAATATGGCACCTGCCCCTAGTGGTAGTCTCGCAGTACTACCACTAGGGGTCATTGTCTCATATAAGGAAGGATGAACCCTAGCAGTAGTACTGTGAGAATACCGCTAAGGGATAGGCACCATTTTGAGGGTGGCACCAAACCGGGGAGGCAGTGAAGGACTGTTGCTGCCAGGGGCAACAGTACTTGATATAAAGACCCCTGGGTAGGTCCTGGGGATGGTCAGGGGTTGAAGGTTGGCCTCTGAGGGAGCATGGGGTTGGGCTTTGTCAGGGGGACAAGTTAATCTGCTGAATGGAGGGGACAATCTGCTGAAGGACCTGGAGGGGGAACAAAAGCAAGGAGCAGATCAGCTCTAAAGGGATATGTGCAGGAGGGAAGATGTCTCATCGGGAGGGAGGATCTCTCATTGGGAAGGGCAGCGAGAAAGCAAATGTATCATCAGTGGCATGGGAGAGAACATCTATCATCAGGGGAGAGGATCAGCTCAGGAAGGGATATATTTGAGGAAGGTGGTGTGCACCACCACAGCACGAGTCATACTTCTGCAGATACACTACTGGACTGCCAGTGCTACGTTGTAGCTGCATAGCTGGCAATTAGGACAGCTAATGCATGATAAAGCCCTATGTTCTAGCTGTCACATTTGGCCACACCTCCTCCCACCTCTGTCACGCTCAGACCCAGCCTATTTTCACATTAGGCAGCAGCTTTATTTTACCCAAAGGCCACCCTACCCCTCTACCCACCCACCCCTAGAGTGACATGTCTTATATAACCTCCCTATCAACCCACTCATTACTTTTACATCACCCATTTTTATTCTTCTATCACCTTCTCCCACTACTCCAACCAGAGTTACACCTGATCACACTGACCACCCTTCAACATCTTCAGTCCTTCTGTGACTGTTCTCTTGTGCTTGACTGCTTAAATACTAAATGCTTTACTTTTTGTCTATTTAGATTGTAAGCTCTTTGAGCAGGGACTGTCTTTCTTCTGTGTTTGTACAGCGCTGCATACACTTTGTAGCGCTCTAGAAATGTTAAATAGTAGTAGTAGTATTTTAGCATAGTAGACAATAATGTGGGTCTGAGCTATGGTCTACCACACTGTATATAGTACAGGTCTTAGCTAAATCTAATACGGCAGGTATTTATTTTTAAAATTGTCTCTACAGGATAAAATATATTGCTATTGGTGGTGTATGGCTCTAATCATTATGACCCCCAATTTTTTGCTTCTTTGACACAGCTTTGCTTTCCACACCTTGATACACCTTTAATTGTTTTGGGTGATTTTAATTTAGTCATAGATCCGGCCCTTGAGAGGTCAACCACCGTTTCATTGCAACCTGGTGATAAAAAAAAGGGTGCTTTGCGTTCCTTTTGTAGCGCCTTGACCTAATCTGATCCCTGGCATCTTCTCCACCCCCAAATGAGGAATTATACACATCTCTCTCAAGTCCGTGGCTCTCTGTCCCATTTAGACTACATTCTGATGTCTGCCTCCAGCTTCACTGACGTTTTAGATGCTCAGATCGACCCTGAGGAAATATCAGACCACTCAATGGTCTGGGTGGACCTTAGGATGGAATCTTTTACCAGCAACTGAAGCTGTGACATTTCCCCTCTTATTTGTATTTCAAACTTATCTGTCCACTAAATCGGATGCTTATTGTCAAACTAACGGGCAGCATGCCACTGATCCCTTCTTTTTTGAGACTTCTAAAACAGTTTTAAGGGGGGATATTTTAGCTTTCACAAGTGCTCGTATCAAACGAATTACTAAGGGCGTTATCACCTTAGAATGGGCTATGCGAAAGGCTAAAGAGACATATATCTACACACCTATTCTGGCCAATAAGGAACGTATTTTGGCAATGAAAGTGGCTATAAACTCCCTTTTGCACAAGCAAACCCAGAGGTCATACTAGATGACGGCAGAAAAAGACCTGCACGGTCCATCCAGTCTGCCCAACAAGATAACTCATATGTGCTACTTTTGTGTATACCCTACTTTGATTTGTACCTGTGCTCTTCAGGGCACAGACCGTATAAGTCTGCCCAGCACTATCCCCCGCCTCCCAACCACCAGCCCCACCTCCCAACCACTGGCTCTGGCACAGACCGTATAAGTCTGCCCAGCACTATCCCCGCCTCCCAACCACCAGCCCCGCCTCCCAACCACCGGCTCTGGCACAGACTGTATAAGTCTGCCCAGCACTATCCCTGCCTCCCAACCACCAGTCCCGCTTCCCACCACCGGCTCTGGCACAGACCGTATAAGTCTGCCCAGCACTATCCCCGCCTCCCAACCACCAGCCCCGCCTCCCGATCTTGACTAAGCTCCTGAGGATCCATTCCTTCTGCACAGGATTCCTTTATGCTTATCCCACGCACGTTTGAATTCCATTACCTTCCTCTTTTGAAAATATAAATTTCATCGGTTTGGCAACAAACACAAGAAAGTTTTAGTACAAGTCATTAAGATATGAAATGACTACCTGTGGTGACCATGAAGTCCTGGGATGGGGTCCCTCACTCCCACGTTGAGAAAATAGCTGACATTTGGCAGGATTATTTCCAAGATATCTATCGAAAAAAGGTTGATTTTTCTACAGACCAGTTTACGTAGTATTTACAAAATTTGGGTTTTCCAAAATTTTCTCCAGAATCACTGACCTATTTCAACAGTCCCCTCCAAGATAAGGATCTTTAGCGAGGATCACTTTGTGAATTTTATAAGATGTTGGTAGTCCAGTTATGTGGACCACTTTTAGCTTATTATAACAAAGCTATAACTTGTGGGATGCTCCCTCACTATGGAAATGAAGCGGTAATGACCTTATTGCCAAAACCAGGCAAACCCGGGGACTCTCCAGACTTCTACTGATCTATTTCCCTCATTAATGTGGACCTTAAACTATTTTCCAGGATCCTGGCTGACCGCCTCTCTCAGCACATTGCCACCATGATGACCAAGTTGGGTTTGTGAGAGGGAGACAGTTTGTTTTGAATGTTCTTTTGGCACTGGCTTATAGCTAATGTCAGGGTAGTCCTCTCATAATTGCCAGACTAGATGCGGCCAAGGCCTTCAGCCAGGTTAATTAGACATTCATGAACCATACACTGGCTCACATAGGTACTGAGAGATGGTTTGCTGAGGCCATTCATACTCTTTATAATAACTCTACAGCCTCCTTGTTGGTAAATGGTATCTGTACGAATTCATTCTCTATTGAATGGGGCATGAAGCATGGTTGTCCCCTCTCATCTCTTCTGTTTCTTCTCACGCTGGAGCCCGTTTTGTGCTTACTGCTCGAGGAAGATAGGGTTAAGGGGATGATGGTTCAATCTCATGCTCTCAAGATTCTGGTGTTTGCAGATGATTTGCTGTTAGTCATAACAGACCCACAGCATTATCTTCCATTGGCCCTGGAATTGATAAAAAATACGGGCTCTTTTCAGGCTTTACCCTGAATTTGAACAAATCCCTGGCTCTACCCTCTAGCTGTCCATACCTCTTGGGTGGGTCCCTTTCCACTTCAGTGGGCAAATCAATCTATTAGATATCTTGGGGTATAAATTAAATGTACACCCTCTGTTTACATATACTAAACGTTGCCTGATAGTGTGGTGGGCTTACCCTTTGTCCTGGATGGGGCAAATTCATTTTTATAATATGCTTATATTGCATAAATTACTTCACATTTTTAAAATGTTACCTTTCTTTCTGCGAATTTCAGATGAACATTTGCTTCACCTCTTCATTCCTATCTCTGGCAGAGAAAGCAGGCCAGGATATCTTTGTCTTGTATTCCCTCTTCAAGGTCCAAGGGAGGTTTGGGATTGTTGAACCTCTGTTATTTTGACTGTCAGCTGTGGCATGAGGCACATCAATGATTGATTTTGCACCACCTCCATGTTCTCTAGCACTTCACTGGAACTGACTTTATTTGACCGGGAATATTTTAGCACTTATATTCATGTGGTGACTCCTTGTCCTTCCTCCTTGGTCAACCACCTGTGAACATAATATAAGAATAGCCATACTAGGTCAGACCAAAGGTCCATTTAGTCCAGTATTCTGTTTCCAACAGTGGCCAATCCAGGTCACAAGTACCTGATAGAAACCCAAAAAGTAGCAACATTCCATGCTACCAATCCCAGGGCAAGCAGTGGCTTTCCCATGTCTGTCTCAATAGCAGACTATGAACTTTTTCTCCATGAAATTACCCAAATCTTTTTTAAACCCAGATATGCTAACTGGTGGTACTACATCTTATGGCAAAAAGTTCCAGAGCCTGGAAAAGAGACCGCTGAGGTGAGCTATGATTGAGGTCTACAAAATCCTGAGTGGTGTAGAACGAGTAGAAGTGAATCGACTTTTTACTCTTTCTAAAAGTACAAAGACTAAGGGATGCTCAATGAAGATACATGGAAACACTTTTAAAACAAATAGGAGGAAAAATTTTTCACTCAGTGAATAGTTAAGCTCTGGAACTCGTCCATACTCTGCTATTGAGACAACCATGGAGAAAGCCGCTACTTGTTCTGGGATTGGTAGCATGGAATGTTGCTACTATTTGGGTTTCTTCCAGGTGCTTTCGTCATGCTGAAGGGGCACCTTGACCATTAAGTCATTGTTCCAATAAGCAATGTGCAGATGTTTTTCTTCTTGTCCACCTGCAACCCAGGGGCGTAGCCAGGCAGCAGATTTTGGGTGGGCCTAGGCAAGAAGTGGGTGGGCACCAAATGTTCTCTTCCCCACCCCCACATCAAAAAAATATCTCAGCTGGTGGGAAAATGCTTCTCTCCAGTCTGCACCTTGGTAGTCTGCAGCAGGCATGTGCTGAAAACTGAGCATGCGAAGGTGCCAGTATTGTGGAGAGCAGCATTTTCATTACTACTACTACTACTATTTAACATTTCTAAGCATGTGCTACTGTTGGATGGGCCTGAGCCCTAAGTGGGTGGGCTCCGGCCCACCCAGGCCCACCTGTGGCTACACCACTGCTGCAACCTTAGCAATGTCTGGTAGTGTCCTTCTTATCTGAATTCAAGTATGAGGCCTAAAAGGCAACAGACCTTTGTATGAAAGTTGAAGTTAGCCAGAGTCTGTATTTTTAAGGCCAGGTTGGTAATACTGAATAGTGCCATGTAGGCGTTTTAGCTCCACATACACCCTCCACCACTTTTTCAAGGAGTTTAGTTCTTAAAAGGAGCTGAGAGACTTGAAATACTAGCTAAATAAACAGTAGTGTGCATTTACTCATGATAATGTAATTAATAATGTCTCATACATTGACAAAACATATAGCTAATAAAGACAACCTATATTCATGCACTTAAGCTTAATAAATGAACAGCAGATAACAATGTAATTGAAGCTTCAAATAGTTGAAATTAATAATAGGTACATAAGCATGAAAGTGTAGATGGTTTGAACACATGATTATGTAGTGAAGCGAAGCACGTTAAATTGCATGCATGTGGTTAAGTGACTTTAAAAATGTGTAAGTAAATGTCCGTGGAAGTCAAATTACCTGCCTCTGCAATATCAATGACTTGTAAGTTCATGGAAGAAAAGTCACTTTGTAGCGAAGCACTGCAAATGAGTGATGAACCACAGCATCGTCCACACCACATCAAGTGTCCTTTAATGTCCATGGCATGGCCTACGATTAAACAATGCTGTAACTAAGGTTGAATGTGGCATACAACCAGTGTGTTTCTTCTAGCAAAAAAGGTGCCGGTACTCAAATGCCAGGCCACCCTTCAGGGGTGGGGTGATCACTGAGGGACCCACCCCACAATAGCCAGGCCCCCTGCAACCAGTCACAGACTCTATAGCAAGGCAGAATTGGTGTGTACAGCCTGAGCTCTTTCATTAAAACTTGGGGGTCCATGGGTCAATTTTAGCAGACAAGGGAAAAGGTGCCGGTACCCAGTACCCCCAAGTACCCTCTCCAAAAAAGCCCTGCTTTTATCACATGTAGCAGTGGTTTTGATTTCTACAGGCATTTCTTTTTTCTTTCATTTACTGGGCTTATCAACATGAGCTGTTGTTAAGACATGTTATTTTACTGTTAACTTGTAATTAGCTTGATTGTTCTATACTTGGCTCACTTTTGATAATGTGATGTCATAATGCCTCATTCCACCAATGGCTAACAGCCAACCTCATCAGTGATGTCACAATGGCCTGATCACCCACACGTGGGTCCCTTTATCCAGTGCGTTTGTTCTAGCAAAAGAGGTGCCGGTACTCAAATGTAGGCCACCCTTCAGGGATGGGGTGATCACTGAGGGACCCACCCCACAATAGCAGGCCCCCTGCAACCAGTCACAGACTCTATGACAAGGCAGAATTGGTGTGTAGAGCCTGAGCTCTTTCGTTAGGAATATCTGAAGGATTGACTAAAGAATTGCAAAATATAGCGGCATGGGATGATCTATATCTAGGTTTGAATCGGCTACTCCACTATTGTTGAGCTTGGACTGGCACCCTGTGAAGGCCCATATTATTTTTAAGCTATGTACAATGACCTTCCTTATTCTTCATGGATCTGCTCCAGAATATCTGGCAAGCCCTGTTAATCGTACTTATAGGCACATGGCTTTATCTGATGGATTAGGAAAGTGTAACAGTAATGGTAACCTAAGGCAAGTAGTTTATAAATCTGTATTTAATGGTTTGTTTTCCTATCAGTCCACTCATTGGTGGAATTCCTTACCTCTGAATATTAGGAGACTTACACATTATAATTCTTATTCCTAAAGAAGGGCTTTTAAAACCTATATTTTATATCTTTTTATTAGGAAATCATCATAACGATGTATCTTCTTTTTTTAATTGCATTTCAACAAAGATACAAATCTTTGATAAGAAATCCAGATTACTAACAAAAATTAGAATATACTTTCCAAAATAAAAGGAAAATAAACTTAAACTTAGTCCACATTAAATTGAGAAATCCAAAAGTGATACATAATGATGTATCTTTAATTTACAACTCCTAATGACAATATAGCTTCCTGGGAATGCCCAGCTTCTTTTGAATTGTTAACCATATAGAACTCATATGGGATCTGTATAATTATGGTACAGTCAGAGACCCCCCCCCCCCCCCCCCCCCCCACTGGAATGGTGGTAGGCCCAGTCATAGAGCTCAGGCCATTACAGACCTTGGCTGAGTCAGAAATCTGATGGCTGACATAACTGGGAGCTTACTGGAAAAGTATGGCCTAGTTTGTAGCCCGAATTGAGACCTAAATAAGCTAAATTAGGAAAAGTTAGGTCAACAGATATGGAAACAAAATGGAGGATTTCAGCACAAGATGGAAGCAGTATCTGTTACAAAGTGGAATTTTCTCTAATGTAAGTTAGAAAAACAAGTTGAGAAATGAGTGAGTCATGCCAGGTGCAAAGAAAATAGGGAACTAGCTGTCCAAGAGGGGAGGGAGACTTTCCTGTGAGCAAGATTGTGGTCAGCCAGTTTGGAATTTACATTAGAGTCAATGGAATGCATTGGTTTTCTATGTACTCGAAATTGTATATAAGAGAGGGCAAAAACTGAGCATTTTAGAAACCTTCTGACTTGCTACACGAAGTGCTGTCCGGCCGTCCACCTATCTGCTTGTATTCCTGATCCTACTGTGTTATTGCGGTAAGATATAATAAAGGTAATTACCCTTGCTCTCTGTCTTCTCTCCTTCTTAACTAATGACTAGCAGGATGCTTAACCTCCTGAGCCTAAATTAGTTATGGGTAAGACCCTTACTCATCTACTGATATTCACGGATATCAGGAGTCAGATGAAAGAGGTGATGTTAGAGGAATATATTTTAAGCCTTCTGGGAGACTCCCCTCGTCCATTTGGACACATGTCCATTGTGGGAGAGGGGCAATTCTTCCCGGGATAGAAAGGAAGAATTAAAACAGATCTTGTGGGATAGAAATACTCACTGTATAGTATTGTACTGTATTGTATTGATAGGCTGGAGTGGACTTTGACAGCAATTCCAGTAGTTGTGACATAAGGACAGTGCTGGGTAGACTTCTACAATCTGTGTCCCGAAAATGACAAAGAAAGATCAGGATCAATTAAATGTATTTTATACCACATTCATTTTTGGCTTAATCATGAACTGATATTGAGTGTGAGTGTTGGGCAGACTGGATGGACCATTCAGGTCTTTATCTGCCGTCATCCACTTTGTTACTATATTAATATGTCTCTAAGGGAACATGAGAGCTTGGGGGGAGATCAACAGTGACTGCAGAGCTGAGCAGATGTATTTTTGTGTGGCTGCCACAGAGAAGAGGAAAGTTCTTAAGGAAAGTGGAAAGAATGTGTGAAAGTGACTTATTTTAAAGGAAGAGTATTTATTATTATTTATATATTTATTAGAATTTATTTACTGCCTTTTTGAAGGAATTCACTCAAGGTGGTATACAATAAGAATAAATGAAACATGAGAAAGAAAGCCAGCAGATCAATGTCACAACAAAAAGATTTTATTGAAGATACCGTGTATGAACAAATCGCCTGACACAGGCCGTGTTTCGCCCACCTAGGGCTGCGTCAGGGGCTAATTTGAAACCTTCGTAAAGGGACAAATATGGTGCATAAAAGTCAAGAAAAAACCAGCTAAAACGGGAATCCTGTGGTCTCTAGCATACACAAATGGACACACCATTATTGAAGCCCCTTTACGAAGGTTTCAAATTAGCCCCTGACGCAGCCCTAGGTGGGCGAAACACGGCCTGTGTCGGGCGATTTGTTCATACACGGTATCTTCAATAAAATCTTTTTGTTGTGACATTGATCTGCTGGCTTTCTTTCCCATATTGGATTTTGCAGATCGTTTGCCTTGTTGTTTAAATGAAACATGAGCAATAGACAATTACAGCAGTAACAATATTCAAATAACAATACAAATTATGGCATACTAGTAAAAAAAAACCCCGTTTCTGATGCAAATGAAACGGGGGCTAGCAATGTTTTCTTCTGTGTGCATGTGGGAGTGTGTGTGTCCCTGCCCTCTGCCCTCTCTCCCCTCCCCCCTCTGAGTCCTTCACTGTTACAGAGCCAGCGATTTGATTTCCTGCTCTGCTGTTTTCCTTCACTGACTGTGTTACAGAGAGGGCGGGGCAGAGACTCATAGGGAAACCGGATATCTCGCCCCCTTCACACTTCCGGCTGGAGGCTTCATAGAACGTTGGTGTTGCCTTTTATATAGAGAGATTATACTACTTACAATGTCAACACAATACATAATAGAACATTTTAATTGACAGTGTAGGGTATAAGCAAAGATGGAACATATAGATAGGTAAGAGAATAAGAGGAGTTAGAAAATAAGATAACTAATTTAAAGAATGGTGCACCTGAGGTCAAAGAGATGGATAAATATTATCTCAGCTAGGGTAGGATAAACATTATAGGGGCAGTTTCAACTGAATATAGTACGATTTCACTTGTGATGCTGAAGTGGTGCTGAGGAGCATTGCAGAGCCCAATGGCCTGTCAGGCTAATGCAGAGATTTACTATCAAGGGACAGAATACCTCTAATTAGTGTTTTATCTCTACAGAGGTGAGGAGTACTACTACTACTACTACTACTATTTAGCATTTCTATAGCGCTACAAGGCATACGCAGCGCTGCACAAACATAGAAGAAAGACAGTCCCTGCTCAAAGAGCTATGTAATAAAAGTGAGCCAAGTATAGGACAATCAAGCCATTGTGACATCACTGATGAGGTTGGCTCTTATTGGTGGACTGAGGCATTATGACATCACAATATTAGCTCTGGTTACAAGAGACTACTACTACTACTATTTAGCATTTCTATAACGCTACAAGGCATACGCAGCGCTGCACAAACATAGAAGAAAGACAGTCCCTGCTCAAAGAGCTTACAATCTAATAGACAAAAAATAAATAAAGTAAGCAAATCAAATCAATTAATGTGAACGGGAAGGAAGAGAGGAGGGTAGGTGGAGGCGAGTGGTTACAAGTGGTTACGAGTCAAAAGCAATGTTAAAGAGGTGGGCTTTCAGTCTAGATTTAAAGGTGGCCAAGGATGGGGCAAGACGTAGGGGCTCAGGAAGTTTATTCCAGGCGTAGGGTGCAGCGAGGCAGAAGGCGCGAAGTCTGGAGTTGGCAGTAGTGGAGAAGGGAACAGATAAGAAGGATTTATCCATGGAGCGGAGTGCACGGGAAGGGGTGTAGGGAAGGACGAGTGTGGAGAGATACTGGGGAGCAGCAGAGTGAGTACATTTATAGGTTAGTAGAAGAAGTTTGAACAGGATGCGAAAACAGAGCAAGGCTTCTCAGCTCAGTCTTTGGGACACACCCAGCCAGTCTGGAGTTGGCAGTAGTGGAGAAGGGAACAGATTCAAGTCTCTCCCAAAATGCATCCAAACTGATATCTTATTTTCAGGAGACCTAGAGAGATAGAGAAAAGCTGTATAACAGCACAAGTGTGAATATGAGTGTGGTTGAGAGAGAAAACCATTAATTGAAATTAAAGCTCTCTTAGCAAGGGATGTGAGAGGCCTAGCATGTGGACCACACTTTAGGCCTCTCGCATCCCTGGGTTGTGGTCTTGAGCTGAGGACGTATTCCAAATTCTGAATGTGTGAATGTACTGAAAATGCTTTTAAGGAAATATTCAGGTTTGAGGGATTTAGGCAGGGAAACTTTAAATTTTATTTTATTTTGGGGGCTAGGTAGTGCACACAAGTTCAAGGAATTGAAGGTATCCTGTGAATGTGGTACTCACCAGCTCAGTTCTCAAGCAATAACATAGTAGATGATGGCAGAAAAAGACCTGCACGGTCCATCCAGTCCGCCCAACCAGATAAACTCATATGTGCCACTTTTTGTGTATATCTTACCTTGATTTGTACCTGTCTTTTTTGGGGCACAGACTGTATAAGTCTGCCCAGCACTATCCCCGCCTCCCAACCACCAGCCCCGCCTCCCACCACCGGCTCTAGCACAAACTGTATAAGTCTGCCCAGCACTATCCCCACCTCCCACTACCAGCACTTTTATTAAGTGAATTAAAAATACAGTAGTAGATACCCTGGAGGTCCTAAAAGGAAGCTGCTTTGGCAGATGCTGCATAATAGGACAGGACTGGACATCAGGTGCCCATCCCAAGCAAAGAGAAGAGCTACACAAGAAAGGACACAAGAGAGATGAAATTAGAATGTGGGAGGTTTAAAACAAATTGGAGAAAGTTTTTCTTTACTCAGCGCGTGCTTAGACTCTGAAACTCATTGCCGGAGAAGGTAGTGACGGCAGCTGGCCTTGCTGAGTTTAAAGGGGGTCTGGACAGATTCCTGAAGGAAAAGTCCATTGATCGTTATTAAATTTTGGGGTTTTGCCAGGTTCTTGGGGCCTGGATTGGCCGTTGTCGGAGACGGAGTGCTGGACTTGATGGACCTTTTGGTCTTTTCCCAGCGTGGCAGTGCTTATGTACTTATCTACTTATGTACTTATGAGATATAAATGACTGTAATGAATGGCAATTCTTTCTCGAAAAACAGCAGGAACATCAGGTCAGACTGTGGGGAATAAGGTGCACACAGACACTTGTGTGCACAGAAACACATGTACATACACAAACACACACACTAACATACCTGCAGGATAGAAATAATTGTTCTGGGAAATCTTAAAAAGATCTGGAAAAGTTGAGTTTTAAGAATCAAATATTTTTTTCTCTTTTTATTTATCTTTAGTGGTAAGAGGAGTGGGGCTCAGGGTAAGAGTCTGTGTAGACGAGCTTCCCCAGCACTTCCTTGTAGTATAATCCTCAGGACACAACTATACTTAGCTTGCTAGTTTTCTGGTATAATAAGGATAAAACATTGCTTTTTGTGGAGCATGGTGGCCAATGTATGATACTGTAAGAATCAAGTATTTTTTAATTAATTGCAAAACAGTTGTAAAGAATAAAACTTAATAGTACTTGTCTGACA
The DNA here is from genome assembly GCF_901765095.1 of Microcaecilia unicolor. NCBI lineage: Eukaryota > Metazoa > Chordata > Amphibia > Gymnophiona > Siphonopidae > Microcaecilia > Microcaecilia unicolor. The sequence continues at coordinate 515,873,504 of NC_044033.1, read as the reverse complement.
TTAGACATCCATTAAAGTTCTTGAGTGGTATATTCAGCTAGGAAAACTCTGTTCTGTTAAATGCAAGTAGCTATTGTTATTGAAACATTAAAGTCAGTCGCAGCATTATTTAAGAATTGTTTGTGCAATATGCATTCAAACAAAAGGGCTTCTTTCACAAGCGCTAATGTAAGCTCCGGCTCAAGGTTTTTGACTATTTAACTGATCTTTAAAGCATTTTTGAACTAGAATAATAAATGAATATTTATTGAAACAGCCATATATTTTTTCTTATTATTTAAAATAATTAATCCAGTTATTAAAATTTAACACTTTGATGTACTAAATCCAATCGTATTGTTGTGCGAGTCTCTGTGAAGTCTAGAGAGTAACCTGAGGTAACTTTGCCACTGCGATCAGCACAGTAATTAATGGAAACTCGGAAAAGTCTTAAAGAGGAAAATTTTAGGGTTGCTCTTCTGGGTGATTTATGTTAAGTAGGAGGCATTCCATAAAGATAACTCATAGCTGTGTAGAAACGCCTTTAAAAAAATGTATATTTTCCATCAGCTCAAAATTGAGCTGTGGAATTTATTGGAAAAGATTTGGGCAAATTTCTTGAGGACAGGCTCATTAACGCTTACTGGTCAGGAAAACATGGGATCATCACCTCCTACATCAGCAAATGAGCAACCAACAAGAGATTTACCAGGTTCTTCCACCTATAATATGAAAATGGTGCTGAAATACATACTCGCCCTTAGCATTCTTAGGGGTCCTTTTACTAAGTTGCAATGAAAAGTTTTTCCCAAACACTAAGTTCTTACCACAGCCAGAAAATTACCAATTTTCCATTTTCTGGATTAATAGCCATACACTAATGTTCCAGAAACAAACAGGAGAAAGTCTTCTGCAGAACAGGCAACCAAACAGCAGAAGTGATCCAAGGAAGGACAAACACTGCAAGGGTTTATCCAAACGTCAACTTTAATGGAAGCAGGACCCAGCCTGGCCAAGTTTTGGAAAAACTTTGTCAGGGGTCGCATAGGTGTCCGCAATACATTCACAGATTCAGTGCATATACTGCAATACCTACACAGAAAAAGCTCTGGTCCAGTTCCAGAAGTCAGTAACCACATTCAAAAAGCACAACTCTTGCAGTGTTTGTCCTTCTAGGCACTAATGTTGCCATTAGTACGTAAGAATATAAGAATAGCCATACTGAAGCACAGGGGCATAGCCAGACCTAGGCAGGAGGGGGGGGCCAGAGCCCAAGGTGGGGGCACTGTTCAGCCACCTCCCCCTGTCACCCATCCTACCCCCCCCCCCCCCCACCGCAACCGCAAACCCCACCCCCACCCCCTGCCCCACCGCTGCATCAGGTACCTTGTTTGCTGGTGGGGGTCCCCAATCCCTGCCAGCCGAAGAGTCTTCTTCAGCGCCGGTCGACTCCGGCGCCTTCGTTGTGTGATCATCTGTTTCTGATGCCTTACGTCCTGCACGGGGCTACATGTACGGTGCAGGACGTAAGGCGTCAGAAACAGATGATCACACAATGAAGGTGCTGGAGTCGACCGGCACTGAAGAAGACTCTTCGGCTGGCGGGGATTGGGGTACCTGATGCGGCGGTGGGGCGGGAGGTGGGCGGGCGGCGGGGGTGGTCAAATGTAGAGGGGGCCAGGGCGTAATCTGTGGGGGCCCACGTCCCAGTGGCCCCACGTAGCTACGCCCCTGCTGAGGCAGACCGATGGTTCATCTAGCCCAGTATCCTGCTTCCTTCAGTGGCCAATCCAGGTCACAAGTACCTGGCAGAAACCCAAATAGTAGCACATAACCTTTGCCAAAAATTAGTACATGAGCCCTTACCACCGCTATTTTGTAGGCAGTAAGGGCTCACTCGCTAATCCCACACTAATCGGTTCTAGGTAAGTTCCCACCTAGGACAATTCCCACTGAACCAACTCCCACCACACCAGGGAGGACAATTCCTACCCATAACCCCAAAATACACACTAGGACAAGTAATCTCCCTCCCTTTTCTCTTCCACTTCATTTGGAGGACCAGTACCCCCTCACACACACACCCTATAACATTATCTTTTACACAACCCTTTCCCCTTCCAGACATGCAGTTCATGTGGGGAGGAGGCAATGCCCCCCCACCCCCCAAACTAGGTTTAAGCTAGAATCTAAGTCTCATAAATAAGTAAATAAATAGATAGATAAGTACAAAGTACAGTTCATGTGGGGGGGGGGGGATGCCCCCTACAACCCCCCCCCCCAAAACTAGGTTTCAACCTAATTCAGCCCCTCAAAATGACACATCGATTATGATTTATAACAAATTACTACCCTACCTATGAAAAGTTATTCCATTACTACATGTCCTCTGTGTACATCCATAAGCTGCTCTAACCTCCTTGTTTCAGACGCCATAAAAAAATCACCTCCAGGACTTAAGGGACCCTATACAAGAAAGAAGCTACAGGCTAGGGAGGGTGGGAAATATCCAGGGGGGCAAAGTCCTTGGTGGGAATTGTCCCATTAAGTGGGAATTGTCCCAGTGGGGAATTGTTCTAGGTGGGCATTGTCTCGGGGGGGGAATTGGTGGGTGGAAACTCGCCTGATACCCACTAATCAGTGTGCAGTAATGTGGCTGCACCAACTGATTTGCATTGTCACACCCACTGTCTGCCCTAGACATGCCCCCTCTGAGAAAAATAAAGAAAACCTTTTTAGCGCATAGTTTGCGCACGCATATTGAGCTTTTACCACAGGGCACCTCAGTACGTCTCATGATAAGCCCTTTTAAACTGTGGTAAGCATGCACTAACACTTAATACTTCTTAGTAAAAGGAAATATAATCCCAACATGTAAGCCTTTTTCAAATCTATTTTCTTTTTAATTTTATTTTGCCCAATAACATCTCCCAGCTTCCAGTGCAAATTACATTTTCAAAACCGAACAATGAATGGCCATCTTAACACTGTCTATGGTGTTACATTTTGGATATGCTATCTCACTAGCTAATCTTTTATTTCAACTGCATGCTAATAATCCGGTCGATATTCAAAGCGATTTAAGTGGGCAGGACTTTATAATGCCTTTGTATCAAGGGCGTAGCCAGACAGCAGATTTTGGGTGGGCCTAGGCAAGAAGTGGGTGGGCACCAAATGTCCCCCCCCCCCCCCCATGCCAAAAAAAATATCTCAGCTGGTGGGAAAATGCTTCTCTCCACCTTGGTAGTCTGCAGCAGGCATGGGCTGAAATTTGAGCATGCATAGGTGTCGGTATCTTGGAGAGTAGGGCTCTCGTTACCATCAGGGAGAAGTCTTCAGCTGGCAGAGCTTGGGATCCCTACCAGCTACCACTAAACATGTGCTACTGTTGGGTGGGCCTGAACCCTAAGTGGGTGCAATTCTGATCATTACATCTCAAAAAAGATATAGTGGAATTAGAAAGGTAAAGAGAAGGTGACAAAAATGATAAAGAGGATGGGACAATTTCCCTATGAGGAAAGCTAAAGAGACGGATCTTCAGCTTGGAGAAAGACGGCTGAGGGGAGATATGATAGAGGTCTATAAAATAATGAGTGGAGTGGAACGGGTAGACATGAATCGTTTGTTTACTCTTTCCAAAAATACTGGGACTAGGGAGCATGTAATGAAGCTACAAAGTAGTACATTTAAAACAAATCGGAGAAAATATTTCTTTATTCGTTACCAGAGAATGTAATAAAATCACTTAGCTTAGCAGGGTTTAGAAAAGGATTGGATAATTTCCTAAAAGTCCATAAGCCATTATTAAGATATTGGGGAAATCCACTGCTTATTTCTAGGATAAGCAGCATAAAATCTGTTTTGCTGTTGTGGGATCTTGCCAGGGACTTGTGACCTGGATTGGCCACTGTTGGAAACAGGATACTGGGCTTTGATGGAGCTTTGGTCCATCTCAGTATGGCAGTGCTTATGTTCTTTAACCCAATTTTTTTTTTTTGTTACATTTGTACCCCACGCTTTCCCACTCATGGCAGGCTCAATGCAGCTTACATATTGTATACAGGGCAATGGAGGGTTAAGTGACTTGCCCAGAGTCAGACTCACAGAAGCAGCCTTCTACATGGAATGTTGCTAGTGGAATAGCAACATTCCATGTAGAATCTCCAATAGTAGCAACATTCCATGTAGAATCTCCAATAGTATCTATTTTATTTTTGTTACATTTGTACCCTGCGCTTTCCCACTCATGGCAGGCTCAATGCGGCTTACATGGGGCAATGGAGGGTTAAGTGACTTGCCCAGAGTCACAAGGAGCTGCCTGTGCCTGAAGTGGGAATTGAACTCAGTTCCTCAGGACCAAAGTCCACCACCCTAACCACTAGGCCACTCCTCCACTGTTGCTACTATTTGAGGTTCTACATGGAATGTTGCTATTCCACCAGCAACATTCCATGTAGAAGTTGGCCCTTGCAGATCACCAATGTGGCCGCACAGGCTTCTGCTTCTGTGAGTCTGACGTCCTGCACGTACGTGCAGGACGTCAGACTCACAGAAACAGAAGCCTGCGCAGCCTTCTACATGGAATGCTGCTAGTGGAATAGCAACATTCCATGTAGAATCTCCAATAGTATCTATTTTATTTTTGTTACATTTGTACCCTGCGCTTTCCCACTCATGGCAGGCTCAATGCGGCTTACATGGGGCAATGGAGGGTTAAGTGACTTGCCCAGAGTCACAAGGAGCTGCCTGTGCCAGGAATTGAACTCAGTTCCTCAGGACCAAAGTCCACCGCCCTAACCACTAGGCCACTCCTCCACTCCTATAGCAACATGTGCATCTTTTGGAACACCCCTGACACATGTGTGTATATGGCCACATCCCCTTTTGAGTTGCGTGCTATGGGATTTGGACACCCGGCATTACAGAATAGCACATCGCGAGATACACGCACAAATCCAAACTGGTGCCAATTACCATCAATAATTGGTTGTTAGCGTCCAGTTATTCCTCATTAATGGTTCGTTAGCCAATTAAGGTGCATATGCATCTCAGAATTGCACCCAAATCAGGGTACCATATCTAGAATCCAGCAGGTATTGGCCACTGCCAGACAGAGGATGTAGAACTCATAAGAACATAAGAGCAGCAATACTGGGTCAGACCAATGGTCCATCTAGTCCAGTATCCTGCTTCCAACAGTGGCCAAGCCAGGTCACAAGTACCTAGCAGAAACCCAAATCGTAGCAACATTCCATGCTACCAATTCCAGGGCAAGCAGTTGCTTCTCCACGTCTGTCTCAATAGCAGACTATGGACTTTTCCTCCAGGAACTTGTCCAAACCTTTTTTAAACCCAAACCGTTGTTACTACATCCTCCAGCAAAGAGTTCTAGAGCTTAATTATTCAATGAGTGAAAACAAAATATTTCCTCCTATGGACTGTTGGACTAATCCAAAAAGGTGCATCTTGTATCAGAGAAGTGAAGGCAAAACTGTGGTAGGCAGGAGAAACGGGCAAAGCAGATGGACCTGACAGTCTTTAACGGCCATCTTATTTCATGCTTTTAGGTGTTTTCACTGGAAAACTGACAGCTCTATTTCTTTGTTTCATCACTCACCATACGTTTTGGAGAACTTCTCAGATGCAAAGTGACAAATGTTCTGAAATGTATTCATGCGTACGTAGCAACTGTTTACAAATGTGTAAAGAGTAATTACTGTCTGCACGTCACAGTTTATATTTCCCACATGTAGTCAGAAGACAAACCTAAGCAGAAATGCAAATATGGGAATTTTAGCTGAAGAATGGTGGAATTAGTGTATAATGAAAGGAAGCTGTCAAAACACGAAGGAACAAATACCACAATGAAAATGATTAGTTTTGTTCTCCATTCTTGTAACGCATGCTTGTCATCTAAATGGTTCACTCGTGTTTTCCACATGAGAAACAAATCCTTAACAAGAGAAAAAAAAATGTCTCTGTTATAAAATAAAAACATATCCATTCATAAATACATAGGAATCTAATTCCATCCTTTAGTATCAGATGCCTATGAAAATCTTGAAAATAAATAACCCTACAAGTACGTAAGTATTGCCAGAGTGGGACAGACCAAAGGTCCATCAAGCCCAGTATCCTGTTTCCAACAGTGGCCAATCCAGGTCACAAAAACCTGGCAAGATCCCAAAAAAGCTCAATACATTTTATGATGCTTATGCCAGAAATAAGCAGTGGATTTTTTCCAAGTCAATTTAATAATGGTCTATGGACTTTTCCTTTTGGAAGCTGTCCAGACCCTTTTTAAACCCCGCTAAGCTAAACGCCTTTACCACATTCTCTGGCAATGAATTCCAGAGTTTAATTACACTTTAGTAAAATGGGGGAATACCTCAGGAAGGAGCTGATGGGCTAGGAGGACGTACGAGAAGTGGAAGGACAGTGGTCCAGGCTGAAAGAAGCTATAAATATGGCCACAAACCTTTATGTAAGGAGAGTAAATAAAAGCAAGAGAAAAAGGAAACCAATATGGTTCTCCAAACAAGTGGCTGAGAAAATAAAGGCTAGAGTTGACGTTCATGAAATACAGAAAAACTCAAGAAGAGGAACACGGGGAGGAATACCGGTTGAAACTGAAAGAAGCCAAAAGAGAGATACGTCTGGCGAAAGCGCAAGCGGAAGAACAAATGGCTAGAAATGTAAAGAGGAGCGACAAAAATTTCTTCAGGTATATTAGTGAAAGGAGGAAGACTAAAAATGGAATTGTGAGACTGAAAGATGCTGCGAACCGCTATGTGGATAATGATGAAGAAAAAGCAAATTTGCTAAACGAATACTTTTGTTCTGTATTCACTGAAGAAAATCCTGGAGAAGGACCACGATTGACTGGCAAAAGTACGTAAGAGAATGGAGTGGATATAGCACCATTCACAGAAGAGAGTGTATATGAACAACTTGAAAATCTAAAGGTGGACAAAGCCACGGGACCGGACGGGATCCACCCCAGGATATTGAGGGAGCTCAGAGAGGTTCTGGTGGGTCCTCTTTAAGATTTAATAAATCCTTGGAGACGGGAGAGGTTCCGTGGGATTGGAAAACAGTGGATGTGGTCCCTCTTCACAAAAGTGGTGATAGGGAAGAAGCTGGAAACTACAGGCCGGTAAGCCTCACTTCAGTTATTGGAAAAGTAATGGAAGCGATGCTGAAAGAAAGGATAGTGAATTTTCTGGAAGCCAATAAGTTGCAAGATCTGAGACAACATGGTTTTACCAAAGGTAAACTGTGCCAAACAAATCTCATTGAATTCTTTGACTGGGTGACCGGAGAATTGAATTATGGACACGCTATAGACGTAATCTACTTAGATTTCAGCAAAGCTTTTGACACAGTTCCCCACAGGAGGCTCTTGAATAAACTTGACAGGCTGAAGATAGGACCCGACGTGGTGAACTGGATTAGGAACTGGTTGATGGACAGACGCCAGAGGGTCGGTGGTTAATGGAATTCGCTCGGATGAGGGAAAGGTAAGTAGTGGAGTGCCTCAGGGATCGGTGCTGGGGCCGATTCTGTTCAATATATTTGTGAGTGACATTGCCAAAGGGTTAGAAGGTAAAGTTTGCCTTTTTGCGGATGATACTAAGATTTGTAACAGAGTGGACACCCAGGAGGGAGTGGAAAACATGAAAAAGGATCTGCAGAAGCTAGAAGAATGGTCTAAGGTTTGGCAATTAAAATTCAATGCGAAGAAATGCAAAGTGATGCACTTAGGGAGTAGATACAATGGTGAGGGTCAGAAAAAAACAACAGCAAAAAATCACCACTGCATTCGGGAGCATCTAGTACAATCTGCCAGAGACTAAGACATTCTTTGAAAAGGACATTTTGAGTTATTTCCAACCTAAAGGACACTAGTTTGACCCTGAGGCAAGCGCCTTTGAGCACCGAAACATGGCCCATGTCGAGTCCGTTTCATTAAAGATTGTACCATTGTTCCAGCTCTGGAAGCTCTTTTGTGCTTTGTTTGCTGTAAGAACTAAATAGGACTGAAATATAAATCCATATATGCAACCAGTTTCTCATACATCTGCACGCAGATATGGAATGCACTACCGAAGTCCACAAAAACAACACAAGACCTAACCATCTTCCAAAGGCTACTGAAAACGGATCTTTTCAAGAAGGCATACCATATACATCCATCTTAACTACTAAATATTAACATTATACACCTCTATACAAGACCGAACTTTTTGGGAGTGTAATAAGATACAAGAATATTGGAGAGAGATAGTGAAAGAACTATCGACAGTTTTGGAAATCCCCTTCCCATATGAATCTAAGTGGTGCTTGCTTGGATGGGGAAACCACAGAGGGCAAAAATGGCAACAAAGAGTCAAACGAATGGGACTAGCAGCAGCAAAAACAGTTATAGCGCGCCATTGGAAAAGCAATCTGGGGCCCACAATCAATGACTGGAAGGTTAAGTTGAGAGACATCATAGAACTAGACAAACTAACAGATAAAAGGATAGGGAGATGTAACACTGAGGCAAAAGAATGGGTACGGGTGCAGGAAATCCTGTTAGACAAAGGGAATGAAGAAAACGGCTTGACATCCTAAGGGTTAAAGGAGGGAGGGGGGAAGAAGGGGGAGGGAGGAGGGGGGTAGAGGGATGGGGGAAAATTGTTTAAAATGTATTTGAGCTTTGTTACGCTATAAAGTGATATGTAATGTTATGATAAGATATAACGCAGTTGTGATATTTTGCTCTCAATAAAATTTACAAAGTTAAAAAAAAAAAGACCGAACTTTTATCGCTTGACTGCCTAACCTCTCTGATACTAATGATCGAGCAATACCACTTTAAACCTTATGTCGAATAGGGTCTACCTATAGTTGATGATCTAATGTATGTTACAATCCAATCTATTACTCAGGGATCTTCTTACAATACCATAATGTATTTTCCCCTATCAAATATGTTTGCAAATTGTATATACTCACATCATGAGCTGTTCCATATTTACTATGTTTCATATATGTTACCATGTATGTATACACCCTAACGCAATACCATTTGTAAACCTGTAACACGGAAATGGCAACCGCCATTCCGGCAAATGTAAGCCACATTGAGCCTGCAAATTGGTGGGGAAATGTGGGATACAAATGCTACAAATAAATAAAATAAGAACTGGTTTGGATGTCTATTTGGGGTGCTCTGGAGGAGTGGCCTAGTAGTTAGGGTGGTGGACTTTGGTCCTGTGGAACTGAGGAACTGAGTTCAATTCCCACTTCAGGCACAGGCAGCTCCTTGTGACTCTGGGCAAGTCACTTAACCCTCCATTGCCCCATGTAAGCCGCATTGAGCCTGCCATGAGTGGGAAAGCGCGGGGTACAAATGTAACAAAAATAAAATAGATACTATTGGAGATTCTACATGGAATGTTGCTACTATTGGAGATTCTACATGGAATGTTGCTATTCCACTAGCAACATTCCATGTAGAAGGCTGCGCAGGCTTCTGTTTCTGCGAGTCTGATGTCCTGCACGTAGACTCACAGAAGCAGAAGCCTGCGCGGCCACATTGGTGATCTGCAAGGGCTGACTTCTACATGGAATGTTGCTAATGGAATAGCAACATTAGAATCTCAAATACTAGCAAGAGTGGAGGAGTGGCCTAGTGGTTAGGGTGGTGGACTTTGGTCCTGAGGAACTGAGTTCGATTTCCACTTCAGGCACAGGCAGCTCCTTGTGACTCTGGGCAAGTCACTTAACCCTCCATTGCCCCATGTAAGCCACATTGAGCCTGCCATGAGTGGGAAAGCGCGGGGTACAAATGTCAAAAAAAAAAAATACAGAAGAAAAATATCCTTTGCTGGTCTATAAGCCAGCGGAATGAAAGTAATTGCTCTACTATCAAGGCAACCAACATAGCTGAATTTAAAATAGGTTTGGATACGTTCCCGGAGGAGGAAAAGGCCTCTAATTGCTAGCCATGTAGACATGAGAAAGAGATGCAACTGATTCTGTTATTTTTCATAAGAAAGTGAAGGCATTGTTATTTTCACTGGCTTTACTACTACTACTACAAATCATTTCTGTAGCGCTACCAGTCGTACGGAGCGCTTCACAATTGAACATGAAGAAAAGACAGTCCCTGCTCAAAAGAGCTTACAATCTAAATCAGGACAGACAGACAGGACCAATAAGGATAAGGGTAGGACAGACAGAAGGACACATAGCAATGATTCTAAATGGAATGTTGCTACTATTGGAGATTCTGTTGCTACTATTTGAGATTCTACATGGAATGTTAATGTTGCTATTCCACTAGCAACATTCCATGTAGAAGCCTGCCCTTGCAGATCAGCAACGCGGCCGCGCAGGCTTCTGTTTCTGTAAGTCTGACGTCCTGCACGTACGTGCAGGACGTCAGACTCACAGAAACAGAAGCCTGCGCAACCGCGTTGCTGATCTGCAAGGGCAGGCTTCTACTACTACTACTATAAATCATTTCTATAGCGCTACCAGTCGTACCCAGCGCATCACAATTGAACATGAAGAAAAGCCAGTCCCTGCTCAAAAGAGCTTACAATCTAAATCAGGACAGACAGACAGGACAAACAAGGGATAAGGGTAGGACAGACAGAAGGACACGTAGCAATGATTCTAACTGGAATGTTGCTACTATTGGAGATTCTGTTGCCACTATTTGAGATTCTACATGGAATGTTAATGTTGCTATTCCACTAGCAACATTCCATGTAGAAGCCTGCCCTTGCAGATCAGCAACGCGGCCGCGCAGGCTTCTGTTTCTGTAAGTCTGACGTCCTGCACGTACGTGCAGGACGTCAGACTCACAGAAGCAGAAGCCTGCGCGGCCACATTGGTGATCTGCAAGGACAGGCTTCTACTACTACTACTACTACTACTACTATAAATCACTTCTGTAGCGCTACCAGTCGTACGCAGCGCTTCACAATTGAACATGAAGAAAAGACAGTCCCTGCTCAAAAGAGCTTACAATCTAAATCAGGACAGACAGACAGGACAAACAAGGGATAAGCGTAGGACAGACAGAAGGACACATAGGGAAAGGGACTATTGAAGAGAGGAAGACAAGATAAAGGTTACGAGCAGGTGACAAGTTAGGAATTAAAAGCAGCATCAAACAGGTAGGCCTTATTCACTGTTGGCTTAATTAATGTCTGTTAAAGTATTATTTACGTTTATTGTAACCAGCCGAGAACTTTGAGGATTGTGTGGGGTATATCAAATAAACTAAAATAGCTATCACTTGTCCCTGGATATTATCTATAAGAAATCTGCTGGGTACTCGGTGACCTGGTTTGGAAACATAATGCCGGGCTCGATGGACCTTGGTCTGACTCAGCATGGTTGACCTTATGTTCTTATGATGTGTTGTCCCTCGTCCTTTTTTCTTGTCCTACATTGCTTTGAAAAGCTAACAAAGAATACATCTTGCACTTTGTGGATGCAATGGTTGATTGTGAGCAGGTTGCGGTAGCTTTTATTAAACCATGTTGCTGTACATGAGCTTCTGAGATCATGTAGGTTCCTTCTTCAGAAATAAATTTTGTAGGAGAAAAGCTGTATTGATCAGTGAAGGACTACCATAAAGAAAGATAAGATAGTTCTATCCAAACTAGCCCAATATTCAGAAGCACTTATCTGTATAGTACTACTATTAATAATATTATTTCTATAGCACTATTAGATGTAAGAAGCACTGTGCATAAACACATAAGCATAGTCCCTGCTTAACAGAGGTTATAATCTATCCAAGACAGAGAAACAGGACAAAGAAAAGATGAGAGCGTTACATTTATAATGAATTATAATGAATAATGAATTAAACAGGTTAAGGGTTAAAAGGAGCATGTATTTGAATAGGGCCAGAGATGGAGCATGATGGTCCAAATCAGGAAGTCTATTCCTGGTACAACACAGCAAGATGAAAGGAATGGAGTCTGACGTTGGCAGTGGAGAAGAAGGGTCCAGATAAGAGTGACTTACCTGATAAACAGAGTTCCCTAAAAGGGGTGTAGGGAGAGATAAGATGGGAGAAACTGAGGACTGTACAACAGAGCCGTAGCGAGGGGAGCTGACACCCGGGGCGGGTCGCCGCTGCGCACCCCCCCCCCCCCGGGTGCAGCACGGCGCACCCTCCTCCCGCTGGAGTGCACCCTCCCCCCTGGAGCGCATACCTCCTCCCCCCCGAGCGCATACCTGCGGCGAGGGACGGGCAGGAGGGCCGATCCGCCCGACTGCACGTTGCTGGGGTGTGTCGGCTCCGCGCTGGTTCACTGCTCTCTCTGTCCCGGAACAGGAAGTAACCTGTTCCGGGGCAGAGAGGGCAGTGCACCAGCGCGGAGCTGACACCCCCCGGCGGCGTGCACCCGGGGCGGACCGCCCCCCCCTTCCTACGCCACTGCTGTACAATGAATACACTTTTAAATCAGTAAGAGGAGTTTGAACTGAATATCGACCAACGTGATTATTCTGGAGTGATTTAATTTTGAGGATGATCTTGTGGTTTCATAATGGTCCTTGAGTAAGTCACGTGGAGGGGCATAATCGAACGGGGCGCCCAAGTTTTCCTGAGGACGTCCTCGCAGGACATCCCCATGAAGGGGCGGGGAAACCCATATTATCAAAACAAGATGAGCGGCCATCTTTCGTTTCGATAATACGGTCGGGGACGCCCAAATCTCAATATTCAGGTCGTCCTTAGAGATGGTCATCCCTAGAGATGGTCGTCCCCGATTTTCAGCAATAATGGAAACTGAGGACACCCATCTCAGAAACGACCAAATCCAAGCCATTTGGTCGTGTGAGGAGCCAGCATTTGTAGTGCACTGGTCTCCCTCGCATGCCAGGACACCAACCGGGCACCCTAGGGGGCACTGCAGTGGACTTCAGAAAAAGCTCCCAGGTGCATAGCTCCCTTACCTTGTGTGCTGAGCCTCCCACCCCCCCCCCCCCAAAACCCACTCCCCACAATTGTACACCACTACCATAGCCCTTAGGGATGAAAGGGGGCACCTACATGTGGGTACAGTGGGTTTCGGGTATTTTGGAGGGCTCACATTTACCACCGCAAGTATAACAGGTAGGCGGGGGTGGGGGGGGGGAATGGGCCTGGGTCCCTCTACCTGAAGTGCACTGCACCTACTAAAACTGCTCCAGGGACCTGCATACTGCTGTCAGGGAGCTGAGTATGACATTTGAGGCTGGCAAAAAGTATTTTTAAAGTTTTTTTTGAGGGTGGGAGGGGGTTAGTGACCACTGGGGGAGTAAGGGGAGATCATCCCTGATTCCCTCCGGTGGTCATCTGGTCAGTTCGGGCACCTTTTTGAGGCTTGGTCGTAAGAAAAAATGGACCAAGTAAAGTCGCCCAAGTGCTGGTCAGGGACGCCCTTCTTTTTTCCATTATCGGCCGAGGACGCCCATGTGTTAAGCGTGCCCCATGATACGCCCCCATGAACTTTGGTCATTCCCGCGACAGAAAGCAGTTGAGGATGCCCAAAATCGGCTTTCGATTATGCCGATATGGGCGACCCTGGGAGAAGGACGCCCATCTTCCGATTTGTGTCGAAAGTTAGGCGCCCTTCTCTTTCGAAAAGAAGCCTGATAGGGAGTCTTTTACTAAGTGACGGTAAGTGGCTAAACAGCCTGGCGGTATTTCCCACCCCCAGCGTACGCTATTTCTAGTGCTACAAAAACGTTGGTGTTTACCCAGCGGTAACTGGGCAGTGCCACGTGCTGCCCAGATACCTCCGGGTTAGCACGAGAGCCCTTACCGCCACCTCAATGGGTGCTTCACTTGCCTTGCAGCCATATCTTTAAAAAAAAAAAAAACAGCCTTTTACCCGCTGCAGTAAAAAGGAGCCTCAGCGCATGTCAAAAGCATGTGCTGACGCCAACGCACGGCCCTTTTACAGCAGCTTGGTAAAAGGACCCCATAATTTCTCATAGCTCTCCAATGAAAGGGTTACCTCAAATAACCTGGTGAGGGTTACTGTAGTATATTTCTGTGTGTCTACTACTACTACTACTTATCATTTCTAAAGTGCCACTAGATGTACACAGCGCTGTACACTTGAACATGAAGAGACAGGTCTTGACCGGGACAGATTAAAAATTCTGCAGCACACAGAACATATCTTGGAATTCTTATGGATAGATAGCGATTGGAGTGTACTACCGTCCACCTGGCCAGGATGAACAGACAGATGTAGAAACGTTATCGGAAATTAGGAAAGCTAATAAACTGGGTAACATATTAATTATGGGTGATTTCAATTACCTCAATATTGACTGGGTAAATGTAACATCAGGGCATGATAGGGAGGTAAAATTCCTTGAAGAAATCAAGGACTGCTTTATAGAGTAGCAGGTTCCGGGACCCACAAGAGGGGGAACAACCCTAGACCTAATCCTTAGTGGAGTGCATGATCTGGTGCAGGAGATAATAGTGCTGGGGCCACTTGATATCAGCAATCGTAGCGTGATCAGATTTGTTTTAATCTCTCAAAGAAGTACACACAGGAAATCCAATACGTTAACATTTAACTTTCAAAAATGAGACTATGATAAAATGAGGAGAACGTTCAAAAAATAACTAAGAAGAGCAGATGGAAAGGTCAAAAAATTTACATCAGATGTGGATGCTGTTCAAAACTACCATCTTGGAAGCCCAGACCAGATATATTCAATGTACTAATGTCTCCTTAAGTCACTTCACTGGTTCCCTATCTGTTTCTGTATTCAATTCAAACTTTTCCTACTGACCTATAAGTGCATTCACTCTGCCGCTCCCAGTACCTCTCCACTCTTGTCTCTCCCTACGTCCCCCCTCTAGTACTCCATTCTGTAGATAAATCTCTCTTATCTGTCCCTTTCTTCTCTTCTGCTAATTCAAGACTCTGTTCCTTTTATCTCGCTGCACTTCACGCCTGGAATAGACTTCCCGAGCGTGTACGTCTAGCCCCGTCTTTAGCAGTTTCAAGTCCAAACTCAAAACCCACCTCTTTACCACTGCATTTGACTCCTAACTCACTTGCCCTGTCCTTTATCCTCACCTCTTCATTCCCTTACCCTTAATTGTTCTGTCTGTTTACCTGTCTTTAGATTGTAAGCTCTTTGAGCAGGGACTGTCTTTTGTGTATGGTGTACAGCGCTGCGTATGCCTTGTAGCACTATAGAAGTGATAAGTAGTAGTAGTAGTGATGTAGAAGGACATTGCAGGACGTCAGACTCACAGAAACAGAAGCCTGTGCGGCCGCATTGGTGATCTGCAAGGGCAGGCTTCTACATGGAATGTTGCTAGTGGAGGAGAAGCCTATTGGTTAGTGCAGTGGAACATGGGATGTTGTTACTATTTGAGATTCTGGAATGTTGCTATTACTTGAGATTCTACATAGAATGTTGCTACTATTGGAGATTCTGTTGCTACTATTTGAGGTTCTACATGGAATGTTAATGTTGCTATTCCACTAGCAACATTCCATATTTAGATTGTGAGCTCTTTGAGCAGGGACTGTCTTTTGTGTATGGTGTACAGCGCTGCGTATGCCTTGTAGCGCTATAGAAATGATAAGTAGTAGTACTAAAAGAGGTGGAAGGGAGGCCAAACTACAGTCGGCATGGCTAAAAAGAGAGGTGAAGGAAGGTAAAAGAGCTAAAAGAAAATCCTTCAGAAAATGGAAGAGGGATTCAACTGAAAATAATAGGAAACAGCATAAGGAATGACATGTCAAATGCAAAGTGCTTATAAGGAAGGCAAAGACAGACTTTGAAAAGAAGATTGTGTAGGAGGCAAAAACACACTGTAAAAGCTTTCTTAAGTATGTTAGAAGCAAGAAGCTGGTAAAAGAATCAGTTGGACCGCTAGATGACTGAGGGGTAAAAGGGACACTCAGGAAGACAAGGCCACAGCGGAGACATTAAATAAATTCTTTGCTTCGGTCATCACCGAGGAAGATGTGGGAGAGATACCAGTGCCAGAAATGGTATTCAATGCTGATGAGTCATAGAAACTGAAACAAATCTCTGTAAACCTGGAAGATGTAATGGGGCAATTTAACAAATTGAAACATAGCAAATCACCTGGACCAGATAGTATACATCCCAGAGTACTGATAGAGTTGAAAAATGAACTTGCAGAACTATTGTTAGTAATATGTAATTTATTTTTAAAATAAAGCATGGTACCAGAAGATTGGAGGGTGGTCAATGTAATACCAATTTTTAAAAAGGGCTTCACAGGTGATCCAGAAAATTATAGGTGAGTCTGACATCGGTAGAGACTGTTATAAGAAAACCAATATAAGCATAAGAAAATAAGTGTTGCCATACAGGCAAAGACCAAAAATCTATCAAGCCCAGCATTATGTTTTAAACAGTGGCCAATCCAGGTTACAAGTACCTGGCAAGATCCCAAAACAGTACAATATATTTTATGCTGCTTATCCTAGAAATAAGCAGTGGATTTTCACAAGTCCATCTTAATAATGGCTTATGGAGTTTTCTTTTAGGAAGTTATCCAAACTTTTTTGAACCCTGCTAAGCTAATTGCGTTTGCCACATTCTCTAGCAACGAACCTCAGAGTTTAATTCCACATTAAGTGAAGAAATATTTTCTCTGATTTGTTTTAAATTTACTGCTTTGTAGCTTCATTGCGTGCTCCCTAGTTCTGGTATTTTTGGAAAGAGTAAACAAGCGATTCACGTCTACCCATTCCACTCCATTCAGTATTTTATAGACCTCTATCAAATCTCCCCACAGCCATCTTTTCTCCAAGCTGAAGTGTCATAGCCACTTTAGTCTTTCCTCATTAGGAAGTCGTCCCATCCCCTTTATCATTTTTGTCGCCCTTCTCTGTACATTTTCTAATTCCAGTATATCTGTTTTGAGACACAGTGACCAGAATTGCTCACAGTACTCGAGGTGAGGTCACACCATGGACCGATACAAAGGCATTCCTAAGTCCTCATTTTTGTTTTTCATTCTTTTCTTAATAATACCTACATTTTATTTGCTTTCTTAGCCGCCGCTGCGCACTGAGCAGAGGGTTTCAGCGTATCATTAATGATGACACCTAGATCCCTTTCCTGGTCGGTGACTCCTAATGTGGAACCTTACATCACATAGCTATAGTTTGGGTTCCTCTTTCCCACATGCATCACTTTGCACTTACTCACATTAGACGTCATTTGCCATTTGGATGCCCTGTCTCCCAGTCTCGTAAGGTCCTCTTGTAATTTTTCATAATCCTCCCGGGATTTAACAACTTTGAATAACTTTGTGTTTTCAGCAAATTCAATTACCTCACAAGTTATTCCCATATCAAGATCATTTATAAATATGTTAAAAAGCAGAGGCCCCAGAACAGACCCGTGGGGAACCCCACTATCTACCCTTCTCCATTTAGAATACTGACCATTTAACCCTACTCTCTGTTTTCTATCTTTTTAACCAGTTTTTAATCCACAATAGAACACTGCCTCCTATCCCATGACTCTCCAATTTCCTCTGGAGTCTTTCATTTGTCAAATGCCTTTTGAAAATCCAGATACACAATGAGGCATATTTTCAAAGCACTTTGGGAGGCTAAGTTCCATAGGTTTCTATGGAACTTTGGGAGGCTAAGTTCCATAGGTTTCTATGGAACTTTGGGAGGCTAAGTGCTTTGAAAATATGCCTCAATGTCAGCTGGCTCACCTTTATCCACATGTTTGTTCACCTGTTCAAAGAAATGTAATAGATTGGTGAAGCAAGATTTCCCTTCACTAAATCTATGTTGACTTTGTCTCATTTATCCATGCTTACGAATATGCTCTGTAATTTTGTTCTTTCTAATAGTCTCTACCATTTTGCCTGACACTGACGTCAGGCTCACCGATCTATAATGTCCTGGATCATCTCTGGAACCTTTCTTAAAAATCAGCATTATATTGGCCACCTTCCAATCTTCTGGTACCATGCTTGATTTTAAAGATAAATTACATATTGCTAACAACAGTTCTGCAAGTTCATTTTTCAGTTCTATCAGTACTCTGGGATAAATACCATCTGGTCCAGATGATTTGCTACTCTTCAATTAGTCAAATTGCCATATCATATCTTCCAGGTTTACAGAGATTTGTTTCGGTTTCTATGACTCATCAGCATTGAATACCATTTCTGGCACAGGTACCTCTCCCACATCGTCCTCAGTGAAAACCAAAGCAAAGAATCCATTTAACCTCTCCGCTATGGCCTTGTCTTCCACGAGTGCCCCTTTTACCCCGGGTCATCTCCATTAATCAAACTGCCCCATCTTCCAGGTTTACAGAGATTTGGTTCAATTTCTCCGACTTGTCAGCTTTGAATACCATTTCTTTCACTGGTATCTCTTCCATCGCTCATCTAGCGGTCTAACTGATTTTGCCAGCTTCTTGCTTCTAATATACCTAAAAATGTTTTTATTATGCGTTTTTGCCTCCAACGCAATCTTTTTTTCAAAGTCTCTCTTTGCCTTCCTTATCAGCGCTTTGCATTTGACTTGCCATTCCTTATGCTGTTTCCTATTATTTGCAGTCAGATCCTTTTTCCATTTTCTGAAGGATTTTCTTTTAACTCTAATAGCTTCCTTCTCCTCACTTATTTTTTGGCCTTCCTTCCTCCTTTTTTAATACTTTCCTGCTTATAATCGAATGAGAAAAACGCCCAAGTTCCGACCTAAATCGGGAGATGGACGTTTATCTCACAAAAACGAATAAAGCGGTATAATCGAAAGCCGATTTTTGGACGTTTTCAACTGCAATCCATCGCGGATGCGGACAAAGTTGATGGGGGCGTGTCAGAGGTGTGGCGAAGGCGGAACTGGGGCGTGGTTATCTGCCGAACAGAGATGGGCGCATTTCACCGATAATGGGAAAAAAGTATGCGTTTTTAGCTAGAATTTAGGACACTTTTCCTGGACCCTGTTTTTTCACGAATAAGGCCCCAAAAAGTGCCCTAAATGACCAGATGACCACTGGAGGGAATCGGGGATGACCTCCCCTGACTCCCCCAGTGGTCACTAACCCCCTCCCACCACAAAAAATGAAGTTTCTCAACTTTTTATTTTCACCCTCAAATGTCATACCCAGCTCCCTGACAGCAGTATGCAGGTCACTGGAGGAGTTGTTAGGGGGTGCAGTGGACGTCAGGCAGGTAGACCCAGGCCCATCCCCCCCCACCTGTTACACTTGTGCTGGTAAATGGGAGCCCTCCACACCGCCCCCCAAACCCACTGTACCCACATGTAGGTGCCCCCCTTCACCCCTTAGGGCTATAGTAATGGTGTAGACTTGTGGGCAGTGGGTTTTGAGGGGGATTTGGGGAGCTCAACACACAAGGGGAGGGTGCTATGCACCTGGGAGCTCTTTTACCTTTTTTTTTTTGTTTTTGTAAAAGTGCCCCCTAGGGTGCCCGGTTGGTGTCCTGGCATGTGAGGGGGTCCAGTGCACTACGACTCCTGGCCCCTCCCACGAACAAATGCCTTGCATTTATTCGTTTTTGAGCTGGGCGCTTTCATTTTCCATTATCGCTGAAAAAACGCCCAGCTCACAAATTGTTGAATAAAACATGGGCGTCTATTTTTTCCCAAAATACGGTTCGGTCCGCCCCTTCACGGACCCGTTCTTGGAGATTAACGCCCATGGAGATAGGCGTTTTCGTTCAATTATGCCCCTCATAGACTATAACTGGCCTGGGCTTCCAGGATGGTGTTTTTGAACAGCATCTAATCCTGATGTAAATTATTGACCTTTGCAGCTACGCCTTTAAGTTTTTATTTTCACTGTTCTTCTTGTTTTATCATAATCTACTTTTTGAAAGTTAAATGCTAACGTATTGGATTTCCTGTACGTACTTACTCCAGAGCTGCAGTGGCGTTCCTAGGGGGGGGGCGGTGGGTGCGGTCCGCCCCGGGTGCACACCGCTGGGGAGGTGCCACGCGCCTGTCTGCGCCGCTCGTTCCGTGCTCCTTCTGCCCCGGAACAGGTTACTTCCTGTTCCGGGGCAGAGGGAGCATGGAACGAGCAATGCCGACAGGCGCGTGACATCCCCCCAGCAGGTAAAAATGCACCCGAGGGGGGGTGTCGCTTCGCCGGGGGGAGGTGTCGTTTCGCCGGGGGGGGGGAGAAGGTGTCGTTTCGCCGGGGGGGGGGGAGCGCATCGGCGATCCGCCCCGGGTGTCAGCCACCCTAGGAACGTCACTGCGGAGCTGACATCAAATCTGATCCTATTATAATCACTGTTATCAAGCGGCCCCAGCATCATTATCTCCTGCACCAGATCATGTGGTTTACTAAGGACTAGAATTGTTCCTCCTCTTGTTGGCTCCAGTACCAGCTGCTCCATAAAGTAGTCCTTGATTTCATCAAGGAATTTTACCTCCCTAGCGTGCCCTGATGTTACATTTTCTTAATCAATACCTGAGTAATTGAAATCATCTATTATTATTGTGTTCCCCAGTTTGTTAGCCTCCCTAATTTCTGATAACATTTCTACATGCGTCTGTTCATCCTGGCCAGATGGGCACTAGTACACTCCTATCACTATCCTTTTCCCCTTTACAAATGGAATTTTAATCCATATGGATTCCAATAGGTGTTTTGTTTGCTGCAGAATTTTTAGTCTATTTGATTCAAGGCCCTATTTAACATACAGTGCTACCCCTCTATCAATTCGATTCACCCTATCACTAAGATATAATTTGTACCCCGGTGTGACGGTGTCCCACTGGTTATCCTCCTTCCACCATTTCTCAGAGATGCTTATTATATCTAACTTTTCATTTAGTGCAATATATTCTAACTCTCCCATCTTATTTCTTAGGCTTCTGGCATTTGAATATAGACATTTCAAACTAATTTTGTTGTTCCTATTTATATCTTGTTCAGCAGTTGACAGTGATAATTTGCAGTCTTGAAAATCTGTCTGCTTTTTATTTAGACACCTGGGGGCAAAGCATTTAGACTTACAAAGTTACTTAGGTTACTATGAAACTTTCTTTAAGTGCTTTGAAAATACGGCTCCTGGTCTACTGTGGTCTCTATTGAAACCTCACTGTAGGGATACTCTATCTTCTCTGTTCTGCTGATATCTTTGAAAGATACCTTGTTCCGAACCATGCACTTTTGAACGATTGTTGACCTTCCCCCACTTTCTAGTTTAAAAGTTACTCTATCTCCTTTTTAAATGCTGATGCCAGCAGCCTGGTTCCACCCTTGTTAAGGTGGATCCCCTTATTTTGGAATAGGCTTCCCCTTCCCCAGAATGTTGCCTAGTTCCTAACAAATCTAAACCCATCATCCCTGCACCATAGCCTCATCCACGCATTGAGACTCCGGAGCTCTGCCTGTCTCTTGTACCCTGCGTGTGTCATGGGGATCACTTCTGAAAGTGCTACCCTAGAGGTTCTGGGTATGAGTTTTCTACCTAAGTCCCTAAATTTAGCATCCAGAATCTCCCACCCACATTTTCCTATATCATTGGTACCCACATGAACCAAGACAGCTGGCTCCTCCCCAGCACTATCTAAAATCCTATCTAGATGATGCATGAGGTCCACCACCTTTGCACCAGGCAAGTAAGTGACCAGGCAATCCTCACGTCCACCACCCACCCAGATATTAACATGCCTAATAAGCGAATCACCAACTACAACAGCCGTCCTAACCCTTCCCCCTGGGCAGAAGATCCTGAAGAAACATCCTTGGTGGAAGAGGATATTGCATCCCCTGGTAGGCTGGTCCTGGCTATAGGATTACTTCCAGCTTCACCAGGGTGATGCTGTCCATTTAGGAGACCTCCCTTCTCCAAGGCAAAATAGAGGATGCCAGACTGGCGATGAGACTTCTCTACAACATCCCTGTAGGCCTCCTCTTTACACATCTCTGTCTCCCTCACTTCCTACAAGTCTGCTACTCTAGCCTCAAGAGAACTGACTCATTCTCCAAGAGCTAGGAGCTCTTCGTATTGAGCACAAAATATAGCCTCTCACCAACTGGGAGATAATCTTACTTGTGATACTCAGTGCAAAAGCCTGGATAGCACCTATCTTGCTGCTGGATTGCTGTCTACATCTTAGTATTATAGAGTTGTTTAATTAAAACTTCTTAAGGGGATATGAAATGATTATTTATTGATTGATTGGGATTTATTAGCCGCCTTTATGAAGAGATTCACCCAAGGCAGTGTACAGCAGGTACAGTTTAACATAAAATAATTTTCTTAACAGCATAACAATAGTAAAATAACCAAGAATAAACTAAATACAATAAATGAGGTAAACTTAAAAATAGTAAACTGAAACCTAATAAGAACATAAGAGTAGCCATACAGGGTCAGACCAATGGTCCATCTAGCCAAGTATCCTGTTTTCCAAACAGTGGCCAAGCCAGGTCACAAGTACCTGGCAGAAACCCAAATTGTGGCAACATTCCATGTAGAACCCCAAAGAATAGCAAGATTCCGGAATCCTAAAGATTAACAAGATTCCATGCAGAATCTCACAGAGTATCAATATTCAATGCTACAAATCCCAGGGCAAGCAGTTGCTTCACATGTCTGTCTCAATAGCAGACTATGGACTTTTCCTCCAGGAATTTGTCCAAACCTTTTTGAAACCCAGATACCCTAACCACTGTTACCACATCCTCCGGCAAAGAGTTCCAGAGTTTAACTATACGTTGAGTGAAAATTTTTTTCCTCCTATCTGTTGTAAAAGTATTTCCATGTAACTTCATTGAGTGTCCCCTAGTCTTTGTACTTTTGAACAAGTAAAAAATCAATTTACTTCTACTCGTTCTACACTACTCAGGATTTTGTAGACCTCAATCATATCTCCCCTCATCCGTCTTTTTTCCAAGCTGCTGAGCCCTAACTTTTTTAGCCTTTCCTCATATGAGAGGAGTTCCATCCCCTTTATCATTTTGGTCACTCTTCTTTGAATCTTTTCTAATTCTGCTATATCTTTTTTGAGATTCAGCGACCAGAACAACGCAATACTCAAGGTGCGGATGTACCATGAAGCGATACAAAGGCATTAAAGTATTTTTGGTCTTATTCACCATCCCTTTCCTAATTCCTAGCATCCTGTTTGCTTTTTTGGCCACCACAGCACACTGAGCAGAAGATTTCAGTATATTATCTACAATGACACCCAGATCTTTTTCTTAAGCGCTGACCCGAAAGGTGGACCCTAGCATCAAGTAACTATGATTCAGATTATTCTTCCCAATGTGCATCACCTTGCATTTATCCACATTAAATTTCATCTACCCTTTGGATGCCCAGTCTTCCAATGTCCTAAGGTCTTTCTACAATTCTTCACAGTCCACACGTTTTTTCACAACCTTGATTAGTTTTGTATCATCTGCAAATTTAATCACCTCACTCATCTTTCTGATTTCCATATCATTTATAAATATGTTAAATAGCACCGGTCCCAGTGTCGCGTTCTTGAGGACCTTGGCATTCTATCAGGTCCTCGAGGTGGAACTGGAGTTCATGAGCCCTTGGGCCACTGCCGAGGAGCGGCAGCGGCAGGCAAGACCACTCCGGGACGGGATACACGGAAGAGCAGTACTGGAGCTCTGGACTGGAGTAGTACAAGGCAGGCAACTGGAACAGACGAAACAGGAACAGCTTCACCCCGGGACGGGATACACGGAAGAGCAGTACTGGAACTCTGGACTGGAGTAGTAAAAGGCAGGCAACTGGAACAGACGAAACAGGAACAGTTTCACCTGCACTTAGCCACCGTTCCTCCGGAGTTGAGCTCCGAAGTGCAGGTGGCCGGCAGGACTTGCAGATACGCAGGCACTGAAGATCCCGAGGACCCACCCCGGGTCTGGGATACATGAGGGAGACTAGACTAGGAACTAAACTCAGACAGGGAGCTGCTGCACTGCCACTAGCAAGAACCAGAAGACATAGCAAGAGACAAGACATACGAAAGCTAGCAGGAGCAAGACTAGGGCAACATGCAAGCAAGGCAGACTGGGGATCAGGGAATACCCAGCGGGTAAACCCACTAGCTAGGT
Source organism: Microcaecilia unicolor (assembly GCF_901765095.1). Classification (NCBI taxonomy): domain Eukaryota; kingdom Metazoa; phylum Chordata; class Amphibia; order Gymnophiona; family Siphonopidae; genus Microcaecilia; species Microcaecilia unicolor. The sequence continues at coordinate 515,849,423 of NC_044033.1, read as the reverse complement.
AGCAGCAGGAAACAGGGACCACGCCCTGGAAACACACACTAGCTAGACAGAGACATGATTCAGGATATACACTCAGGATATACAAACAGGGTTCAGGATATGCAGACAGGATATACAAGCAGGGTACAGGATAGACACTCAGGATATATGTTAGCTAGGCAGAGCGGAAAACCGGATAACACTAGCTAGCCAGAATCAGGGTTCAGGATATACACTCAGGATATACAAGCAGGGTTCAGGATATGCACACAGGATAAACATGCAGGGTTCAGGAATAGCAGGGGTCAAGGCAGACAGCGAGTAGGGAGAGGAAACCAGGAATAGCGGCCAAGGGTCTTGGCAGGCAACAGAGCACACAGAGTAAACCAGGAAGAACAGGCCAAGGGTCTTGGGCAGGCAGCAGAGCAAACAGAGTAAACCAGGAATATCAAGCCAAGGGTCTGAAGCCACAGCCGTTCCACCCACCGACTGGGAACTCACAAAGGCTGAGGCTTCACGTGCAGACAGAAAACAAACACAGACAGAGGCTTCACCCCAAACACAGGGTAAGCCGGAACAGAGGCTTCACCCCAAACACAGGGTAAGCCAGGAACAGAAGCTTCACCCCGAACACAGGGTAAGCCAGGAAGGACCCACAGTCCACAGACACACAGTGGCAGGGAAGAACCCCCCACAGGAAGACAACAGATACAGACACAGAGCGAAGCTGGGCTGGAACCCAGAGAAAGGCTAAGCAGTAGTGCAGCAGACACTTACTAACCTGACCTGGCCTAAGAGCATAACACCAATGCAAAGGCCCAGAATGCCAGCACAGCACTTTCTTATGAAGGCTCACACTGATGAGGTCACCAGCAGCAGGACAGAAGCAGGAAGTACCTTGACCCCAAAGAGAGGCTTGACACACATAGGAAGTGAGCCCACAGGAAAGACAAGCAGGAGCCATCTTGGAAGCTGGCATAGAGCCGGTGGCAGCCATCTTAGATGCTGGCTCCCTAGAGAGGCATAGCCCACACAGGTGAGGTCTAGTGAAGCAATCAGGTTCATGCTGGAAGCAGCCAGCACACCTGGACAGAGACAAGACTAACACAAACACAGAGAGAAGCCAGCACAGCCGCTGGCCCCCAGAAATGAGATAAGTCTGAGGGTGGTCACGGACACAGACGTGACACCCAGTCCCATGAAACAGTATCAAAAACAGCACTGGAATTCAAATACCAGAGATATAATACAATGTTAGCATAATACTAATGATACACCTCATATGCATTCATTAGAACATTCAATTAACATAGATATGATGCTAAAGATTTAATACAATATAGCTGAGGGACCACGAGCAGATATTTGATGGAAAGAAGATGTGTGGTACAGAATCAGTTGGGATAATTTGATGGTTGGCTAAATTCAAGGCAAGTTCTTCATATAATTAAGCAAGAGATAAGGAACTGATCTAAGTTACAGTATGTGTAGCATCTAGTCCAGATGCAGAATGAGTCACCCTATGTAGAAGAGCCAAACTTTCACCTACTTCCTGAAGTAGAGGTAGTCTTGGGTTACACTTAGCCCCTCTGGAGTAAATTCCAGAGCGTGGGGGCTACTTCTGAGAAGGCTCGCTGGTAGGTATCACATTGTACAATTTCTTTTGACGAAGGTACAGATAGTGATGGTCCTTGTGAGGGCCTGAGAGATCTCAAAGGTGTGTAAAGGGCTAGCTTGTTCTTTAAGTACTGTGGCCAATTTTGTCTGAGAACCTTGAATATCAAGCAAAGAGTTTTAAATTTAGCCCTGTAAGGTACCTGTAGCCAGTGTAGCTTTTGCAGGAAGGGTGTGATGTGGTCACGCCACTTGCAGCCTTCTGTCAGTCGTGCTGCAGCATTCTCAATTCGTTGGAGCTGATACAAACTCTTTTTAGTTTGGCCATTGTACAGGGCATTGCAGTAGTCTAGTCGTGATTTTATCATGGCATGCGCCACTTGTGGTCAGACTCGTCTTTTCAATATATGAAGAGAGATATCGTAGCCGCCGTAGGTGATAGAGACAATTTTTGAAGGCTGTTTAAATTTGTGGGATCAGAATGAGTGATGAGTCTAGCAGTATCCCTAGATTCCTGACCTGTGATTTTAGGGGGAGTTCATACTTCCCAAAAGGTATTTTGAAGTTGGGTATTTCTCCACTTGTGATTGGTATGCAAAGAATCTCTTTTATTTGGTTCAGCCAAAGTTTGTTGCTGTTCGCCCGTTCCTGAGTTGCAATTAGGCAGGCAATCAGGTTACTCGGAGCTGTGTGTAGATCTGGTTCAGTGAGCATGAGCACAGATGTAAAATTTTGTGTCCATTGACCACAGCAGCTCAGCCAGACGCTTGAGGTAGATATTAAATAAAATGGGAGACAGTATGGATACCTGTGGCACCCCACAGTCCAGTGCCCAAGGTAATAATGTGCTGTTGCCGAACAAATCTCATTATTGTCTATCTGACAAATATGATTTGAACCAAGTAAATACTGTTCCACTGATACCTGTTTCTGCCAGTCTTGTAAGCATGATATTATGATCACGGTGTCGAAGGCTGCCAAGAAATCGAGCAACACTAGTATCGAGGCAGATCTCCTGTCACGGTTTCTGTGCAGACCATACCCAGGTCTGAAGCTGGATTGACATGGGTCTAGCCAGTTACTTTCAATTAGTCAGTTGTTGACACAGACTGTCCGTTCTATAAGTTTTATACTTTGATGTGAAAGCCTATAGCAAAATTGCAGGAGAAAGTTTAAGATGGTCCCGATAGGTCTCGATTCTGAGCGTCTGACGTCAGAGAGAGTTTAAATAGCCGCCATGTTTGATGTGATTGCTGTCTTCCGCGATCCATCGGCGTACTGAACGGAATATAAGCTCCGGATAAAACAGGCGGTCTTCTCATTGTAATGTCTTCAGCTGATTATATGTCTCTGTGTTTTCTGGCAGAGTGCGGCCAACTGAACGGACTAAGAACGACCAGTGGTTCTGAGGCAGCAGTGGCGAAATGGAGGCCACCGTTGACCACGGTCGAACACGGAGCAGCATTGAAGGAAGACCTAGTTCTTAAAGCTAAGTACCAAGAGCAGCGTTACTGTGCTTGCAATTACTGTTCCTCGGCTGTATTTGTTACGATTAAGAGACGTGCTACTTTCAAGAGACTAGCAACTTACACTAGAAGGTTTTTTAGCCGTTGATGAAGCAGTCCTAGCCCCTTATTCCACCTAAATAGTGGGAAAGGTGCTTCTTGAGGCTTTTTTCCTCCCAGAAGAATGTCTTCCTGTTTTTCAGGCTTACACTAACTTGCCTCATATATTTTTACTTAAAGCGTTCTATAAGTTTTGCCAGGAAAGGAATGTAAAGAGCCTTAAGATTATATGGTATAATGTGTCATTTATTTAGTATTTGCTTCTCAGAACCTAATTAAATGTAATTAAAACCCTAATGAAAACTCTCCTCTTGTTGTCCTAATTAGAATAATTGACTATAAATGAAAAGTTGAGCTACGGGTGGGTAGGAGCTGGGGAGGGGGGTGGGAATGAAGACTGAACTAAGACTCTAGCAGGCACAGCAGAGCCATCTGTGAACGCTGTGGTGGAAAATTCAAGTTTTAAAACTATAGGGAAAAGGGTGTGGAGACTAGTTAATAAAGTTTGCTTTTCTTTTTTTATTATTCTAACTGTCTTTATCAATAACCTACAATTCCTCTTTTAAATCCAATCTAAGTTACCAAGCACAGAGCAAAATAATGTCACATACCAGAGAAATGTCCTTTTCTCTCAGAACTTCTCAGAAAGAAAGTTAAGTGGAACTTTTCCTCTCTATATAGTCTGGATTTTAAAGGGACTGCTTCAAACAGACCCTTTGAGGGTCTAGGTGGGGCTTAACTTCCATATAAGGGAAGTTTCTCACTTACATAGAAGCTAAGCCTCGCCCAGTGCATCCCAGGAAATATGATAAATATGATAAAGTAACATAGTAACATAGTAGATGACGGCAGAAAAAGACCTGCACGGTCCATCTAGTCTGCCCAACAAGATAAACTCATATGTGCTACTTCTTGTATATAACTTACCTTGATTTGTATCTGCCATTTTCAGGACACAGACCGTAGAAGTCTTGCCCAGAACTAGCCCCACCACCCAAACACCATCCTCACCTCCCAATCTCGGCTAAGCTTCTGAGGATCCATTCCTTCTGCACAGGATTCTTTTATGTTTATCCCACGCATACTTGAATTCTGTTACCGTTTTCATCTTCACCACCTCCCGCGGGAGGGCATTCCAAGCATCCATCACTCTCTCCGTGAAAAAATACTTCCTGACATATTTCTTGAGTCTGCCCCCTTCACTCTCATATCATGTCCTCGTGTTCTACCGCCCTCCCATCTCCAGAAAAGGTTTGTTTGCGGATTAATACCTTTCAAATATTTGAACGTCTGTATCATATCACTCCTGTTTCTCCTTTCCTCCAGGGTATACATGTTCAGGTCATCAAGTCTCTCCTCATACGTCTTGTAACGCAAATTCCATACCATTCTCGTAGCTTTTCTTTGCACCGATTCCATTTTTTTTACATCCTTAGCAAGATACGGCCTCCAGAACTGAACACAATACTCCAGGTGGGGCCTCACCAACGACTTATACAGGAGCATCAACACCTCTTTTCTTCTGCTGGTCACACCTCTCTCTATACAGCCTAGCAACCTTCTGGCTACGGCCACCGCCTTGTCACACTGTTTCGTCGCCTTCAGATCCTCAGATACTATCACCCCAAGATCCCTCTCCCCGTCTGTAACTATCAGACTCTCCCTGCCTAACACATACTTCTCCCATGGATTTCTATGCCCTAAGTGCATCACTTTGCATTTCTTCGCATTGAATTTTAATTGCCAAACCTTAGACCATTCTTCTAGTTTCCGCAGATCCTTTTTCACGTTTTCCATTCCCTCCCCGGTGTCCACTCTGTTACAAATCTTAGTATCATCCGCAAAAAGGCAAACTTTACCTTCTAACCCTTCGGCAATGTCACTCACAAATATATAGAACAGAATGGGCCCCAGCACCGATCCCTGAGGCACTCCACTACTCAGCTTTCCCTCCTCTGAGCGAACTCCATTTACCACCACCCTCTGGCGTCTGCCCGTCAACCAGTTCTTAATCCAGTTCACCACTTCGGGTTCTATCTTCAGCCTGTCTAGTTTATTCAAGAGCCTCCTGTGGGGAACCGTGTCAAAAGCTTTGCTGAAATCTAAGTAGATTACATCCATAGCACGTCCTTGATTCAATTCTCCAGTCACCCAGTCAAAGAATTCAATGAGATTCGTTTGACACGATTTCCCTTTGGTAAAACCATGTTGTTTCGGATCTTGCAACTTATTGGCTATAAAATTGGTCTATAAAATACTGAATGGAGTGGAATGGGTAGAAGTGAATTGCTTGGTAACTCTTTCCAAAACTATCAGGATAGGGGGCATGCAATGAAGCTACTAAGTAGTAAATTTAAAGCAAACTGGAGAAAATATTTCTTCACTCAACAAGTAATTAAACTCTGAAATTCGTTGCAAGAGAATGTGGTACAAGCCAGGGGCGTAGCCAGACAACAGATTTTGGGTGGGCCTAGGCAAGAAGTGGGTGGGCACCAAGTGTTCTCCCCCCCTCAACCCCCACCCAAAAAATATCTCAGCTGGTGAGAAAACGCTTCTTTCCATCTTGGCAGTAAGCATGCACTGAAAACTGAGCATGCGCAGGTGCCGTTATTGTGAAGAGTAGTGTTTTCGTTACCATCAGGGGGAAATCTTGAGCTGGCCGAGCATGGGATCCCCACCAGCTACCGCTAAATGTCTGCTACTGTTAGGCGGGCCTGAGCCCTAAGTGGGTGGGCCTCGACCCACCCAGGCCCACCTGTGGCTACACCACTGGTACAAGCAGTTAGCGTAGCAGGGTTTTCAAAAAGATTTGGATAATTTCCTAAAAGAAAAGTCCATAAGCCATTATTAAGATGGACTTGGGAAAATTCACTGCTTATTTCTAGCATAAGCAGCATAAAATATGTTTTACAGTTCTGGGATCTTGCCAGGTACGTGTGATCTGGATTGGCCACTGTTAGAAGCAGGAAACCGGGCTTGATAAACCTTCAGTCTGTCCCAGTATGGCAACGCTTATGTTTGTGCAGCGCTGCGTACGCCTTGTAGCGCTATAGAAATGCTAAACAGTAGTAGTTGTAGTAGTTCTTATGCCTTCTCCAGTTATTCGGTGTTGGCCATTATCTGGATAGTGGTACTGAATAAAAATATTTTTTTACGACTGCAGCTGGCATTTTAACAAAAACGCTGACTGCAGCAGCTGAATATTAGGCCATAGCTGTTTCATATGATTAAAAGAGGGGAAGGTTAGAACTGCTTGGTGCTCGTAACAACACTTTAAAAACTCACAACGTCAGGTTTATTAATTTATGATCGCTGTAAATCCTCTGTCTATTGAAATTTAGCAAGGCCTGGCAAAAAAATAACTTTATCCAAAATATCCTGTCCTCAAGTCAAGGACAAGAATGTAATGCAAGAGAGCATGTGCCTTACAGGAGAAAATAAAATCATTCAGACTTGCTGAAATCCCACAGGAACTGAGTCAGCCAACAAATCTAACGCAGGAAAACTTCAGGCTAAGACAGGGCTGGAATCATTAGCCCTCTATTGACATGGAAGTTAATCAATATTGTGATTTTTCCCAGTGCACATCAGTTCACCAGATTTGTTTAATGGAATCTTCTACTGTATATTTACTCTGTCCATATTAATTACCCAATAGAAAAAGTGGCCTTGTACGCCAGGGAACAATTCTCTATAGATTGCCTACGTTTAGAAACCAGGATGATAGATAAGGCATAAGCAGGGGATGTATTGAGTAGTGCTTTGGGATTCGGGGGGGGGGGGGGGGGGGGGAGAGGCCGAAATAGGGGATAGGGTGGGTAGGGGGTAGAGGGAGTTGAGGGAGAGGGACAGGAGAAGGAGTGTTTTTGGTTGAGGTTTTGGTTCGGAATGTTACTTTTGAAAGATGTTGTTCTAATTACCTGGGAATGGTAATAGACATTGAAGAGGGGTGAGGAGGACTAGGGACATTTAGTACTGGGGAAAGAGGTTCATGCTTCTCCTTGGACTATAAATAATAAAGCCTATATATAGATGAGCTCTCTACCAGTTCAGTATTCAGATAAAGAGCCTACTAACTTTCTGAGACCAGCCATTTATAAAGCCTTGCGGCAGGGGGCCAGGTTCTTTGGTGAATGTGGCATAGTAGTGGAAGGAGTGGAGGAGTGGCCTAGTGGTTAGAGTGGTGGACTTTGGTCTTGGGGAACTGGGTTCGATTCCCACTGCAGGCAGCTCCTTGTGACTCTGGGTAAGTCACTTAACCCTCCATTTCCCCAGGTACAAATAAGTACCTGTATACAAAATGTAAGCCGCATTGAGCCTGCCATAAGTGGGAAAGTGCGGGATATAAATGTAACAAAAAATAAAATAATTAAATGAAACAGCTTGCTGATTTGTGGGGATCGGACAGTGTGTAGCTAAAGTAATAAAGTTTTAATGTTTAGGGAGGCTATAAGAGCAGAGACCTCCTGGGACATAGTTGAAGGGGTCGGGGGTAAGGAAGGGATTTTTGAGGAAAAAGAGGACTGATAGTTCATGTAAAGTTTTTCGATAGGCGTGTAAACTTTGGAATGATGGGTGAACCATAGATGAAATACAGTAAACAATTTTCCTTTTTTTTTTTTTTAATTCAATGTTCAATATTCTAGTAAAGATGGGGTTGAGGTGGGAAGGGTTGGGGGGGGGGGTAGGGAGTCAGTAAATGGGGAGAAATTTGAATGAAACATAATTCAAATGTGTTCCATTGAAGCATGTTATGACAGTCTATTTATTGTACGGTTAAAATTTTTGGAAATGTATCACATGCTGATTACCAATAGAAATTGTTGAAAAGTACAAACCAGGATGATGCTCACTAAGCACGAATTTTATAACGGCAGTTGTGCACGCAACTATTAATATATGCACCTAAATTTACTCACAAGCACTTATGCTAGATAAGATAACTCCAGACAGCCCAGAATACGGCAGCCAGACTAATATTCGGCACATCAAAATACGAAAGCGCGAAACCCCTACGAGAAAAACTACACTGGCTCCCACTAAAAGAACGCATCACATTCAAACTCTGCACCCTAGTCCATAAAATCATCCATGGTAACGCCCCAGCCTACATGTCAGACCTAATAGAACTACCACCCAGGAACGCAAAAAAATCTTCTCGCACATTCCTTAATCTTCATCCTCCCAAGTGTAAGGGTCTGAAATACAAATCAATGCATGCATCTACCTTTTCCTATACGAGCATGCAGCTCTGGAACGCGCTGCCACGTAACCTGAAAACGGTCTATGAATTGACCAATTTCCGCAAACTATTGAAAACCTATCTCTTCGACAAGATATATCACAAAGATCAACATGTGTAACTGTATAATCTTTAAAACTTCCAGAACTGTCTTATAATGTCTTTTGCTTTAACACCATCATGTATTTCACCACCATATAACACAAAACCCTCTGTAAACCAAATGTATATTCACTTCTATTTCCAGTATCCATGATGAATTGTAAGCCACATTGAGCCTGCAAAGAGGTGGGATAATGTGGGATACAAATGCAATAAATAAATAAATAAATAAATACATAAGTAATGCCACACTAGGAAAAGACCAAGGGTCCATCGAGCCCAGCATCCTGTCCACGACAGCGGCCAATCCAGACCAAGGGCACCTGGAAAGCTTCCCAAACGTACAAACATTCTATACATGTTATTCCCAGAATTGTGGATTTTTCCCAAGTCCATTTAGTAGTGGTTTATGGACTTGTCCCTTAGGAAACCGTCTAACCCCTTTTTAAACTCTGCCAAGCTAACCGCCTTCACCATGTTCTCCGGCAACGAATTCCAGAGTTTAATTACGCGTTGGGTGAAGAAACATTTTCTCCAATTTGTTTAATATTTACTACACTGTAGTTTCATCGCATGCCCCCTAGTCCTAGTATTTTTGGAAAGCGTGAACAGACGCTTCACATCCACCTGTTCCACTCTACTCAATATTTTATATACCTCTATCATGTCTCCCCTCAGCCATCTCTTTTCCAAGCTGAAAAGCCCTAGCCTCCTTAGTCTTTCTTCATAGGGAAGTCGTCCCATCCCCGCTATCATTTTAGTCGCCCTTCGCTGCACCTTTTCCAATTCTACTATATCTTTCTTGAGATGCGGCGACCAGATCATTCATTCATTTTAGTATTTATATACTGCTTAGACCTAAGTGGTTTACAGTTTCATTTTACAGGTACTGGGTCTGTCCCTAGTGGGCTCGCAGTCTAAGTGGTACATTCTACTACTGTTGTACCTGGGGCATTGGAGGGTTAAGTGACTTGCCTAAAATTAGTCACATGCAGTTATGCCAAGTACAACGGTATAAATCCCGACGCCTAAATTAGGCACGGACAGGATGTATTATATAACAGTGCGCATAGATTTGAGAAACACCCACAACCCAACCGTTCCATGCCCCCTTTTCAACTATACAACCTAGAATTTATGCGCATCATGTTGCAGAACGCTTAAACAATTGTGCATGTAAATTCTAATTAATGTCAATTAGTGTCAATGTAGCATGATAAGAGTTTAATTGTCAGAGTTATTGATTTTGCTGGATCAAATACAAATGTGTATATATAAAATAAATACAGCCGCAAAGACTTATTGGGACAGAATCAGATAAACTGGTCTGGCTTTCATCTCCCCCCCTTCCCCCCTGGAAACTACTGATAACAAAAACTAGCTGGGTGGATACCTAAGCCCATCAACACATCTCCAAAGAACAAAACTCTGAAAATGGACAGCAATCACAGAGACTACAGTTAACCAAAGACAGTGAAACTCCACCTATTCTCAGACAATGACTCACTGAAAAGCCCATCTACCTATCTAATCAGATAAAAGAAGCCCACTTACTCTCAGACAATGGATGTGTATATCACAGCAGATGTCCAGACAGAAAGTCTTACGATGTCATTAAACATGTGACCAGTTACCATGCCCCATCTCTAAACCAGATGAAGCCAGTTCTCAGACACCCCACCTGACTTCAGCCTAGGGTCCAGCAAGAAAATATAAAAAGCCTGGAATATGCCCAGCTCTCGCTCTTGGGATCTGCCTCCTGCCTCTCTGCTGGACTTCACACACACCCTGATAAGACTTTCTCCAGGCTCCAACTACAATTCTGCAACAAAAGACTCCTGTTTCAGCAAGGATCTCCATCACTCCACCCAGCAGCCTCTATCGAAGTGAGTTACCATTTTCCAACATAATTTATAATTCAGACTTGATATCTTGAAAAGCATATTTCCATTGTGAAAGATTCTGAAAAACTGCCTCTCTCTTGTAACATTATTACATTACCTGTATTGTAAATAAACATTTTAAAGTTAAATATATGGTCCTTATGTTCTGAGCACGTCTTTAAACCTTGCAGTGCAGGTTAATGTAATTCAACAAATATGGTATTTAATTCCCCCTTTTCTTACATATTCTTATTCTTATCATATTACTTTATATGTAATTGGTGGAGAATAGAATATATATTATCTAACATCAACAATTGCTTTTTAAGTGGCAATCATTGGCACTGATTGGCTTCTTAACTAAATAAGTTGCATGAGTAAATCCAGAATATGACCAGAATTGTGCGCAGAACTTAAGTCACGCGATGTAGAATCCGGGGAAAGTGTCTTCATGTCTTGCAATACAGAGGCCTAATTACCATATTGGCCATTCTGTATTTCTTTTTCTATTTTTTATCCTATTTGAAAAACTGTCCCTTTCTTTTTGAACTTTATGTGCAAAATATCAACATTTGTGATTCTTTCTTTCTGCTGAGTATTGTGTTTCCTTTCATTGTTTAGTAGTTGGCTTATCATTATAATTTCTTGCTCACGTTTTTTTGCTTGTTTAATTGTTATTTCAAAACTTAAAACAAAAATGAAAATTAAAAAAAAAAAAGAAGATAGATGAGAGAAGGGAACAGAGTAACTGAAAGGGATAGTAACCTCACCAGCTACGAATGGCTCCAAATAATCCCAGAACACTGCAATGCTCCATATGACAGTATCTGTAAATAGCGTATAGACTTACAAAGTTACTTGGATGGGCATTTTCGTCCATCTTTCATTTCAAAAATACCAAGGATGTCCTGTGATTTGGACGTCCTTGTTTTTAGTCCATTTTCGAACAAAAAATGTCCAAATGCAAGATAGCCAAAACAGAGGAGGAGTGGCTTAATGGTTAGTGCAGCGTGCTTTGATCTTGGCAACATGGGCTCAATTCCCACTGCTACTCTTTGAGGCTTTGGGCAAGCCAAATACAGAAAGGGCATTTTTGGATATGACATCTAAGTCAGAACAAGAAAGACTTTTTGTACAAAATGACCTATCTTTTCCTTTTGAAAGTGCTGTTTAGAAAAATGTTTTGTGATTTGGGGGAGTAAGGGGAGGTGATCCTCGAGTCCCTCCAGTGGTCATCTGTTCATTTGGGGCAACTCTTGTGTGGAGTAGAGGAATAGCCTAGTGGGTAGTGCAGCAGGCTTTCATCCTGGGCAAGTGGGTTCAGTTCCCACTGCAGCTGTTCATTATAAAAACAGGTCTAGCTCAAAACATCTTAAGTTTTTTAGTCTTGGACGTCTTTGTTTTGTTCCATTATTGCTGAAAGACGTCCATGTCTTAGGAACCCCCAAGGTAGTGGGGGTATGGGCCTGGGTCCACCTGTCTGAAGTGCACTGCACCTACTACTAAACTACCCCAGGGACCTGCATGCTGCTGTCATGGACATCTGAGGCTGGCAAGTAATGTTCTTCAACATACTTTTTTGGGGTGGGAGGATTAGTGACCACTGGGGGAGTAAGGGGAGGCCATCCCTGATTCCCTCCAGTGGAGCACCTTTTTGTGCCTTATTTGTAAGAAATACAGGTCTAGCTCAAAACGTCTATGTTTTAGTGCTGGACATTTTTGCTTTGTTCCATTATGGCTGAAAGACGTCCAAGTCTTATGAACACCCAAGTCCCGCCTTGAACACGCTCCCTTGAAATTTGGATGTCCTTCTGACGGGCTGCAGTTGGAGACGTCCAAAATCAGGTTTCGATTATACCGATTTGGACGTCCCTGGGAGATGGACGTCCTTGTTCCGATTTATGTCGAAAGATGGACGTCCATCTCTTTTGAAAATGAGCCTGATAGTGACATATGTAACTTTATAAGTCTTTGAAAATGAGCCTCAGTATCATTTAACTCATCTCAGCTCTGGTGGAAGGGAATTCCAGTAATATGGTCCTAGAGAGTGGCGTACCAAGGGAGGGGTGGTGGTGGGGGCGGTCCGCCCCGGGTACACGCCGCTGGGGGGTGCCGCGGCGCGCGCCTGCTGCGAGAGTTCACTAACTTCTCTCGTTTGCTGCAGCTCCCTCTGCCCCGGAACAGGTTACTTCCTGTTCCGGGGCAGAGGGAGCTGCAGCGAACGAGCAAAGTTACTCGCAGCAGGCGCACGCTGCGGCACCCCCACCCCCAACGGCATGCACCCGGGGGGGTCTCTTTTGTGGAGGGGGTCTTTCGCCGGGGGGGTCCGCGCTGCATCGGGGGGGGGGGGGCGCCGCCCCGGGTGTCCGCCCCCCTAGGAACGCCACTGGTCCTAGATACAAGAAAATAGGACTGTCCAGTATACTCAAAATGATGGGTAAAGGAAGATGGAAGAACTAACTGATCTATACAGAGCAAGGCTTCTCAACCCAGTCTTTGGAACACACCCATGACAGATGGATAGATGAATAGATAGATAGGCAGTGAATGTAAATTTATCTCATGCTTATTCATTATGAATATATTGAAAAACAGACTGGCTTGGGGTGTCCCCAAAACTGGGTTGAGAATCCCTGATAGAGTGATCATGTAGTGTGTAAAGCAGTGATGGGGTGAGCATATTAGATAAATATAATTGTGAGGGAGTAAGTGATACAGCATTGATACAAAAAAGGCAAAAAGATAATATGAAGAGAAAACTGCCGCAGAGGCTAAAACTCACAGTAACAACTTTTTCAGGTACATCAGACGCAAAATGCCTGTGAGGGGATCAGTTGAACCGTTAGATCATGAAGGAGCAAAAGGGGCACTCAGGGAGGACAAGGCCATAGCACAGAGACTGAATGAATTCTTTGCTTCGGTCTTTACAGAAGAAGATGTAAGATGTAAGAGGTCTGCCTGTACTGGAAATGGTTTTCAAAGGTGACGATGCGGAGGAACTGAAAGAAATCTTGGTGAACCTGGAAGATGTACTGAGCCAAATCGACAAATGAAAGAGCACTAAATCACCTGGACCAGATGGCATGCATCCAAGGGTACTGAATTCTTGTGACTGATATTCTATCTCCGGTATACTCAAAATGATGGGTAAAGGTAGATGGAAGAACTAACTGATCCATACAGAGCAAGGGGACAAACTCACCAGGTCAGGATAGATAGATAGATAGATAGATAGATAGATAGATAGATAGATAGATAGATAGATAGATAGATAGATAGAAATACAATGGAGACAGTGAATGCAAATTTATCTCATACTTATTCATTATGGATATATATTGAAAAACAGACTGGCTTGGTGTGTCCTCAAAATGGGTTGAGAATCCCTGATATAGAATGATCATAAGAGATAGAATATCAGTCATAAGAGTACAGAAGGGAAAACAATTTCTCACTTTGGCAGAGAAGTACATTCTTCACATCTGAGAAGAGGTGGTTTACAAATATGAAAATATATAAGAAGCTGCGATAAGACAGGGAGGAGAATCTTCCCCTGAGATGTGAAGAGAGGGGACAGGTTTAAGTGAATGGCAAAGACACCCATAAATGAGATTCAGCAATTCAAAAAGAACTGCTATCATCAAGATTAGTAACATATAGTAACATAGTAGATGACGGCAGAAAAAGACCTGCGCGGTCCATCCAGTCTGCCCAACAAGATAAACTCACATGTGCTACTTTTTGTGTATACCTTACCTTGATTTGTACCTGTCCTTTTCCGGGCACAGACCGTATAAGTCTGCCCAGCACTGTCCCCGCCTCCCAACCACCAGCCCCGCCTCCCACCACCGGTTCTGGCACAGACCGTACAAGTCTGCCCAGCACTATCCCAGCCTCCCAACCACCAGTTCCGCTTCCCACCACCGGCTCTGGCACAGACCGTATAAGTCTGCCTAGCACTATCCCCGCCTCCCAACCACCAGCCCCACCTCCCACCACCGGTTCTGGCACAGACCGTACAAGTCTGCCCAGCACTATCCCCGCCTCCCAACCACCAGCCCCGCCTCCCAACCACCGGATCTGGCACAGACCATACAAGTCTGCCCAGCACTATCCCCGCCTCCCAACCACCAGTCCCGCTTCCCACCACCGGCTCTGGCACAGACCGTATAAGTCTTCCCAGCACTATCCTCACCTCCCAACCACCAGCCCTGCCTCCCAACCACCAGTCCCGCTTCCCACCACCGGCTCTGGCACAGACCGTATAAGTCTTCCCAGCACTATCCCCGCCTCCCTACCACCAGCCCTGCAAATATTTGTCAGAGAGCAAATATTTGTCAGAGAGAGAGATTTGTAATGCCAGTACTACTCTGTTGGCTTAAGAAAGGACTTAGCATTGTCACACTGATGCTCATAGGACACTGTTAACTTTTTGGACCCAGACCAGGAGGATAAGCTGACCTGGCTGAGAGCAATGGCATTAGCTGGAGCAACATTGGTTCTAATCAGAAACAAGTTATGCAGTGAATCACGGTTGTCAGGTAAGCAATGAAAATTTCTATTAGTTTTAGCTGGTTGCCTGCAGCCTCTAATAACAATGGCATTAGATTCTCCTTACATTTAAAGTGCAATTACACAACTTTAAAATGCCACTGCTTTACCACAAATACAGCTATAATTATTTTAAACTGCTTTGTAATATCCCAGGACAAGCTGAGAAATGACTGTGATGTACCCAGGTTCATTCAGGAAAGTAAGTAGCCTTATGATAGTTTCTCTTTTATTAAAAATATCCCTTTTTACACACACACACACACACATATATATATATATATATATATATATATATATATGTGTGTGTGTGTGTGTGTGTGTGTGTGTGTGTGTTTGTGTGTGTGTGTGTATATATATGTATATATATATATATGTATGTATAAATATGTATGTATGTGTGTGCATATATATATGTATGTGTGTGTGTGTGTGTGTGTGTATGTATATATATATGTGTGTGTGTGTGTGTGTATGTGTGTGTGAATGTGTATATACAGTATATACAGTGCAATCTGCTTAAGTGCAATGGTCTGAGACCAAAGAAATGCATGCAGTTAACCAGAGTGTGCACTTAACCGTTATGACCCAAAGAAGCTTGACATCTGATAAACATATGTACAGTACTGTTTATTATGATACGTACAGTATACAGTCTCAGTTAACTGACATTAGGCTGGCTTGAAGTAATCAGTTATAGTCCTCTGTACACTCTTGGGTCTGTGAGTTCCATAGACTTCGTCTGCCAGACGGTAAAAACTGTCATAGCACTGACATCCAGTGGCCTCCAGATAGGCCCACATGGTATTGAGACTCTCCAGCGCTCTTGCAAAAGTGACAGGAGGAGGTTGTTGAATTTCATCAGCATGTGCCTCGCTGCTCATTTCGTCATCTGTTCCATCATCAGCCGTTGTTGCCTGCATGTAGGAGCATATCTCAACATGAGTGCTGTCTTCAGCTGTTTGTAGATCGTAATCAACAGCTACGTGGTGATGGAACTCCTCTAATAACCAACAGGTGACTTGGCTTGGCCGGACTGGAACCAAATGCTGGAACGAGCTTGGCTGGACTGGAACTGGAATCAGGATATTCGCACAAGGCAGACACAAGCAGGGTAGGTCAGAAGCTAAGGACAAACAGGGTGGTACAACCAGGAAGGGAACTAAGCTGAAGACAGACAGAGCAGAGACACGCAGTAAGGAGCTGAAGCTTGGCAGGGCAGATACAGCAGTAAGGAACAGAAGCTAAAGACACACAGGACAGACACAGCAGTAAGGAAGCTAGAACAGAAGACAAACAGGGCAGCTACAAACAATAGAGAACTGAAGCTAAAGACACACAAGAAAAGAACTAGCAGAGCTAGAGCTGCAACAAGCACTCACAGAAGAAAGCACATCTGAAGACCTCTGTTGCAAAGGCCCTGAATAAAAGTGCACCACTTCCTTATAACAGGACAGAGACAGGAAATACACAGAACCCAAAGTGAGGCTTGAAACACAGAGGAAGTGGAAACCCTACAGGACAGAAACAGGAAATACACACTGAACACCGAAGTGAGGCTTGGCAGCAGCAACACCGGGGCAAGTCTGGAGTGCTGGAACATCAGGACCGGAATGGAACCTGGAAGATGTCTGGGAAACAGGAAAAGACAGTCCACAGCAACCACAGGACCCGGTCACCCGGGGGGCAAGGTGAGTGTAGGCATGGAATACAGTCACAATCGTGACATTTAGACATGACTAGGGCCCATGAAAAAATCCTTACTCATTGGCCTTCAATCTCCAGCATTTCAGTCGTAAATTTCCAGCATTGGGATGGGCCACTCTTGGCATCTCTGACAATAGGATGGAGGGAGGAAAGAGATGCCACATCAACGGCGGAGGAAAGAAGAATAGAAAAGAGAGAGAGTAATGTTGGACCATGTTGGTGGGGAGAGAAAGGAAGATAGATGGACCCACGGGGGGGGGGGGGGCAGGAGGGAAGAGAGGTGGGTCAGGAAGATTCTAAGGGATAGAGGGAAAGGGACAGGGAGATGTCAGAAAATGAGACTGGGGTGGGCTACAAGAGTGGAGAGAGGGAAAGGAGGTTCTGGAAATGCTGAAACCATGTGGGAGAGGTCATAATAGGAATAGCAAGATAAGTGAGAGGAGAATAGTGAGTACAGAGGTAGAAATGTGGTAATGGGGAATAGATTGAAGGAAATATGAGGCTGGGAAACGAGTGAGATGGGAAACGAGAGAGCTAGGAACTGAGAAGAGTAGCTGAACATTAAAAAGATGGAGAAGGGTGTGAGAGAGGATGAAATTTGAGTAGAGAGAGGCAGAAAAAAAAGGAGAAAATGGCTAAAAGGGAAAAATCAATATGTTAGAGACAGGTATAGTGAGGAAATGGAACAAGAAAGAAGAGAGGAGAAAAGGAAAATGGACAGCAGATGCTGGAAGAGAATAACAGAAGACAGACAAGAATGCAGAAAAGATAAAATGAGACCAAGATGATGGAAAAGCAAAATGTTCAGACGACGAAGGTAGAAAGAAGTGTTTATTTTGAATTTATTAACTGGAATATGTTAACTTTGGGATATGTGCATCATAGATAGTTTTTGTATTGTATTCTGTGGCATAGCTAGATGAAAAATTTGAGGGGAGCAGAGGGAACTTGAGCCCAAAATGGGTAGGCCCCAAATTTTCTCCCCGCCTGAATTCAAAATATAAATACTTGATCTGGCGGGGATCCCCAAACCCCGCCAACTAAAAGCTTCCTCCAGCAGCCAGAAATCTCCAGGCTCTGCAGCTGGTAGCAGTAACCCTGAGTTGCCAATGCCATGCCCCCCTATCACCTCCACCACCACCATTACCACACGTGTTTGGTTTTCATCCATGTGTGAAAGCTGAACAGGCACGGAGGAGGTGGTAGCAGCTTTAAAATTCTGCTGCTGGCTGCAGAGCATGTAGAGTTCTGGTCGCTGGGCATGGGGTGGGGGAGGAGATGGTTATCAGCTGGTGAGGTTTGGGAATCTCCACCAGCCATTTGTTTAGAATTTAATATAATTTTCATTTTCCAAATTGGCTCTGAACTATTACAGAGGACTATAGGTTATTGTCCTTCTCATTTGACCTATTTAAACCTTGTAAAGGTCACGTGAGGAGGCCTCATAGAAATATATAGTTTTTACATCTTTCTTTTCTGATATTGGCTTTTCTCTACCTCTCTAAATCTCATATTAAAAGCTGTATTTTCCTGGAGCAGTCTCTGACCACAATGTTTCCTCAGACTCTGCTGACTTCCTGTGCTAGCAGTGCTGGAATGCAATCTTCTCTACAGGGAAAAAAAAAAGTTTGTTTTCTACTTGTAGTTTGTGATTTTATATATTAAGTAGAGAGGTGTGGTAGCCGTGTTAGTCCACTCTTAAAGGTTATCAATAGAAATCAAACAAAATAAAATATGGAAAAGAAAATAAGATGATACCTTTTTTATTGGACATAACTTAATGCATTTCTTGATTAGCTTTCGAAGGTTGCCCTTCTTCCTCAGATCGGAATATTGAAACTACGCTCCACCTACTGGTGCCCCAAAGAGCTACTCACATCTATGTTTCTCTGTCTAGTGTTATTGCTGATTATTTTAATGTTGAACATACTGAGTTTGGGAAGGTTCAGGCAGTACACTGAATCTTGATCATTATTATCCACAAGAAATATGTGGTTTCAATTTAATGATCCTGTGCTGAGATTTGACTATCAACCATTACTTGTATATCAGCTCTATTTATTAAGTCCTGTAGGTTGACTGAAGACTGCTAATCCAATTCCTGATCTACTGCCTCCATTCCAGTGTGGTACTTCTGCTACAACCGACCCCTGGCAAGAGAAAGCAGCGCCAACTTCTCCAATGAGAATTTTCTTTTGTCCAAATGATGTCATTAATTTAGACCTTCTTGGTTATGCTCTTAAATATTCTATTGTATTAAATATTTTTGCAGGCTGCTCATCTTTTCCAGAACCTACATGGCACTTTACGTATGAGCTCTCTATTACAACAGACAGCGACTGTGATTCCAGAAGATACTTCCATCACCTGGACTAGTTATGAGTTTTACATTTCTGCACATTAGTCTTCTACTTTGACTATGACTATTTCCTAAGCCACCCTTCTTTCTGAATCATCTAACTTGTAAGTCCTGCTGGCCTCCTGCAGCTGAGGGCCCAACCCTTGGTGAATGGTAATCATCGCAGGTGAAGATTCCATACCTACTGGCGATAGATTGCAACGCATTGCCCGTGCCTTTTGACTATTTTTGTGCACAATATTCCTGACCCTCCATACATCAATAACTTGAACAATCAACATCATCTCTAAATTTTAATTTTTATTGTGGGGTTTTTTTTTGTACCCTTTTCTTTTGTTCCATATACTTAACTATTGTTATTTGATCATCTCTTAGTAGTAATTACCAATCTGTCTTGCACATTATGCAAGCCAGAAGTGGGGATACATTCTGCAAATCCCAATTCCTAGTATTAAGACTGTCACTTCTACTGATTCCTTGCCCAAGTCGCTGGGAAAATCCAGCCCTGTTAGATCTTCCAGATCTTCGTCCAGATTCTTCAGTGCTTCCACCGCCTCAACCATGATCGATGAAAGAGAATTCAGAACCAACTGATACTTAATTAGAGATTTACTGTTGCTGTTTATGGACATTATAGACTCATATTTTGTTTTATTTCCAGTTTAGCAATAATCCTGATTGAAAAGTTCAATTTTATTTTGTTTTTTTGTTATTCCCTTTCTAGCTAATGACACACTCTCTATTATGAATGGACAGTCAGAATTGGACTATAATTGTCTTTATTTTCTCTTGTTGTATTGGTTTTGAAACTCTTTTCTGCCATTTCTGTTTATGTAATTTGAATTGAAGTTGATATTGCTCAGATACAAGGGTAACATCAAACCCTAATACTGGCTAAGATATCATAATGTAGGTGTAAACCCTGTTAGTATCAACCAGTTATGCATTTGTTTAACTTTGGTGTAGGCTTACTTAAGCTGCATGTCTTTCTGTAGGTTTGACTAAGCTCCAAGTGGGGTAACGGATATATAAAATGCTTCCCATACTTCCAGGTCATTATGCATATGTCAAGATCCATGCATGACCTTTGTTAATATAAATTTTCCTAGGATTGACCATTTTTGCTGTATGAGGCAACCTCATACTTGCTATCCACTTTTTAGTGCTCATGATTGGATGCCAATGATGAGTAATAGTAAGGTCCAGGAATTCTGACCTAAGGATTCTGAATACCTACAACCTAAAACAGCCTGCAATCAGAGTACTAACCATATATTTGTTGAGCCCATAACAATGCTTAATCAAAACCACTATTCCTTCCCAGGACCACTGAGACAGATACATTAGATTATCTCCCCATGCACTATGCTACAGATACAATAAAAGCCATAGAAAGACCTGAAAGTATTTATTAGCATGATCCACCTGAAATTGCTATTACCCACATACCTATACTTCATGAGAGTTTGTAGATGAACTCATGGATTTGTCCCATTCATAAAACCTTTCTCACTACAGGTTTGAGTAAGTCTCAAGAGAGATGACATCAGGATTAAGGCCCAAGGGGTTGGGTAATATAAAGGGAATTCCATATGCCCAATAATATACCACCTGAGAATGAAGTTTCCTGTCTTGCATAATATCTGCTAGCAATTCATAAGAGCAAAACTCGTCCTCTCGTTTGATAGTTTGGCACCTTCTGGAATAGATAGTGACAAACTAGTTTTGTGTCACCCCCAGCTGCTGGGGTGACAAGTGGGGAATGTATAATTATAGTACAGCAAGAGGCCCTCACTGGATGCCCACCGGAAGGGTGGAAGGCCAGATTTTAGGACTCAGGCTGTAAAAATACCAGCTAGGTTTAAAAAATCTATGACTGGCTGAGCAAGGACTTGCTTTTCCAGCAAGTTAATATGTGTCCCAGCTTGGGATCCATCCACTGGAATAGTGGTGGGTCAATTTACATACCTTAAACAGCTTAAACTGCTAAAAGGCACTGACTAGGCCTAAAAATCTGATGGCCTTGTTGCTGAGCACCTGCAGAAGCAGGGCTGCTTGATAAGCCTTATTAGAATTTAGTGTGACATTCAAAAGCAGTACAAAAGCCAAAAACAAAGAATTAATGGCTAAAATCCTAAAAAGTTTGGTTCAGAACATGGAGGCTGATACAGGTAAAATGGCAGCCAGAGTCACAAGATATGGAACTGATCTCTTCATCTTAGAAGAGATGGTTGCACAAGATTAGGAACAGTCCATATTAGGAGTTGACCATATTAGGGGTTATTTGCAAGACAGGAAAAAGATTAAGAAACAGGTGGACACCTGACCTGTGGTTAAGATAAAAAAAATCCCTCTCCATAGACTTGTATGGGGACCAAATACTATATAAGAACTGTGCATCAGAGCTATCGTTGGAGTCCCTCCCCAACTTGCCTCGGACAACGGCGAAGCTCTGGCCGGTTGAACCCAGAATCTGTCTGATGTCTGTACCAACTTGAAGTCCTGATTTGGGTGAGAATAAAAGACTATTTCTTTCACTAACCTGCTCCAGTCTCTGTTTCAATCTCTTCTCTATAAACTGTTTCACAAACACACAAGTAAAATTCTATCTCACTATTCTCTAGTCTCTGTGTTAATTTCTCTGTTTCATTTCACACCTTATATCACATAAATAGACTATCTTTTAAACTCTAGTACATCATGTGGGAGAATAGATGCCCTAGGATGTCCTTGGAAATTAGGAGCCAGAAAACAGAGGTCATATTTAGGAGACTTATTATGAGCCTTCTGAAACCCTCTCTCCACCTCCGTGGGCAAGGGTCCTGCGGGGTCTAGAGAAGGGTAATTAAAAACATTAATTTTGGGGGTGCCTAAACCTCCCTGCCCTTTCGTGGTTATGCCACTGATTGTGTTCAGTACAAAATGAAGTGCATTTCTGTTTTTATTTCTTCAGTGTTGCAGTTCAACTTCTTGGGGTTCCCAGTTCAGTTTTGGTGCTCATATTTCTAATTGGTGATCCCTTGTTCTGTATTTGGTGAAGGCCTGTCTGTGTTTTGTGTGTGAAGAAGAGGGGCATTTTTGAAAGAAACGTCTAAATCAGTTTTACAAAGGCGTCCAAATTCCGAACCGGGAAGAAGGTCATTTTTTAAAAAGATGGACGTCCATCTTTTGTGTTCGAAAATACCATGGACGTCCTGTGACTTGGGCGTTTTGCAATTTGGAGTCTTTGATTTTTGGCCATTTTCGAAAAAAAAAAAAATGTCCAAGTGTAAAATGTCCAAAATCAAGCCACTGGGACGTAGGAGGAGCCAGCATTTTTAGTAGAATGGTCCCCCTGACATCCCAGGACAGCAGTAGGGCACCCTAGGGGGCACTGCAGTGGACTTCATAAAATGCTCCCAGGTACACATCTCACCATTGCTCCCTTACCTTGTGTGCTGAGCCCCCCAACCCCCCCCAAACCCACTACCCCCAACTGTATACCACTACCATAGCCCTTACGGGTGAAGGGGCACCTATATGTGGGTACAGTGGGTTTCTGGTGAGTTTTGGAGGGCTCACAGTTTCCTCCATAAGTGTAACAGGTAGTGGGGGTATGGGCCTGGGTCCACCTGTCTGACGTGCACTGCACCTACTATTAAACTACCCCAGGATCCTGCATGCTGCTGTCATGGACCTGAGTATGACATCTGAGGCTGGTATAGAGGCTGGCAAGTAATGTTCTTCAACACACGTTTTGGGGGTGGGGGAGTTAGTGACCACTGGGGGAGTAAGGGGAGGTCATCCCTGATTCCCTCCAGTGGTCATCTGGTCATTTGGGGCACCTTTTTGTGCCTTATTCATAAGAAAAACAGGTCTACATTTTAGTACTGGACATTTTTGCTTTGTTCCATTATGGCTGAAAGACGTCCAAGTCTTAGGAACACCCAAGTCCCGCCTTGAACACGACCCTGGCATGCCCTCTTGAAGTTTGGGGTGGAGGAGTAGCCTAGTGGTTAGTGCATTGGACTTTGATCCTGGGGAACGGAGTTCAATTCCCACTGCAGCTCCTTGTGACTCTGGGCAAGTCACTTAACCTTCTGTTGCCCCTGGTACAAAATAAGTACCTGAATATATGTAAACCGCTTTGAATGTAGTTGCAAAAACTCAGAAAGGTGGTATTTCCCTTTCCCTGTTTGAGATTCTACATGGAATGTTGCTACTATTTGAGATTCTGTTGCTACTATTAGAGATTCTAGATGGAATGTTGCTACTATTTGAGATTCTGTTACTACTATTAGTGATTCTACATGGAATGTTGCTACTATTGAGATTCTTTTGCTATTATTTGAGATTCTACATGGAATGTTAATGTTGCTATTCCACTAACAACATTCCATGTAGAAGCCTGCCCTTGCAGATCAGCAACGTGGCCGTGCAGGCTTCTGTTTCTGTGAGTCTGACGTATGTCAGACTCACAGAAACAGAAGCCTGCGCGGCCGCATTAGTGATCTGCAAGGGCAGGCTTCTAGATGGAATGTTGCTAGTGGAGGAATAGCCTAGTGGTTAGTGCAGTGGACTTTGATCCTGGGGAACTGAGTTCAATTCCCACTGCAGCTCCTTGTGACTCTGGGCAAGTCACTTAACCCTCCATTGCCCCTGGTACAAAATAAGTACCTGAATATATGTAAACCGCTTTGAATGTAGTTGCAAAAACCTCAAAAAGGCAGTATATCAAGTCCCATTTCCCTTTCTGACAGACGTTGGAGAAAGACTTTCAAAATGAGGTTTTGATTATACCGATTTGGATGTTTCTGTGAGATAAACGTCCAAATGCCGACTTAATTCACTGGAAGTCATTTAAAGTTGTTTTAGGTGTGGTAGTAGATGGTGAGTGGGGAGATCAGGAAAGGGAGCAAGGAGGAGACGTTATTGGGGAACCCTTCCTTAATTTCTGCCTTGGGTCCCAGCGTGTCTAACACCGGCCCTGCCTCTTTCATATCTCCTCTCAGCGGTCTCTTCTCATCCCATCCCCTTTATTATTTTGGCCACCCTTCTCTGTACCTTCCACTATATTGTTTTCAACAAGAAAAGCAGAGAAAACAACTGCTCGATCTTTGATGTTGCTTTCAAAGAAGCATGCACTATCTTTCACTCAGCACCAGAGCAATTAAAGAACTGGGAAGTTTACACCAGCAATAATAATACCCAATGGATCAAGCTGGCACCAGTCAGGTAGCATCCTTTATGTGTAAACTCGCTTAGATGTGCCTTAAACTTTCCATCCAGGTGCTTGATTGACAGAAAGCCATTCTCCACTGACAATGTTTAATTTCATTTATTACCTAACAGAGAAGAAATCTCCCAGGCAATTAGTGACTGGTAAAGTGGTCCTGAAAGGTCACAGGCAGCAGGAAATGCCATAGGACAAGACACGTCAGTTAGTGTAAAAATGTTTAATTGTTTTAAAAATTGCACAGCTGAGTTTTGTTAATGATTGGGGACTTCTACACGTGTTGGAGCCGAATCTGATAGCTATAGATCCAGGTGATAATTACTAAAGCAATCAAAGGGAGGAGTTATCAACATGGGCTGCTGTTGAGACACTGTTAACCTCAGTTATTAGTAAATGGGGCTGATTGCATAGAATGGGACCTGTGATAAAATAACATGAGTTAGTGGGAAAATTAGACATCTTAACAGTAGCCCACATTGATAACTTCCCGCTCCCCTTATGTGAAGAGTTTCAGTATCTGGTAACCAGAGTAGATATTGTGATGTCATAATGCCTCATTCCATCAATGCCTAGGAACCAACCTCATCTGTGATGTCACAATGGCTTGATTGTCCTACACTTGGTTCACTTTTATTACACAGAGCGGTGATTTCAATTTCTAGAGACATTTCTTTTTTCCATAATTAAGGGGGTAAGTTATTTATGTGGGCTGCCATTAAGATGTGTTATTTTACTGTTAACCCCAGATATTTGTAACTAGGTCTCATTGCATAAAATGGGATCTGTGTTAAAATAACACGTTAGTGGTAAAATAACACATCTTAACAGTAACCCAGGTTGATAACTCCCCCCCCCCCCCCCCCCCTTTAGAGGACAATTTTGTAACAAGGTACCAAGGTGCCTAATTTTAGTTTATTATATAAAGACACATAAGTACATAAGTATTGCCATACTGGGAAAGACCAAAGGTCCATCAAGCCCAGCATCTTGTTTCAAACAGTGGCCAATCCAGGTCACAAACACCTGGCAAGATCCAAAAAAAGTACAAAACATTTTATACTGCTTACCCCAGAAATAGTGGATTTTCCCCAAGCCCATTTAATAATGGTCTATGGACTTTTCCTTTAGTAAGCCGTCCAAACCTTTTTTAAACTTCGCTAAGCTAACCGCCTTTACCACATTCTCTGGCAATGAATTCCAGAGTTTAATTACATATTGAGTGAAGAAACTTTTTCTCAGATTCGTTTTAAATTTACTACATTGTAGCTTCATCGCATGCCCCCTAGTCCTAGTAACATAGTAAATGACGGCAGAAAAGGACCTGCATGGTCCATCCAGTCTGCCCAACAAGATAAACTCATATGTGCTACTTTTTGTGTATACCCTACTTTGATTTGTACCTGTCCTCTTCAGGGCACAGACCGTATACAGTAAGTGTGCCCAGCACTATCCCCGCCTTCCAACCACCAGCCCCGCCTCCCACCACCAGCTCTGGCACCCAATCTCGGCTAAGCTCCTTAGGATCCATTCCTTCTGAACAGAATTCCTTTATGTTTATCCCACACATGTTTGAATTCTGTTACCATTTTCATTTTCACCACCTCCCGCGGGAGGGCATTCCAAGCATCCACTACTCTCTCCATGAAAGCGTAAACAGACGCTTCACATCTACCCGTTCAACTCCACTCATTATTTTATAGACCTCTATCATATCTCCCCTCAGCCGCCTTTTCTCCAAGCTGAAGAGCCCCAGCCGCTTTAGCCTTTCCTCATAGGGAAGTCGTCCCATCCCCTTTATCATTTTCGTCGCCCTTCTCTGCTCCTTTTCTAATTCCACTATATCTTTTTTGAGATGCGGCGACCAGAATTGAGCACAATATTCGAGGTGCGGTCGCACCATGGAGCGATACAAAGGCATTATAACATCCTCATTTTTGTTTTCCATTCCTTTCCTAATAACACCTAACATTCTATTTGCTTTCTTAGCCGCAGCAGCACACTGAGCAGAAGGTTTCAAGGTATCATCAACGACATCAATTGTAGTCTAATCATGTTTGGGCAAGGAATTCCATATTCTAGCTGACTGATAGGAGTGTAACAAAGTATGTACACATTTCTATTTCACCTGAGACATTGAGGGAAAATTAAGTATTAACTGGCTTTCAGCATGGAGACTTTTCCTTCATGAAAGGACAACAATATAGAAATGAACGATACTGTTGCTAGATCATGAATGACATGAAATATTAGCACACATTATTTAAACAATATCCATGCTTCCATAGGGAACAACTGCAACTGTCTAAGTAGAGGATTTGCACTCTCCCATTTTGTGACTTGACAAATCAGCCTTGCTGATGTTTTTTGAAGTCTCTGTAACCGTTAATATAATAATTTTGGAACACCCTACAAAAAGCAGATTACAATAGTCAAGTTGACTTATTATAAGACCTTGAACAACTAATACAGACTGATAGAAAGAAAGGTATTTCTGTTTTCTTCTTAATTGTCCCAGCTTCCAAAAACATTTTTTTGTTATTGAATTAACTATCAAAAGATAACATCAGATCAAGTAACACACCAAGAACCTTTAATCCTGATTCGTTCTCCAAACTTATATTCTTTAAAGAAAGAATATTATTGTCACGCTTGTGCCCTCCTATGTCCCAACTCACCTCATTGTCAGGGTTGGCTCCCGTTGCCTCTAGCTGCTACTCCAGCACAGAAACTGCGCCCGTCATGGTAGGAGCATCTTCCCCCTTGACCGCCAGCTCTCCTAGGCACGCGAGATGACTTTATAGGCCAATGACAGCAATATCCGGAAGTGCCCCTTGATGATGTCAGGGATTGGGGCCCTTATAGGGAGCTGGGAGACAGGGGGTTCGACGTTAGTTTCAGAACTTAGTACAAGAACAGTACTGGGCAAACTTCTACGATCTGTGCCCTGAGAAAGGCAAGGACAAATCAAACTCGGGTATACATATAAAGTATTACATACCATGTAAAATGAGTTTATCATGTTGGGCAGACTGGATGGACCATACAGGTCTTTATCTGCCGTCATTTACTATGTTACTATGTAGAACCTGATCTGTTTGGGAAAATGTGGGATATAAATGATATAAATAAATAAACATTAGGCCTGTTATTTAAAGACATTTAAACAGCCAGGACAGGCTCCTTGATGTGTAAATAGCTTGGCCCAGGGATATTCAGCGGCACTAACCAGTTAATGCAGCTGAATATGCAGCTGAGATTGGGTGGCAGAGCCGGTGGCGGGAGGCTGGG